>NC_091471.1:258070674-258374135 GCF_036971445.1 Narcine bancroftii | reverse complement strand
AAAAATGTTAAATCTCTCCCCACTCACCTTCAACCCAAACCCTCTGATCACCAATACCCCTTCTCTGTGTGTTCTCCCAATCTATTCCTCTCACAATTTATATAGAGCATTACAGCACAGTAGAGGTCCTTTGCCCTCGATGTTGTGCTGACCCATATATTCCTTCCAAAAAAGTACTAATCCCTCCCTACTCCATAACCCTCTATTTTTTTCTTTCATCCATGTGCCTATCTAAGTCTCTGAAATTCCCCTATTGTTCCAGCCTCCACCACCACCCCTGGAAATGCATTCCAGGCAGCCACAACTCTGTGCAAAAAAAACTTATTCCTGATGTCTCCCCTAAACTTCCCTCCCTTCACTTTGTACATGTGTCCTCTGTTGTTTGCTATTCCTGTCCTGGAAAACAGGTGCTGGTTGTCCACCCTATCTATCCCTCTCATAATCTTGTAGACCCTCTATCAAGTCTCCTCTCATCCTACTACACTCCAAAGTGAAAAGTCTCAGCTCTGCTAATCTTGTCCCATAAGACCCATTTCCTAATCCAGGCAACATCCTGGTAAATCTCATCTGCCCCCTCTCCATAGCTTCCACATCCTTCCTATAATGAGGTGACGAGAACTGAATACAATAAGTATGATCTCACTAGAGATATGTAGAGTTGTAACATGACCTCTCTACTTCTAAATTCTATCCCCTATTAATGAATCCCAGCATCCCATAGGCTGTCTCAACTATCCTATCATCCTTGAGGGATGTATGGATTTGAACCCCAAGGTCCATCTGTTCATCCACACTCTTAAGTAACTGACCATTAACCCTGTGCTCAGCCTTCTGGTTTGTCCTTCCAAAATGCATCACCTCACACTTATCCGGATTGAACTCCATCTGCCACTTTTCTACCCAACTCTGCATCTTGTCTATATCTTCTTGTAATTTTCCACAGCCCTCAACTCTATCCACAACTCCTCCAACCTTAGTGTCACTGCAAACTTACTGACCCATCCTTCCATCTCTTCATCCAGGTCATTTATAAAAATCACAAAGAGCAGGGGTCCCAGAAGAGATCCCTACGACACTCCACTAGTCACCAACCTCCAGGCAGAATACTTTCCTTCCACTACTACTCTCTGCTTTCTTCCTGCAAGCCAATTTTTTGTCCACAGTCAAGGTTTCACTGACCCTGCACCTCATGACTTTCTGGATGAGCCAAATGAGCTTGTCAAGTGCCTTGCTAAAATCCATGTAGACCACATCTACCACCCGACCCTCATCAATTTCTTTTGTTACCTCCTCTAAAAACTCAATTAGGCTCATGAGACATGACCTTCCCTTCACAAAGCCATGCTGACTATCCTGGAGTAGACTGGACTTCTCCAAATGTTCATAGGTCCTATCATTAAGAATCCTCTCCATTAGTTTACACACCACTGACGTAAGACATGCAAGACCATAGTTCCCAGGATTCTCCCTATTACCTGTTTTAACCAATTACATTTGCCTTTCTCCAATCCTCTGGCACCTTCCCTGTGGTCAAAGAGGGTTTAAAGATCATGGCTATTGCCCCAGGGATCTCTTCTCTCACTTCCCACAGCAGCCTGGGGAATATCGCATCCGACCCTGGGGATTTATCAATTGATGTTTTTAAGAAGATCCAACACTTCCTGTTCCTTAATCTCCACATTGTCCAGCACACAGACCTCTTCAATTTCGACCTCACCGTGATCAAGGTCCTTTTCTCTTGTGAATACTGATGTAAAGTATTCATTTAGAGCCTCCCCAACCTCCTCCACCTCCAGTACCATGTTGTCTCTCTTATCCACCTTCATTCTTCTGATAATCAAATATACATGGAACACCTTGGGGTTCTCCTTAATCCTACATGCCAGGGCCTTCTCATGCCCCCTTCGAGCTCTCCTAAATCATTTCTTAAGCTCCTTCCTGGCTACCATATACTTCTCATGAGGCTTGTTTTCTATACCTAATGTACGTTTCCTTCTTCCTCTTGACTACTTGCCTAACCTGCTTCTTCACCACAGTTCCCTTTTCCCACCATCTTTTCCTTGTCCCAGTGGGACAAATCTATCTTGAACCCTGCATAAGCGGTCCCTAAACTTTCTCCACATTACTTATGAGCTTTCACCTTTAAACATCTGTTTCCAATTTATTTTCGCTAGTCCTTCATAATTAGCCCTTCCCCAGTTAAGCTTTCCCAGTTTGACTGTTTATATCCTTTTCAATAGCTCTGTTGAAGTTGTGGCCACCTGACCAGGTTCATTCCCCAGAACCAGATCCAATATGACCACTCCTCTCATCGGCCAGTCCACACACTGTGTCAGGAATCCTTCTTGAACACACCTGACAAATTCAGCCCCTTGCAGTCAGTAGGTGCTGGTCAATATTAGGGAAGTTGAAATCACCCATAACTACAACCCTGTATTTCCTACATCATTCCAAAATTTGCCTGTTTATCTGCTCCTCGGTGCCCCGAGGGATATTTGGGGGCCTATAAATACTCCCAGCACAGTGATAGATAGCTCCCTTCCTGTTTCTGACTTCCACCCACACCGACCCAGTGGACACTCCCTCTGCAGCATCCTCCTCTTCTATAACCGTGATACTATCCCTGACCAGTAATACCTCCTTTTCTACCACCCATCCTATTACTTTTTTTTAATCTCAAACCCCGGTCGGTATCAGCATCATCCAATCTTGCCCTTCCTCCAGCCAAGTTTCAGCCACAACATTGTAGTTCCACATACTGATCCATGCTCTAAGTTCATCCCCTTTATTCCCAATACTCCTAGCATTGATATAGACACATTTCAACCCCTCTAACTGGCTTCCTTTATGTTTTGTCCCCTGCCTGTCCTTCCTCACCAAATTAGAACATCATGCTTTTGACCTTCTACCCCATTCTCTGCATTCATAGTCTGATTCCCAGTCCTCCCACCCCACCAAACTAGTTTAGGGTTAGCAAACCTGCCCACCAGGATATTGGTCCCCTTCCAGTTCAGGTGCAGCGCATCCTTTTTGTACAGGTCAGACCTTCCCCAGAAGTGTATCCAATGATCTGAACCCCTGCCCCCTGCCCCAACTCTTCAGCCACACATTCACCTGCCACAGCTTCCTATTCCTACCCTCTGGCACATGGCACAGGCAGCAATTCTGAGATTACCACCTTCAAGGTCCTGTTTTTTAACTTCTGTCCTAACTCCCTACATTCCCTCTTCAGGACTTCGTCCCCACATGGACCACAACATCTGGCTACTCCCCCTCCCCCTCTTGTGAACTCGATCAGAGACATCCCTGACCCTGGTATGCGTGAGCCTTGATCTCACTCACCAAACTTCCTAAATGCTCTCCTAACTATAACTCTCCTCTTATCCCCCTTTCCTTTTGAGCTGGTGGAGCCATTCTCTGTGCCAGAGACGTGACTGCCATGACTCATTTCACCCCTCCCCCCAACAGTATCTAAAACAGTACACTTGTTATTGAGGGGAGTGGCAGTCTGCCTCTGCCCCTTCCCTCCCCCAATGGTCAGCCAGTTACCTGTCTCCTGACCTTTAGGGGTGACTGTCTCCCTGAAGTTCCTCTGTATCACCGCCTCTGCCTCCTGAATGATCCCAAGTTTACCCAGCTCCAGTTCCTTGATGGTCTCCCAGAAGCTGCAGCTGGATGCGCCTCTTGTAGGTGTAGTCAGATTTCTCACATCCTGCTCTCGGAGCATTCAACTGCTGACTCCATGAACTCTTCCTAATTACATTCAAAGATCTTACCTTAGTGGAATCAAGCTCGTCCTCAGCTCACAGATGCCTTGTGAGCCAAAACCACCAAGTCCCACTCCTACACTGGGCCATTCACTCACTGGCTATTTGACATTGGCCACTCCGATAGAGCTTCCCTCTTTTTATTTGTCACTACTCCTTATCCTAATTATTCCTCCCACCAATCACCGGGGTTTGAGATTAAAAAAAAGTAATAGGATGGGTGGTAGAAAAGGAGGTATTACTGGTTTAACCCTTAAAGGCACTCACCTCCAGCTGGCTCCCGACAATCCTAGCTCTCAAGAATCCCACACTCCTCGTAACGGTCCCGAGATGAAGACATTTGTATTTTGATTTCCACCTGCCATTCCTTGCAGACAATTGCTTATAACTGAAACCGTAGAATGCTACAGCACAGAAAACAGGCCATTCAGGCCCTTTAGTCTGTGCCAACCATCATTTCATGAGCCCCATTGACTCGCTCCCATTCCAGACCTCTCCCATCCATGTATCTATCTAATTTATTCTTAAAACTTAAGATTGAGCCTGCATTCACCACATCAGATGGCAGCTCATTTCACACTCCCACCACTCTCTGAGTGAAGAACTTAACCCCAATGTTTCCCCTAAACCTTTCCCCTTTCAGCTTAAAACTATGACCCCTCGTATTTATCTCCCCCAATCTAAGTGGAAAAAGCCTATTCACATCCACTCTATCTATACCTCTCATAATCTTGTAAATCTCGACCAAATCTCCCCTCATTCTTCTTCGCTCCAAGGAATAAAGTCCTAACCTGTTTAATTTTTCCCTATAACTCAACTCCTGAAGACCTGGCAACATCCTAGTAAATCTACTCTGCAATCTTTCAATCTTATTGATACCTTTCTGTAGGTAGGTGGCCAGCACTGCACTCAATATTCCAAATTTGGCCTCACCAATGTCTTAAACAACTTCAATATAACATCCCAAACCCTATACTCAATACTTTAGTTTATAAAGGTTAAGATGCCAAAAACTTTCAATAAACCCCGTCTACCTGTGACACCACCTTCAGGGAACAATGCATCTGTATTTTCAGATCTCTTTGTTCCTCCACACTCCTTGGTGCCCTAAAATTTATTATGTATGTCCTATCTTTGTTTGCTCTTCCAAAATGCATCACCTCAAACTTCTCTGCATTAAACTCCATATGCCATTTTTTGGCCCATTCTCCTAGTTGGTTCAGATCCCTCTACAAGCTTTGAAAATCTTCCTCACTGTCCACAATGCCTCCAATCTTTGTGGCATGAGCAAACTTGCAGATCCAATATTCCACATTATTATCCAGATCATTGATATATACAACAAACAACAATTGGTCCCAGCACCAATCCCTGAAGCGCACCACTAATCACAGGCCTCCAGTCTGAGAACCAAGATGATTATGGGTTTCAGGAGGGAGTCAGGGGAACATGACCTAGTCCTCCTTGACCCTCTCCACTACTGAGCCCTCGACGAACTTCAAATTCCTGGGTGTGAACATCTCCGAGGATCTGTCCTGGTGCCTCCATGTTGATTCAGTCATGAAGATGGTCTGCCAGCGGTTATACATTGTGAAGTGCTTGAGGAGATTTGGTATGCCACTGAAGGCTCTCGAAAATTTCTACAGGTGTACCATGGGAGAGCATTCTGGCTGGTTGCATCACTGTCTGGTATGGAGGTGCCAAATCTCAGGATAAGGAAAAACTAGAGAGTTGTTAACTCGGCCTGAGACATCATAAGCACCAGACTTCACCCCATCGAGGACATCTACATGAGGCGGGGTCTTAAAAAAGCAGCCTCTATTCTCAAAGACCCCACCACTCAGACCATGGCCTCTTCACTCTGCTAATCTGGTAGGAGGTACAAGAACTTGAAAATGAGTACGCAACGGCTTCTTCCCCGCTGCCATCAGATTCCTGAATAATGAATCAAAGACACTGCCTTACTTTTCATGCACTATTTTTTTAATATATATGTTATTGTTGTAAGATGGTTCACAATATGAATGTTTGCACTATGACGCTGCCACAAAACACCCAATTTCATGACTTGGTCATGACAATAGATTCTGATTCTGAGAAGCATTCATTCACTACCATTCTGTTTTCTCCCACACAGCCAATTTCAAGTCCAGTGGATACCTAGTGTCTTAACCTCCTGAACTAACCTCCCATGTGGGGCCTTGTCAGAGGCTTTACTAAAGTATAGGAATTATTGGAAGAGGACATTCACCACATTAGGTAAATGCTGCCCACTCAGTAATGCCATACTTCCGCCAACTTTCCATATAACCTATTCCACCCCGCAATCCCATCAATTTGACTACTCACCTACACACCAGGGGCCAATCCACAACAGGCAGTCAACCTACCATTTGGCACATCTTTGGAACGAGAGAGGAAATGGAAGCATCTCGGAGAAATCCATTCAGTGACAGGGAGAACACTACAGGTTGGTGCAGGAGGTCAGGGAACGGCCCTGAAGAGGTGGTGCCAACTGCACCAGTCTGCCACCAACCTATGGCAGAACAAGGTGTGTGATTGTTATTGGAAGTTCATCATGAGACGATTATCATTCTCTGTGATGTTTTGTTACAGGTGAGAAGCCTCATAAGTGTCAGGTGTGCGGGAAAGCCTTCAGTCAGAGCTCAAACCTCATCACCCACAGTAGAAAGCACACAGGCTTCAAACCTTTCATTTGTTCGGCCTGCGGGAAAGGATTTCAGCGGAAAGTTGACTTACGCCGGCATCAAGAGACACATATGAATTTTAATTCCTCTAATCCGTAGTCAAGTGGAGCAGAATATTCCCCAAAACAGAGTCAATGAAGAAAGTCCTTTCTCTCCTTCTCAGCCATTGAACAAGCCTTCTCATGAATGCTGGCCCTCAGACAAACCAACGAATGGTGAACCAACTCTGAATAGAACCAATGGCCAACAACCTAGTACTCTGATTCAACCAATCGGAAATACTATATCATTAATTTAACCAATGAGAAATATTCGTCTTCACCAATTGAACCAAAGAGATGATGTTGCTCTCCAGCCAGAACAAAGAAGCTGTCAGAACCATTTGGCACAAAGATGGTCTGCCAATTGAGTTGGCGGAGCTGACTGAGACAGAGTGCAGGGAGAGTAGTTCTCTCCTTCATTCTGGTCCGGATGGAAAAATGGCAAAGGCTAACCTCCCTGTGACTATTTTTATACAATTCTTCAAAAAGAAAGCTAACTTGTGAGGGTGTGCCTTTATCCTGGGAACTTATTTGTGGAATTAGAAATGCCCATTTCTTTCTCAGAATTGAAGGACTTGGACAAAGGTCTGAGTGCTTTCACTGGGACTTGTTACTCAGTTTGTAGCTCAAACCAGAGGTCAGTGCAAGAGCCTTTGTAACCAGTGTCCTGGTGGAGCAGGGTAAATTGATGCATTTCACCTCAGTTGTAAATGCTTGTACCATATTTTAATTCATAATAAAGAAAGCCCATTTCCAATGGATGCACGGCACTGGAGGATGGGAGGTTGGCTTCACTCACAAGTTCTCTATGGGAACCTTAACGTCCTCAAGCCCTTTGCTGCAGATGCTTACTGAGGCAGGGAACAAAGGTAAAACCACCAACACCATGTCCTTTATTGAAGCAGCCAACCCTCAGATATCTCCAGTAAGGGTACAGCTCTAGAGCAACGTTACATCACATGGCACAAGCAATTCTGAAAGATATACCAAGTCTCATATATCATGCACAAATTCTCCTCCAAAAATAACCTGACCAACTGTAGCGTGAATAAAAGACTGGAGGGAGAACAAACGCTTTTATTAGCTTATAACTAAGTCATCTTCAGAAGGTTTAGGCGGGAAACCAGGGTTATATGTGGGCAGATGGGGGAGGAGCCAGGAGGCTGGGCCAGGCATCAGCATAGCACCCTACCAGTGAATCACAGTTCACTGCATTCACCCCTTCCTGTAGAATTTAACGCCTGTGAATGAAGACAGAGAACATGGGTTCAGAAACAAATGGTTAAAAAATATAGTTATTTACAAATTTACAGATTTAAGTGGTCCGGAGGTCTGGGGATCCTGATGGAGCACCTTAGCACCAGGGGTATTGGACTCCTTTGGTCTCCTGGTCCCCTTGAGAGGGAGAAGAGGTGGGCTGCGTTTCCGGCTCAAAGGTAGTGGGGGGTGTACTTTCGTCCTGAACTGAATCCCCTAAGGAATTCACTGGGAGTGGTGAGAATGAGCTCTGGCTCGCAGGGCACCTGAGGCAACAGACCCTCTGTTCCAGCGGGAGACAGGTCCCTGATGGAGATGGTGTCCTCCCTGCCATCTGGGTACTCCACATCGGTGTACGTGGGATTGGCATGGAGCAGTTTCACCCTTTCCACCAGGAGGTGGGATTTGCTTTTCCTCACGTGCTTCCTGAGAAGGATAGGACCAGGAGTGGTGAACCAGGTTGGGAGTATAGTTCCCGATGCCGACCTTCTTTTGAAAGTGAATAGGAGTTCATGAGGAGTAGCGTTGGTCATGGTACATAGTAGCGACTGGATGGAGTGGAGCATCATAGGAAGGAGTTCCTGCCACCATGAGTCTAGAAGGCCTTTTGACTTCAGAGCCAGTTTGACAGCCTATCAGACTCATGGTGTTCTCATTTTCAACCTGCCCAATCCCCCAGGGGTTGTAGATAGTAGTCCTGCTGGATGCGATACCCCTCACCAGCAGGTACTGATGTAGGTCGTCACATATAAAGGATAAGCCCAAGTCGATATGAATATAGCTGGGATACCTGAACAAGGTGAAAATGGAGTCTAAGACCTTTATGACTGACGAAGTGGATGTGACTGGACATGGGATGGTGAACAGGAAGCGGGAGTACTCATCAATGACAGAGAGGAAGAAAGTGTTCGCGTTTGTGGAGGGGAGACGTCCCTTAAAATCGAGGCTGAGCTGTTCTAAGGGCCTAGATGACTTGATCAGGTGGGCCTTTACAGGGCGGTAGAAGTGCAGTTTGCACTCCGCGCAGACCTGGCAAAACCTGGTCATTTCCCTGACGTCTTCCATGGAGTAGGGCAGATTGTGTGCCTTGACAAAATGAGCCATGTGGGTGACACCTGGATGGCAGAGATCATTATGCAGTGACTGTAGTTGACCGGTGGATGCAGAGAAACAGCATCCCCTGGACAAGGCATCTGGCTCCTGGCTGATAGGGAATGTCATAATTGTAGGTGGAGAGTTCAATCCTCCACCGAGCAATTTTGTCATTCTTGATTTTGCCCCTCTTGATGTTACTGAACATGAACGTGAATGAGTGCTGGTCAGTGAGAACCGTAAATGTTCTACCAGCCAGGTAGTGTTTCCAGTGCCTCACGTCTTCTACAATGGCTTGAGCCTCATTTTCCACAGATGGGTTCCGGTGCTCATGGCCTTGTAATTTACAAGAAAAAAATGCAACTGGCCTGCCTGCCTGGTTGAGGGTACGAGGGTAGCAGCCAAGGCTACATTCAAAGTATTGCTTTCAACTTGGAAAGGTACATTCTTCTCCACCGTGCATGGCAACTTTCACAATGTGGTTCCGGAGGTAGTTAAAAGCCGTTTGGGCTTCTGCCGAGAGGGGGAAATTAGTGGCTTTTAAGAGAGGGAGAACCTTATCAGCGTTTTGAGGGATCCACTGGGCGTAATATGAGGAAAAACCTCAGTCATCTCCTCAAAGCTTTTGTGGTCCTGGGAATGGGGAGGTCCAACAGGGGGCACATCCTATTAGGATCGGAGCCAATGATGTCATCCTCCACCACGTAGCCAAGGATAGCCAGACGTTTAGTCCTGAACACATACTTGCTCGAGTCATAAGTGAGGTTCAAGGTTTTCGCTGTGTAGATAAAACTCTGGAGATTGGCGACATGGTCTTCCAAGGTGTGGCCATAGATGGTGACATTATCGAGGTAGGGGAAGGTAGCTTTCAACTCATACTCATCCACTATTTTGTCCATTTGCCTCTGGAAGATAGAAACCTTGTTAGTAATACCGAAAGGGACCCTGCAGAATTAATAGAGGCGATCGTTAGCCTCAAAACCCATATATGGACGGTCCTTGGTTAGGTTTGGCAGCTGGTGATAGGTAGCTTTCAGATCAATGGTCGAATAGACTTGATAGTGCACATTATTATTCACCATGTCTGAAATTCAGGGGAGTGGGTATGTGTCCAGGAGTGCTACCGATTAATAGTTTGGCTATATTCAATTACTAGCCTGGACTTGTTTTCCCCTTTTACCACCACCACTTGTGCTCTCCACGGGCTGGTGCTAGATTTGATAATACCTTCAATGAGTAGACGTTGTGTCTCAGACTTTATAAACTCTTGGTCTACTGCCCTATACCTCCTGCTCATGGTAGCAATAGATTTGCAGTCTGACAAATTCGGGAAGAGAGGAGGGGGGGTGCAGTGCGCATCAAAAGAACCAAAGACTTGTTGATCCAAACCAAGGCTTTTATTAACTAAAAGACTGGAGCATATCACAAGTAGGTCGACCAGTCCAGAATGACCCGGTCTGGCTAGGAACAATCCTTTACGACCTGCCAGTTGGTGTGGCTGCACTCTCAGCCAATCGTAACCTACTTGGATTTCCTCGGGAAAGAGAACATCCTTTCATGGGGGGGGGGGGTGGCATTGGTCGCGGTGCATAGGAGGGAGCGGATGTAGTGTAGGGCACTAGTGAGCACATCCTGCCAACGAGAGGTGCGGAAACCTTTGAACCAGAGGGCAAGCGTAACCGCTTTCCAGACAGTGGCATTCTCTCTTTCGACTAACCCCATTACCACGTGGGTTATAGCTGGTGGTCCTGCTTGAAGCAATACCATGCTCCAAAAAGTACTGCTGCAGCTCTACACTCATAAATGAGGACCCCCATCACTGTGGTTGTAACTGGGGTACCCAAAGATGGCGAAGATGCTGTGCAGGGCCTCTATAACTGAGGAGGCAGTCATGTCTGAGCAGGGCACAGCGATCGGGAAGCAGGAGTACTCATTGATGGCCGTAAGGATGTAGGTGTTGCAGTTGGTCAACGGGAGGGGCCCCTTGAAGTCTACGCTGAGACGCTCAAAGGGGCGGGTGGCTTTGATGATGTGGGTGTTCTCCGGACGGAAGAAGTGGGGTTTGCACTCAGCGCACACTGGGCAGGCTCGGGTCATGGAATGAATCTCGACCGTGTAGGGCAGGTTGTGAGCTTTGACAAATTGTGCGAACCTAGTGACCCCTGGATGACAGAGCTCCTCGTGGAGTCTCTGCAGCCTGTCCAGTTGTATGTTGGCGCAAGACCCCTGGAGAGTGCATCTGGTGGGTCATTGAGTTTACCTGGCTGATACAGTATGCTATAATTAAAGGTGGAGAGCTCGATTCTCCACCTGGCGATTTTGTCAATCTTGATCTTACCTCGCTGGGTATTAAACATGAAGGAGACCGCGCGTTGGTCGGTCAGCCTGCCAGTGAGGTAGTGTCTCCAACAACATACTGCTTTGACTATGGCCTGGGCCTCCTTCTCGACAGAGGAGTGTCGGCTCTCAGGACCCTGGAGGGTTCTGGAGAAGAAGGCAACCGGCCGGCTGGCCTGGTTCAAAGTGGCTGCCAGTGCAAAGTCAGACGCATCGCTTTCGACTTGGAATGGAATGGACTCGTCGATGGCGTGCAGCGTTCTAGCAGCGATGTCCAATTTGATGCGGTCGAAGGCTGCTCTGGCTTTGGTTGACAGGGGGAAGGAGGTGATCTTGATGAGTGGCCATGCCTTGTCGGCTTAGTGTGGAGCCCATTGGGCACAGTAAGAGAAAAAACCCAGGCAGCGTCTGAGTGCCTTCTGGGTGTGGGGGGGCGGCAAGTCCATGAGAGGACACATGCAGTCAGGGTCCGGCATGACCAGCCCGTTCTCCACCACACAGCCCAGAATTGCGAGCCGAGTGGTCCGGAAGACACACTTGTCGAAATTGTAGGTCAAGTTCAGCCGAATTGCTGTCTGAAAAAATTTCTCAAGGTTGGTATCATGATCCTCCGTGTCATGGCCGCAGATGGTGACATTGTCCAGATACGGGAAAGTAGCAGTCAGTCTGTTCTGGTCCACCATCCGGTCCATTTCCCGCTAGAAGACCACAACGCCATTTGTTACCCCAAAGGGTGCCCTAAGGAATTGATACAGCCACCCATTCGCTTCGAAGGCCGTGAAAAGTCGGTCTTCTTGGCGGATCAGGAGCTGATGATAGGCTGAATATAAGTCAATGGTATTGGGCAATCTGATTCACCACATCCGTGATCCGTGGTTCACCACATCCAGAAGCAAGAACCGGTTGATTGTCTGGCTGTAGTCAACCACCATCCGTGGCTTCTCCCTGTTTTTAACAACCACTACCTGGGCCCTCCATGGACTTGAGCTAGGTTCGATAATGCCCTTATCCAGCAGTCTGCACACCTCGCTTGTGATAGATTTCCAGTGTTCATAACTATATTGCCAGCTTTTGGTGGCCACAGGCTTCCAGCCAGTGGTGAGATTTGCGAAAAGTGCTGGCGGAGCAACTCAGAGGGTGGAGAGACTACAGGTGAGGCCCCGGGGCATGGGGGCGGGTGGCTCAGGCTGCCGCTGGCAGGAAGTTTTCGGGGTGAAGTGGTTACAGACAGAGAGCGGAGCGTGAGGCCCCCCAAAGTGCAGGGAAATGGTTTGAAACTGGAACTGAAAATCCAGTCCCAGCAGAGCAAAGGCGGACAATTGGGTAAGGACTAATAGTTTGAAGTCTGTGAACGCGATGCCCTGGACTTTCAGGGTCGCCATGCAGTACCCCTTTACCCCATTCGAGAGCGATCTGGTCACCAAATTCTCTGTGCAGTGGGGAGAATAGCCAGTCTGCAATGGTGGGCCAGGTCTGGGTGGATAAAACTGTCAGTTGACCCCAAGTCAAATAAGCAATTGGTATAGTGTCCATGCACTTTAATCAGTTCCATTGCTTTTGTGAGAGGTTGGGGGAAGTTCTGGTTGAGGGTTATTGATGCAGAGATTTGTAATGAGGACAGTGGAGTCCTGCGCGATGATGTCACCCAAACAGTTGGGCCTGAAAAAAGTGTTGGGGGTTGCTGTTTGCCGTCGGCGGTGGGGCAGTCAGCAGCGGTGGCGGGTCCCTGGTCGGCAGCGGTGGCGGGTCCCTGGTCGGCAGCGGTGGCGGGTCCCTGGTCGGCAGCGGTGGCGGGTCCCTGGTCGGCAGCGGTGGCGGGTCCCTGGTCGGCAGCGGTGGCGGGTCCCTGGTCGGCAGCGGTGGCGGGTCCCTGGTCGGCAGCGGTGGCGGGTCCCTGGTCGGCAGCGGTGGCGGGTCCCTGGTCGGCAGCGGTGGCGGGTCCCTGGTCGGCAGCGGTGGCGGGTCCCTGGTCGGCAGCGGTGGCGGGTCCCTGGTCGGCAGCGGTGGCGGGTCCCTGGTCGGCAGCGGTGGCGGGTCCCTGGTCGGCAGCGGTGGCGGGTCCCTGGTCGGCAGCGGTGGCGGGTCCCTGGTCGGCAGCGGTGGCGGGTCCCTGGTCGGCAGCGGTGGCGGGTCCCTGGTCGGCAGCGGTGGCGGGTCCCTGGTCGGCAGCGGTGGCGGGTCCCTGGTCGGCAGCGGTGGCGGGTCCCTGGTCGGCAGCGGTGGCGGGTCCCTGGTCGGCAGCGGTGGCGGGTCCCTGGTCGGCAGCGGTGGCGGGTCCCTGGTCGGCAGCGGTGGCGGGTCCCTGGTCGGCAGCGGTGGCGGGTCCCTGGTCGGCAGCGGTGGCGGGTCCCTGGTCGGCAGCGGTGGCGGGTCCCTGGTCGGCAGCGGTGGCGGGTCCCTGGTCGGCAGCGGTGGCGGGTCCCTGGTCGGCAGCGGTGGCGGGTCCCTGGCCGGCAGCGGTGGCGGGTCCCTGGCCGGCAGCGGTGGCGGGTCCCTGGCCGGCAGCGGTGGCGGGTCCCTGGCCGGCAGCGGTGGCGGGTCCCTGGCCGGCAGCGGTGGCGGGTCCCTGGCCGGCAGCGGTGGCGGGTCCCTGGCCGGCAGCGGTGGCGGGTCCCTGGCCGGCAGCGGTGGCGGGTCCCTGGCCGGCAGCGGTGGCGGGTCCCTGGCCGGCAGCGGTGGCGGGTCCCTGGCCGGCAGCGGTGGCGGGTCCCTGGCCGGCAGCGGTGGCGGGTCCCTGGCCGGCAGCGGTGGCGGGTCCCTGGCCGGCAGCGGTGGCGGGTCCCTGGCCGGCAGCGGTGGCGGGTCCCTGGCCGGCAGCGGTGGCGGGTCCCTGGCCGGCAGCGGTGGCGGGTCCCTGGCCGGCAGCGGTGGCGGGTCCCTGGCCGGCAGCGGTGGCGGGTCCCTGGCCGGCAGCGGTGGCGGGTCCCTGGCCGGCAGCGGTGGCGGGTCCCTGGCCGGCAGCGGTGGCGGGTCCCTGGCCGGCAGCGGTGGCGGGTCCCTGGCCGGCAGCGGTGGCGGGTCCCTGGCCGGCAGCGGTGGCGGGTCCCTGGCCGGCAGCGGTGGCGGGTCCCTGGCCGGCAGCGGTGGCGGGTCCCTGGCCGGCAGCGGTGGCGGGTCCCTGGCCGGCAGCGGTGGCGGGTCCCTGGCCGGCAGCGGTGGCGGGTCCCTGGCCGGCAGCGGTGGCGGGTCCCTGGCCGGCAGCGGTGGCGGGTCCCTGGCCGGCAGCGGTGGCGGGTCCCTGGCCGGCAGCGGTGGCGGGTCCCTGGCCGGCAGCGGTGGCGGGTCCCTGGCCGGCAGCGGTGGCGGGTCCCTGGCCGGCAGCGGTGGCGGGTCCCTGGCCGGCAGCGGTGGCGGGTCCCTGGCCGGCAGCGGTGGCGGGTCCCTGGCCGGCAGCGGTGGCGGGTCCCTGGCCGGCAGCGGTGGCGGGTCCCTGGCCGGCAGCGGTGGCGGGTCCCTGGCCGGCAGCGGTGGCGGGTCCCTGGCCGGCAGCGGTGGCGGGTCCCTGGCCGGCAGCGGTGGCGGGTCCCTGGCCGGCAGCGGTGGCGGGTCCCTGGCCGGCAGCGGTGGCGGGTCCCTGGCCGGCAGCGGTGGCGGGTCCCTGGCCGGCAGCGGTGGCGGGTCCCTGGCCGGCAGCGGTGGCGGGTCCCTGGCCGGCAGCGGTGGCGGGTCCCTGGCCGGCAGCGGTGGCGGGTCCCTGGCCGGCAGCGGTGGCGGGTCCCTGGCCGGCAGCGGTGGCGGGTCCCTGGCCGGCAGCGGTGGCGGGTCCCTGGCCGGCAGCGGTGGCGGGTCCCTGGCCGGCAGCGGTGGCGGGTCCCTGGCCGGCAGCGGTGGCGGGTCCCTGGCCGGCAGCGGTGGCGGGTCCCTGGCCGGCAGCGGTGGCGGGTCCCTGGCCGGCAGCGGTGGCGGGTCCCTGGCCGGCAGCGGTGGCGGGTCCCTGGCCGGCAGCGGTGGCGGGTCCCTGGCCGGCAGCGGTGGCGGGTCCCTGGCCGGCAGCGGTGGCGGGTCCCTGGCCGGCAGCGGTGGCGGGTCCCTGGCCGGCAGCGGTGGCGGGTCCCTGGCCGGCAGCGGTGGCGGGTCCCTGGCCGGCAGCGGTGGCGGGTCCCTGGCCGGCAGCGGTGGCGGGTCCCTGGCCGGCAGCGGTGGCGGGTCCCTGGCCGGCAGCGGTGGCGGGTCCCTGGCCGGCAGCGGTGGCGGGTCCCTGGCCGGCAGCGGTGGCGGGTCCCTGGCCGGCAGCGGCGACGGCGGGTCCCTGGCCGGCAGCGGCGACGGCGGGTCCCTGGTCGGCAGCGGCGACGGCGGGTCCCTGGTCGGCAGTGGTGACGGCGGGTCCCTGGTCGGCAGCGGTGGCGGGTCCCTGGTCGGCAGCGGCGGCGGGTCCCTGGTCGGCAGCGGCGACGGCGGGTCCCTGGTCAGCAGCGGCGACGGCGGGTCCCTGGTCGGCAGTGGTGATGGCGGGTCCCTGGTCGGCAGCGGTGGCGGGTCCCTGGTCGGCAGCGGTGGCGGGTCCCTGGTCGGCAGCGGTGGCGGGTCCCTGGTCGGCAGCGGTGGCGGGTCCCTGGTCGGCAGCGGTGGCGGGTCCCTCGTTGGCAGCAGCGACGGCGGGTCCTTGGTCAGCAGCGGCGGTGGCGAGTCCCTGGTCAGCGGCGGGCGTTGAGGTCGGGGCTGGGGCCTGGTTAGACATTGGTTTGTGAGGTAGGGTGAACATCATTGCGGTGAGGGTGGGTTGTACCTTCCGTGCTCGGTGTCTGCCCTGTGACATCAGGTGCTGCCACGCGGTGGAGTCCTCGCTCTCATTGGATGAGAGCTCTGAGGAAGAAGTGTTTGAAATGGAGAGTGGCAATTTGGCTTCACACAAGGCAGTGTGTTTGACGGTGGCCATTTTGGAGCAACAGACTACAGCAAAGTGGCCGCTTTTAAGGCACTTCTGGCACCTGGCTTTTCTCGCTGGGCACTGGGACCTGCTGTGTTTGTTATTCCTGCAGAAATAACACTTTGGGGTCGCATCGGGGAGCGTAGCGGCAGTAGGGTAGAGGGAGGGCATCCTATTCACATCAGAATGTGGGGTCCAGCCCCGAGAGTATATGTCCATACTTAAGACCGCAGCCTCCATTGTCTCTGCGATCCGGATCACGTCCTCTAGGTTTTCTTCCCCCGTGCTCTAGCAAGCGCTGCCTCACCCCATTCGATTGAACCCTAGCCACATAGGCATCCCGAATGAGATTGTCTGTGGTCTCCGCAGCAGTTCTGTCTGTGCAGTCAGTCTTTGCCCATTGCCCTTAGTGCCCGAATATAAGCTTTATAGGACTCACTGGGCTGTTGCCTCCTTGTACCAAGTTTGTATCGAGCATAGACCCTGTTCACTGGTCGCTTGTAGAGCCCTTTCAGCACCTTCATGGCTGCAGCATAAGTGGTCGCGTCCTGGACACTCTGGTAGACACTCGGGGACACCATAGTCATCAATATTAGTAGTCGATGGTTATCCTCTATCACGCAGGATCAGAGAGCTGTAAGTATGTTTCGATGCATCTCACACAGTGCTTAAAGTCATTCGAGGCTGTAGCTGACTGTGGGTCGATGTCGAGGCGTTCCAGCTGTAGCATACACTCCATCCCTTCAAAATTGTTTAGTTAATAAAATTGTAATGCGGGTCTAAAGAACCAAAGACTTGTTGATCCAAACCAAGGCTTTTATTAACTAAAACACTGGAGCATATCACAAGTAGGTCGACCAGTCCAGAGTGACCTGGTCTGGCTAGGAGCAATCCTTTAAGACCTGCCAGTAGGTGTGGCTACACTCTCATCCAACCACAGTCATCCTACACTACAATCTGTACATATACACATTGATGATAGAATCTGTACTATCACAGGGGGTTGATATTCAGTGTGGAGAGGCTGCATGTGGGTTCTGATTTTAGGGGCTCTCCGTTCAGAACCATTACAGGGGGAGGGGACCAGAATACTCCAAGGTCACGCTTTTAAGGTGACACAGGAAGTCCAGACCCAACAACACTGGAGCACACAGTTCATCAAATATATACAGGTGAAATTCTGCCCCTTCAAACGACAGATATACGTTGTTGAAGACACATAGAATGTGAATGATTGGAATAATTGGAAAGATACATCTTTAGTCTCGCACAGTCTGTGAGTCTATGAAGCTTTCAGTAGTACTTGTGTCGATTAGGGATTTAGTGGAATGTCTCTTTACCTTTACAGTCACTATGGAGTTGCTGAGTTCTGTCCTGATCTAGGGCTATCAAGGCTTGGTCTGCAGAGACTCCATACTCCTCACTCGAGTGGCCCCCACTGACCTGGGTTGCCCTGCGTGTGAAAGATGGTGTCGACCTCATGGCGCGGCAAGATGGCTGCCCTCCTTCCTCTTCCGATGATGATGGTGCCGAGTTTGAATTTGGGTCGCAGAAAAATGGGCACTGAGCCTTTTCACGCCATTCCCCTCTGTTAGTACGTAGGGCCGCAAGTGGGTTCGGGTGAATTCGGGCCAGATGGCTTGGGGCTGGAATTGGATCTGGGAGCGGGGCAGATCACGGACTCTCCCAGGCAAACCCTCGCCCAAGGCCCTTTCTTGCCACAGCTGGAACACACTGAGTCTTTTGCTGGGCAACAAGATCGGGGATGCTGGCTCTTGCTGCAGAGAAAGCGCTCCCTAGCATGGGAAGCAGCAGCCGTTAGGGCAGGTATAGAGGGAGCAGCCGGTCCTTGGAAGGGCTCACCTGGGTGAGTGAGCTCGCTGGCTTTGAGGTCGTTGGCCTGTTCCAGTGATTTGGCCAGTTTGACGTGGCTTGCCAGGTCCTTCTTACCTAACTCAAGCAATTGCTGCCTCATGTACTTCGAGCGGACCCCCACGACTAGAGTGTCCTGGATCTGTTCTTCCTCACGAATGCAGCCCGTATCCACTTGGTACCTACACTTCTTAATAAGCGTACACAGATCTAGCAGGTAGTCATCGATAGTCTCTCCTGGCCGCTGGTGACCTAGAGCAAGTCAGTGCCTCACTGAGACCTCATTTTGTGACCAAGTACCTAGCTTTCAACACCTCGATGGCAGCGTCATATGTAGAGCAGTCCCCGATGACTGCATTCTCTTTCGAAATGAGTGCAGACCTCCTGAGTTTATCAGTGTGGAAGACGTCTCTGGTCGCGTTCAGGTAGTCCTGGAAGGAGTCTAGCCAGTACATGAACTCCTCAGTCAAATCGGGGGACAGAGGGTCCATCAGTAGGACACGTGGCTTGAGTAATGCTTCCATCATTAGGGAATAAGCTAATAAAATTGTAGCATAAATAAAAGCTCTCATGACTGGAAGGAGAACAAACACTTTTATTAGCTTATAACGAAGGGTAGGGTCTCAGTCATCTTCAGAAGGGTTCTGGGTTTAGGCAGGAAACCAGAGTTATATGTGAGCAGATGGGGGTGGAGTCAGGAGGTGGGGCCAGCCATCTGCACAACACCCTACCAGTGAGTCCCAGTTCACTGCACCAACCCATACAAACTATCAACGACATATGCATAAAATAATACCATAGCTATTTATAGTCACCTTTCAATTTAAATTTTTACATTTTTAACTTAAATTTTAAATTTAAATTTAGACATACAGAACAGTAACAGGCACTTCTGGCCCATCGGCCTGCTGCCCAATGACACCCAATTAACCTACACCCCCTGTACATTTTGAATGGTGGGAGGAAACTGGAGCACCCAAAGGAGATCCAAACAGACATAGGAAGAATGTACAAACTCCTTACAGACTGTGTAGGATTCAAAACTGGGTTGCTGGCGCTGCAATAAAGCTAACCATGTTGCCACGTGAACAAGTTTGCAGTAAAGGCTTTCAACACTTAATATGCTCCAGCAACTAATAGTTGAATTTTGTGGACCAATTTTTAGGGTAAAATTTAAGAGGTCAACTATTACATGCATACCACTTTGGACCGTGGTAAATACCTGCGTTATTCTGAGCGTCATGGGGCTAGGGCATTGGGAGGTTGGATGTGCGAGCAGCCAGGTCGGCGTTGGGAGCTCAGGTGAGCAGGGAGAGAGGGAGAGAGAGAGAGAGAGATTTATGGGGTAGGAAGGGATTAGTACTTTTTTTTAAAGAAAGAAATATATGGGTCAAGGGCCGAAGGGCCGGTATTGTGCTGTACTGTTCTATGTACAGGCTACTCAAAACTAGTCAGCATGGCTTTGTAAAGGGAAGGTCGTGCCTCACAAGTCTAATTGAGACTTTAGCCGATATAACAAAGGAAATTGATGAGGGTAGGGTGGTAGAGAGGACATAGCTTCAAGCTGAAAAATTTTGGGGAACATTAAGAGGAACTCCTTCACTCAGAGAGTGGTGGGAGTTTGGAATGAGTAAGTGCGCGCTCATTCTAATTGGATAGATACATGGAAGGGAGCAGGCTGGAGGGTTATGGAATGGGTGCAGGTCAGTGGGACTAAAGGAATGATGTTTCGGCACAAACTAGAATGCCTGAATAGCCTGTTTTCTTTGCTGTAGTTTTCTATTTGTCAAGGTCCCCCATGAGAGACTTGTTCAGAAAGTCATGAGGCACGGGATCCATTGAACCTTGGCTTTGTAGATGCAGAATTGGCTTGCTTGTTAAAAGGCATAGTAGTAGTGGATGGAAATTATTCTGTCCGGTGGTCAGTGACAAGTGGAGTTCCACAGGGATCTGTTCAGGGATGGCTGCTCTGTTTTTATAAATGACTTTGACGAAGAAGTAATGGGATGAGTTAGTGTTTGCAGATGATACAAAGGTTGGAGGAGTTGTGGTTAGTGTTGAAGGCTGTCATAGGTTACAGAAGGATATAGACAGGATGCAGAGTTGGGCAGATGGAGTTCAATCCGGATAAATGTGAGGTGCTACAGAAGGCTGAGTATAGGGTTAATATTCGCCACACTAAACTGTCATTGGTGGTCCTGGGGATTGAGTGTGGATCAAACATCCCTCAGCAATGGAAATACTTTGTAGCTATAAAAATGTCACCCATTCCTTTGGGTCATGCCTTCACTCAGAATGTTCACTGAAGTCTCTCCACATCATTAGAACCAGGAATCGATCATCAACCGCATCACTTTCTGCTCCTGGAAAAATAACTCATCCTGGCACTCCTTGGAACACACTTGACTCAAGCTGTGCATCAGTGGCCAACTGTCCCACTCTTGGTCCCAGGCCATGCCCCCACCAGAGAATGTGGAGCCAGGTGACCAACAAGGCGAACGTTTCAGATTGACAACGAAGTGCCCACTCCCTTTTATTTCCCACCCCCATCCAGCTCCCCTGACCCATTCTCTCTCCCTGCTCTTGAGCCTTCCCTCTCTCCCCATTCCCCTGAGCACCCCCTTCATCAGCTTCCTGCTCCAAAAAGGCGAAAAGCCAGATGTCATGTGTGGGATGCTGCGATGTTCCTTCATCTGACTAGCTGCAAGCGAAACTCATTTAGGACAAAGCAAATTTCATTCACTCAGAAATGGGATTTACCTCACATATTCGTAGAGTGCAGAGAAATTAAATAAAAACGGGAGATCTGGATCAAAGGCAGAAGTTGAGAGGAACACACAATACCTTCTGCAGAGGAAGATACAAGATGCTATATTTGACAAATTTATTTATGTCCACCGTTTTGTCACAAAAAATAATTGTTACTGATTATTTTTAAAATTCCTGAACTACTAGAAGAATTATTTAAAAATAACCAACTTGAAATGAGTTTGCAGCTTCCAAACTGGTAAGATTGATAGCACAACTCCTTGAGATGATGTCTGCCTATTGGCATCAACACAACTATATCACCCAATATTGAAACGCTTTCAAACAACAAACAAAATAAAGTTTCCCACCAATTGATCTGCTGTCTGTTTTGGGGTTAGTTTTTTGCTTTCATTGTGACTAAGATTTCTCTTTTTTGTCTTTTTTTTTATTGTGTCATTTTAATGACTAACTCGTGAATTTTGGTGCATTTCCAGATTTGAAGATGCCTTTCCTGACATGAAATGCATCAATCATGGTTTCTTTGGAAGGAATACAGTTGATCTCATTGCTTGAACTTCTGTGGATTGTTTTTTGATTCAATTATCGTCAGGGCTTTAAAAAATTTGGACATACAGCAACATAACAGGCCAATTCAGCTCTACAAGTCCGTGTCACCCAATTTACACCCCTTTAATCTACATCACGATATGTTTTTGAAGGGTGGGAGGAAACCTGAGCCCCCGGAGAAAACCCACGCAGACGCGGGAAGAACATACAAACTCTTTAAAAACAACACGGGATTCTAACCCAGGTCCGTACCGATCGCTGGTGCTGTAAAAGCGTGGCACTAACCGCTACACCAACCGTGGTGCCCTGTTAAATTTAAAATTAGGAAAGGGCACCTAATCTCTCTCCTGGGGAAGTAATAAATACTAACCAGGATTGGCTGGATTATGTCTTCAGCCTTGATAATTAACCTGTGTGCTCATTCCCTACCCAAGGACGAAACAGATTGTGTTTCTACCTCTCATTCATGCTGATAGTTGCAATAGTGGAAGTAATCAATGTGTTTTTCCCCTTCAGATGAAAATTAAAATTGTTTATCAATAATATTTTTCCTGTTTGTCCTTGTGTTCTGATGGACCCTACAGCTTGAGCTGATTATCTCCCGTGCCTGTGGTTGAGAATGGCTACATTGTCACCTTCTTCAACCAAGAATCACCACACTACCTTATCTCCCATCCCTCCACAAAATCTCGCCTCACCTGATGGGGAGTAACTCTCATAGTTCTCTGAAGTAACACGTAAACCTTTGGTGAAAATGGGAGGAAATATTCAGCCAGTGGAAAGCCTCGCTCGGGCTTTGCTTGTAGCAGCTGTTTGAATAAAGTTGTGTGAAACAGCAATGGCATCGCCAGAATGAAGAGCTGGTTGATGCGGCTCACCTTTGGGGTGACTCTCTTAAAGTGTCTCCTTATCCCAACTTAGTAAGAGTGTTTATCTTTATTCATACATTATAAAGTAATATTAATGGCTGTACACTTGGAGAAGGGGGTTAATTATCTATAATGTTATTGTTTGTCTTTCTTCTGGCTCCATGGAGGGGGAGGAACCTACAGATCCAGCGACACTTAAATGTTTTCAAAGAATGTGACTGAAAATAAAGTTAAATTCTTTATATATTAATGCAAATGAAGTTTGTTCGGTGTAAGTATAGTATTTTTGTTATTTAAACTGTTTATTCTTGATATAGGTGTTATTAGTTAGGCATTTTGAAAGCAAGTCACAAGCAACCAGAAAATACACTTATTTGGCATCTACTAATCCCCATAGGTGGCAGAGACTAGGAATTTTACTGTTTATCTTTATCTCCTGTGGATGCTGCAAGACTGGCTGAGTTCTTCTAGTACCTGTGTTTTTACAACAATCATGGAGTCTGCAGACTTTAGTGTTTCACTCCTCAATGGAGACAAAACAGAACAGATGAAGTGGTTCTTTCTCCATTCACTTCAGATTTCCAGCAATATTGCCTCTGTCGCAAGTTAGCAGCTTCAGATGAGAGTGCATTCAGCAGACAGTGACAGAGCACAGATGTGCTCACTGTTGAGGCACCCATACGGGAATGGGGTTTGCAGCTCACAATTCAATACTGGAGGAACGCAGCCAGTCTCACAGTGATCATAGGAAGTAAAGATATATTACTGACAATTTAGGCCTGAGCCTTTCTTCAAGGTATAACCAAAAAGTAGACAGGAGACGTCCGACTTCCTCCAGCATCAGTCTGCAGACTTTTATGTTTCACTCAGCTTACAATCTAATCACAGTTCTAAAGCATTCCATTAATTTTATACAAATTAATTCTGCTTTAGTTTTATTGGAACAGTATATATTCGTGTTTTGCCTACACACCTTATACACAATAGTAAAAAGCAAACCTGTCTGCTTCTGCCGACGTCCTAGTAAAAATAAAATGCAAAGGAAAGCAAGGTGAAAAGCAAGTGCACACCATTCTCAAGCCAGTGAAGCCACAATCAATCACATGCACAGTTGGACACTGTTAGTGCTGGAAAAATAAAGACAACATGGCGACGGAGCTCAAGCAGTGGCCAGACACGGGCCAAATTTGGAATATTGTGTGCAGTTCTGGGTGCCTTACAGGAAGGATATCAATAAGATTGAAAGAGTGCAGAGATTTACTAGAATGTTGCTGGGTCTTCGGGAGTTGAGTTACAGGGAAAGATTAAACATGTTAGGGCTTTATTCCTTGGAAGGAAGAAGATTGAGGGGAGATTTGATCGAGGTTTATAAGATTATGAAAGGTATAGACAGAGTGGAAACGAGTAGGGTTTTTTTTTTTAAATACTTAGATTGGGGGAGATAAATATGAGTTTTTAGCTGAAGGAAAAGGTTTGGGGGAACATTAGGGAGGGGGGAGTGTGGAATGTGGGCTCAATCGTGTGTTTTAAGAATAAATTGGATAGGTACCTGGATGGGAGAGGTCTGGAGGGTCAGTGGAACTAGCGAGATAATGGTCGGCACAGACCAAATGGCCTGTTTTCTGTGCTGTTGCATTCTATATTGGAATGGAGCAGAAATAACAGGGTTGTTGTGAGACTTCAACTTCCAAAACATTGACTAGAGCAGTGGTTCTCAACCTTTTTCTATCCACTCACATACCACTTTAAGTATTTCCTATGCCATAGGTGTTCTGTAATTAGTAAGGGATTGCTTAAGGTGGTATGTGGGTAGAAAGAAAAAGTTTGAAAACCACTGTTTTTATCATACCTAATTGACTTGTTATGTGCATGGTTTCAGAACTCCAAAAGAAATGGGACAATGACAATTTTTCTCAAGCAAAATATTTCAGTAACAATTGGGTCCAGAGCAGTGATTCTCAACCTTCCCTTCCCACTCACATAACACTTTAAGCAATCCCTAACACAGAACACCAATGGCACAGGGATTACTTAAAGTGGTATGTGAGTGGAAAGAAAAAGGTTGAGAACCACTGGACTAGCACCTCCTTACTGCAAAAGGGAAAGATGGGGCAGAGTTTGTCAGGAGTGTCCAAGAAGGGTTCCTGACACATTATGTGGACCATCCAACCAGAGGAAAGGCCACACTGGATCTAGTACTGGATAATGAACCTGGTCAGGTGGTGGACCTCTTTGTGGGGGGGGGAGGGGGGGGGGGAGTATTTCGGGGATAATGACAACAACTCCCTAAGCTTTAACATAGCTATGGACAATGATAAAAGCAGACAAAATAGGAAAGCTTTTAATTGGGGAAGGGCTAATTATGATGGGATGAAGCAGAAACGTGGGAGAGTAAATTGGGAACAGTTGTTCTCAGGAGAAAGCACAGAACTAATGTGGAGGATGTTTAGGGACCACTTGCTGCATTCTGGATGGGTTTGCCCCATGAGACGGAAATTATAGCTAAACAGGATCCGCGGTTGACAAAACAGGTGAGGCAGCCAGTTAAAAGGAAGAAGGAAGCATACATTAGATTTAAGAAGCAAAAAATAGGAAGAGCTCATGAGAATTATATGGTAGCCAGGAAGAAACTTAAGAAGGGGCCGAGGAGATCCAGAAGTGGGTATGAGGAGGCCTTGGCAAGCAGGATTAAGTAGGATTGATGTCCCCAGGACCAGACGAGATATATCCCAGGTTGCTATGAGAAGAGATTGCTTGGGCATTGGCGATAACCTTTGGCAACAGGGAAGGTGCTAGATGATTGGACAACAAATGTGGTCCCCTTATTTAATATAGGTAACGGACAATCCAGCGAATTATAGACTGGCGAGTCTTACATTAGTGGTGGGCAAACTAATGGAGACGACTCATAAGGTCAGGATTTACGAGTATTTAGAAAAACAGTCTTCTCAGGGAGAGTGAGCCTCATGGAGTTTTTTGAGGAAGTAACAAAAGAAAATGATGAAGGTAATGTGATAGATGTGGTGTATATGGATTTTTAGAAGGCTTTTGACAAGGTCCCCCATGAGACTCATTCAGAAGTCATGAGGCAACCTTGGCTGTGTGGATCAGAATTGGTTTGCTTACAAAAAGTAGAGAGTAGAAGTGAACAGAAAGTATTCTGTCTGGAGTGAAGTTCCACAGGAATCTGTTCTCAGACACTTGCTCTGAATTTTATAAATGACCTTGATGAAGAAGTAGAGGGATGATGTTTGCAGATGATAAGAAGGTTGGAGGGTTGTGGTTTGTGTTGAAGGCTGTTATAGGTTACAAGAATGCAGAATTGGGTGGAAAAGTGGCAGATGTTTAATCCAGATAAGTGAGAGATGATGCATTTTAGAAGGTCAAACGTGAAGGCAGAGTACATGATTAATGATGGGATGCTTAACAGTGTAGTGTCCAAATCCATAGATCTCTTAAGGTCATCACACAGGCTGATAGGACAGTTAAGGTGGTCATAGGTATGCTGGAGTTAATGGGAAGACTGAGTTCAGGAGTGGTGAGGTAATGTTGCAGTTTTATATATCTCTGATGAGACTACATTTCTGCCTTCCCTGGGGACCACTCCCTCCTCAACTCTCTCGTCTACTCACCCCTTTCCATTAATTGACACCTTGACACCCTCCCCTTGCAGCCACAGGAATTCCCACACCACTTCCCTCATCACCATTCCGGGACACAGGCAGTCATTTCAAATGAAGCAACACTTTAATTGTATATCCATGCATGTCATCTACTGCATCCGGTCCTCCCATTGTGGCTTTCACTACATTGGAGAGATTGGATGCAGACTGGGCACCTTCACTCTGCGTCAGTGACAGGGATCTCCAGGTGGTCAACCATTTCAATTCTGCACCGAGATGACGTATCTGTCCATGACCTCGTGTACCCTTCCCTCTCCATTCACAGAGCCATTCCCTATCCCCCATTTTGCTGGTGCACCCTGAGTCCTTTACCCACCTATTACCTCCTGCCTGTGGGACTGTGCTCCCCACCTCCCCAATTTTGTTCGGTCGACTGTCTACATTTTGCTCATACCTTGATGAAGGGCTCAAGACTGAAACGTCGGTTATAAATTTTTATCTTTGCTATATAAAATACATCGTTTGTCCTGCTGAGTTTCTCCAGTATTGTGTTTTTACTTCGACCACAGTATCTACAGACTTTCGTATTTTACTCCTACTTGGAGTATTATGTTCAGGTCTGGTCACCTCATTACAACGATTTACCAGGATGATGCCTGGATTAGAAAATGTCTTATGAGGCAAGGTCATCACTTTTTCCCTGGGTAGAAGCAAAAAACACCAGAGGACATCTGTCCAAAGTGAAGGGATGATGATTTAGGGGAGACATCAGCGGTGTTTTAAAAAAATATATACACAGGGAGTTGTGGGTGCCTGGAATACATTGCCATGGTTGGTGGTTGAAGCTGCCACAAGAGAGGGATTTAAGAGACTCTTGGGCAGTTGGATAAAATAAAAAGAAGGTTATGAGGTATGGAGGGTATAGTTTTTTTTGGTAGGTATATAGGAGTTGGCACAATATCGTGGGCCGAAAGGCCTGTACTGTGCTGAAAAGTTCCATGTTCTAAATTCACTGGTTTAAAAGCTCAACAACAACAACAACAAAAAATCCCTAATTCTGGCAGACAATAGCTGTGAAGTTATTTTAAAAATTGTGGTTAAATCAGAGTGATTTGCCATGTCAATATCAATACTTCTAAGTTAGTAACAACATAACTATTGGATGGTACCAAAAGAAGTGAATTTAGGACCCTTTCTAAATGCCGAGTAACTGGGACGCTAACCTGGCAAATTGCTTGGTTACCCCCATTTTACATGGCAGTTTGAAAGGGCCTGTTGTTTGCAAATTATCAACTCATCAAGGATCTTGTGCACCTGCACATTCTGAGTCAGTTTACCCTGAGGGATCTTTTCAAATTATCATGACGAAAGCCTTTACTTCCTCAGGAGTTTGCGGAGGAGCTAGTGGAGTTGTTCAAGTGAATCGGTATGGACTTGAAGGGCCGACATGGCCTGTTTCCGTGCTGTAAATGGTTATATGGTTATATATGATTATATGATTTTAACAGGATCTAGATCAAGTGGACAAATGGAATTTAACTCCGTATGAGATGTTGAATTTTGGGTTAAACCAGGGAAGGACTTGCACAGTTGTAGAACACAATGATCTACAGGTGTAAGTATCTAATTTCTTTATAAAACTCAGCAATTAGCATACTTGTATTTATCAATCTGGCTTTGAGTAAAAAAGTTGAAGTACAAGAGGCCTTCAAAAGTGAAATTTTGTGTTTGCATGTTTCTGTCAGGATTAAAGGCAGATTTACCAGGCATAGGGAACCTCGATTTTCAAGGGATATGAGCAACCTGGTTAAGAGGAAGAGAGAGGATAAACAAGGAGCGAATAAGGTACTAGAAGAGTATAGAAAATGTAAGAAAATACTTAAGAAAGAAATTAGGAAGGCAAAAAGAAGACACGAGGTTATTTTGGCAGATAATGTGAAGGTAAACCTGAAGGGTTTCTACAAGTATGTTAAAAGTAAAAAGATAGTAAGGGACAAAATTGGCCTCCTAGAAGATCAGAGTGGTCAACTATGTGTGGAGCCTAACAAGATGGGGGAGATCTTTTTGCAGTTTTTTTTTGCATCAGTATTTATTCAGGAAACTGGATTGGTGTACAAGGAAAGAAGGGAAACAAGCAGTAGTGGCATGGAACATATAGAGATTAAAGAGGAGGAGGTGCTTGCTTCCTTACAGCAAATAAAGGTAGATAAATCCCCTGGGCCTGACAGGATATTTCCTTGAACCTTGAGGGAGACTAGTGTAAAAATTACAGGGGCCCTGGCAGTAATATTTAAAACGTCCTTAGCCATGGGTGAGGTGCCAGAGGATTGGAGGGTAGCTCATGTTGTTCCGTTGTTTTAAAAAGGCTCCAAAAGTAGAAATTACAGGCTGGTGAGCCTGATGTCATTTGTAGGTAAATTATTGGAGGGTGTTCTGAGAAATCGGATTTACAAGTATTTGGACAGCCAAGGGCTGATTAAGGATAGTCAGCATGGCTTTGTGTGTGCTACTTTATGTTTCACAAATCTTATTGAGGTTACCAAGCAAGTACATGAAAGGCCTTTGACAAGGTCCAACATAGAAGGTTAGTTCAGAAGGTTCCATGGAGAGGATGGAAAATGGATTTGAAATTGGCTGAATGGGAGAAGACAGAGAGTGGGTGATGCTTCTCAGACTGGAGGCCTGAGATTAGTGGAGTGCCTCAGGGATTGGTGCTGGGACCATTGTTGTTTGTTGTCCATATCAATGATCAGGATGATAATGTGGGAAATTGGATCAGCAAGTTTGCTGATGACATGAGGATTGGAGGCGTTGTGGACAGCGAGGAAGGCTTTCAAAGCTTGCAGAGGGATCTGGACCAAATGGAAAAATGGGCCAGAAAATGGCAGATGGAATTTAATGCAGACACGTGTGGGGAGTTGAATTTTGGAAAGACAAACCAAGGTTGGACATGCATAGTAAATGGTCGGGCACTGAGGAGTGTGCAGGAACAAAGGGATCTGGGAATATAGATACATAATTCCCTGAAAGTGGCATAGAGTTGTAAAGAAAGCTTTTGTATCTTGGCCTTAATAAATCAAAGTATTGAGTACAGGAGTTGGGATGTTATTACCATAACAAAAGGTTGTACAAGCCATTGGTGAGGCCAAATTTGGAGTATTGTGTGCAGTTCTGGTCGACAAACTACAGGAAGGATATCATAAGATTGAAGGAGTGCAGGGAAGATTTACTAGGATGTTGCCAGGTCTTCGAGAGCTGAGTTATAGGGAAAGACTAAACAGGTTAGAACTTTATTCCGTGAAGCGTAGAAGAATATGGGGGGTGGGGGGTGCTGGGGGCGGGAGGTCATGTGATATGCTGCTCGCAGGATGTACTGACTGGAGCCCTCCTGTGAAATAAGGAATAAGTGCAGCAAAATAATTTTTTTTTTTTTTAAAGCTGTTTTCTTTAAAGTGTAATGGGAAAGAAGAAACAGGCTTTATTGACTGCTAGAATGACTAGACAAACTACTTCTAAAGGAACAGGAACAGCGTTGCCAGCAAAGCCATTGGTTCTGAAGTCAGGTCCTTTTAAAGAAAGCAAATGGGGAGGTCTATTTGCTGCATCAGCTGAAATAGCAGGTCTGACAAGTGAACTGGAGCAGGAGATTCATAGCGGTATATCAAATACTGACATTGTATCACTATTAACGATGGCTCGCTACTCAGTCACTGCACTGCTTGGAAATTGCCTCAGCTTTGGAGCAGCAGGGAGGTAAAAAGTTATTTAAACAAAAACATGGAAGTGCAGTGGGAAACGACTCATCAGAAGAAGAAACTATGAAAGTACCGTCTCTTCAGAGCCCACCTCACTGACAAAAGGCAAAGGAGGAAAAACCCAACACCCATCCCCAACCCACCAATTTTCCCCTGCAACCGCTGCAATCGTGTCTGCCTGTCCCGCATCGGACTTGTCAGCCACAAACGAGCCTGCAGCTGACGTGGACTTTTTACCCCCTCCATAAATCTTCGTCCGCGTAGCCAAGCCAAAGAAGAAATATACACTGAATGACATCATAGCACTACTTTTGGATAATAAAAAATTAAAAGCACTTCAAAAAGATGTTTCTGAAAGTAAAAAAACAGTTTAAAAAGTATAAAGAAGCAATGACATTTCAAGAGGTTGTTATGAAAATGGGGTACAATTTAAGAGAAGATGGAAGAAACATTCTCCCAAGTGACAAATAAGTTAAAAATTGAAAGTTTGGAAATGGATAAGGAAAAGATAAGTGAGAAACTTGACACCATAGAAAATCATAGCTGATGTGATAATGTGAAAATAATTAGTCTGCTTGAGGGATTTGAAAAAGATGACCCCGGTTAAATATTTTGAGAAGTGGATACCAAAAATTTTAGGCGCTGAAAACTTTTTAGATGAATTAGAAATTGAACGAGCTCATTGTGCACCAATCCCCTTACGGGGGCAGAAACCACATTAAATCCTGATTAAACTGCTCAAATGCAAGGAAAGACAAAACATAATTTTAGCAGTGATTAAGAAATCGAGAGAGAGACAATCATCACTAGCGGTTGAAGGTCATAAAATATTTTTTTTAAATCAAGAATGAGGGGAGATTTACAAAATTATGAGAGGTATGGACAGAGTAAACATGAGTAGGCTCTTTCCACTTACATTAGGAAAGATAAATACAAGAGGATATGGCTTTAGAATGAAAAGGGAAAGGTTTAGGAGGAGGTTGGAGTTTCGAACGAGCTGCCATCAGATGGGAGAGGTATGGAGGGTTACAGAATGAGTGCAGGTCAATGGATCTAGCAGTATGATGTTTCAGCACAGACTAGAATGGCCGCATGTTTTCTGTGCCTGTAGTTTTCTATGGAGTCATGACTTTGCTGCATCAGTCATTGGTGAGACCACATTGTAGAACTGTGCACAGCTCAGGTTGTCCATTTATACAAAGGATGTTCTTCAGCTCAAAACGTGCAGAAAAGATTCATGAGAACGTCATTGGGACTGGCAGGCTTGCATTACAAGGAGAGGCTGAACAGGCTGGAACCTTTCTCCCTGGAGTGTTACATAGCGAACCTTTCTCCCTGGAGTGTTACATAGCATCAATAAGGTGAATGGTCAGTCTTTTTTCCCCTAGGATCGGGGAAAGATTTAAAAGGGAACTGAGGGGCACCTTCCCCTCCCCTCCACAGAGCGTGTTGGATATATGAAACAACTGATCAGAGGAAGTTTCAGAGGCAGGTACAGTTACAATATTTAAAAGACATTTAGAGTTACATGGACAGGAGCTACACACCACCTGCTCAGAGGGTCAAGCAGTATCAGTGGAAATGAATCATCGCCACTTCTGGCTGGAACCCTTCGAGACAGTGCTGAAGGGAGATGGCCATTATAATGTGGACAGTTGGGAATTGGTGAACCAGCGGGTGAATGACGATGGTCAGATGCAGTTGATTAGCCGGTGTCAGACAAAGGGGAAGAGAGGCAAGAGAAAAAGGGGATCAGGTGCAAGTTGAGTTCTACAGGGTGGAAGAGAGTGATAGGAGGAGACAAGGGATACTGGCACTGGAATCTGATGAGAAAGTGATAACAGGGATATAACAGGAGCTGTTGAGTGGATGGAACCAGACGGAGAGCATCAAAAAATGAGAAGAGGGGATTCATTACCTGAAATTGAAAAATTCCATGTTTATACCATTGGGCTATTGCCAAATGAGGTGTTGTTCCTCTAGTTCAGTGGTTCTCAACCTTCCCTCCCTCTCTCCCCCCCCCCATCCCCCCCCCCACCCACCACACATACAACCTTAAGTAATCCCTTACTAACCTCCCTGTGCCATAGGTGCTCTGTGGTTAGTAAGGGATTACTTAAGGTGGTGTGAGAACCACTGCTCTCGTTAACAGTGGGCCTCATCCTGGTAGTGGAGGAACAGACAGGCCAGTGTAGGAGGAAGGGGTGATGAAATGGCACTAGAAGCCTGGGACCACCACTGCAAATAGAACATGGGTGTTCTGCAATTTTGTCTCACCAATGTAGAGGAGGCTACAATGGGAGCACCGAAAGTAGCAGATGAGCTCAGAGGATTGCGCACACGAATCTTTGGTTCAATTGGAAGGGGGTGATCAGGTCCTTGGTGAGGGGGGAAAGCAACAGGAAGTAGACCTCCTGCGACTGCAGAGGTATGTATCAGGGGACACGGAGAGGCAAGTAATGAGTGCATAAAGGAGTCATAGAGGGAGCGATCGGTGCAGAAAAGGGTGGGGAGAGGCTGGGGTCTAGTTGCAGTGAGGGAAATGACAGAGGCTGGAGGGTGGATGGTGAGGAAAAGAGAGACCCTATGCTTTTCTGTTCGGGTGGGGTTGGGTAGGGGAGATGAGACCAGAATTCCCAAGAAACAGAGGAAATACAGAAATGTCTTTGCTGACCAGTGAAGGGTTAGCGTTTGGCCTCTGCAAGGTCAAGGTCAGTTTGCCAGACCACTAACTGCACCATCTTTGCCTGCAGATCTGATGACGTTTGGGTTTGGTGCAAAGAGAAAAGCAGACAGCAGTTTCAGAGGGAGCAAGGTTAAAGTGGGTGAGGGAAGTGGAGTGGTTGAGGCAGGTTAATGTCACGTCAGTAAATGAAAAAAGGTCAAGAGCGGGTAAAGACCTAAAGGGGATGTCCAAGAGAGAATGCTGGAGACACGAGCAAGAGGCAGAGGTGGGCCAAAGGTGACAGAAGAACCAACACCTTGACACTGCTGTGGATAGGAAAAGTTTAGAAGGATTTGGGCCAGTGGAACTAGCCTAGGTAGATAACTCGGGCCAAACTGTCCAGCTACAACGCAGTGGCACCACACCACTTTCAAAACTCGGGACCCTTCTCAGTGAGAATCGCAATGAACTTGGCAAATCTGTCATCGGCCACAACTCAAATGCACATGGAACCACCACAAAAAGGAGTTTGTCGCCATCACAGCAACCTGGGGATTTTATAGTTGTTTTTATTAGCAATGCTAATTTCCACATACAGATAATATCAACTGTTAGATATGAGGAGTTTTCCGAAAGCAGTGAAGCCGCAGAACACTGGTGCAGGCAGAATTAGGGATACACTTGAACAGCAAATCTTTTGCCCGTGGAATGGTCAATGGCCCACAGAGGAGATAATGCACGAAGGGAGGTGAGGGCAAAGTTAATCTTAACCCTGCATATAGTCACCTGCCTTGACGTCTGTAGGAAGGTCAGTGCGAAAAGCATTGGAGGGAATATAGGAACAGCATCACCTCATCGACCATCTAGCGTCTTGTCACGTGCAATAACAGACTCATCAAACTTGATCATGAGGGTGGTGCCCTTGTGCCAGTGAGCTGTCACCTTGGCAGGGAAGCCACTGTAAGCGAGGATAGCCTCCACGATGCCTGCTGTGAAGGAGGCACAGTTGAGCGTGCTGTTCTCCTTGGGCACCGAGATGTAGGCATTGATGAGAGGCTCTTTCTCGATGATGTAATAGGTCTTGTCATCATCATTGGCCTGTTCCAGCTTGTCTGCCTCCCTGCCGAACAGAGCTTTCCACACGTTGACCTTGATGAAGAGCAGCACATTGATGACCTTGGTCTCGCGCTTGCCATTCTTCTCCCGCATCACCAGCACGTCCAAGATCCGCGCCCCCACCTGCTGGCCCAGCTCGGACAGCTTGCTCTGCAGTTCCGACACAGAGTAGACACGATTCTGGCAGTACTGCACAACCTCCGAGAAGAGCAGAGCAAAGGCGCTCAGACTCACCTCGGACTTGGGGCGAGTGATCGATCGCTCCAGAATGGCTGACTTGCCCCTGGTGAACCGTGTATCCATGGCCATCTGCAGGAAGACAAAATAATACTGGGACACAAGCCAGGAACCAGCACATTCAATCAAAGATTCCAGTAGCTCATCAGAGGTCGGCACAGTTGGCGCAGTGCCGTCACAGAGCCAGTGATCAGGATTCGAATCTGGCACTGTCTGTAAGGCGTTTGGACCTTCCTCCGTGTGCTTCAGTTTCCTTCCACCTTTCAAAATGTACGGTGGAGGGGGGGGGGGGTGGAGGTTCATGGGGTGGCACAGACTCGGAAGAGCCTGTTACTGTGCTGCATGCCTAAATTTTAAAAACTATTCAAAACACCTGGTTTTCTTAGCCAGTCAGGATATCTATCTACATTAATCTCATTTGCCAAATTAGGTCCATGTCTCTCTATTCCTTTAAATACCTCTCCAAATGCCTTTGAAACATTGCTATTGTACACACACCATCTCTTCTGGCAGCTCATTCCCTATAACCAGCTCTCTGTGTAACCTTAGCCTTTCTTTAAGTTTCTGCTTGAAAAGGAGATTCCGAATATCTGTCCATTGAACAACCCTGTTTTATAAAACTTCTACAAGGGTCATCCTTCAGCCTCTCACATTCCAGTGAGAAAAAACACAGCCTACACAATTTCTCCTTATAATGTCAGCCCTACATTTGTGGTGAATCTCTTCTGCACACTCTTGGTGGCTGCCACATCCTTCCGGTCATGAGGCAATCAGAACTGGGGGAATAAAAGGTGGAGGAGTTGCATTGCTGATTAGAGAGAACATTACAGCAGTGCTGTGGCAGGATGGTTTGGTGGGATTGTCTAGTGAGGCTACTTGGGTAGAATTGAGGAATGGCAGAAGCATGAATAGATTAATGGGAATGTATTATGGACCACCAAATGGGCTGAGGAAATTGGAAGAGCAAATATGTAAGGAGATTGCATATATGTGTAATAAATATAAGGTGGTAGTTGCTGGAGATTTCAACTTTTCGAACATTAACCGGGGCACCCATAGTGTAGGAGGGCTGGATGAGGTAGAATTTGTTAAGTGTTTTCAGAAAAGATTTCTTAATCAATACAGAGAAGAACCGACTCGAGAAGGGGCAGTATTGGATCTCCTATTAAGGAACAAGATAGGTCAGGTGACAAAGGTTTGTGTTGGGGAACACAATAATATTAGTTTTAGGCTAGTAAAGGAAAAGAATAGAGATGGGCCAAAGGTTGAGATTCTTGATTGGAAGAAAGCAAATTTTGAGGGGTTGAGAAAAGACTTGGATGAGAGAATTGGGATATTTTCAGGGAAAAATGTAGCAGATAAATGAAGGATGTTCAAAGGAGAAGTTCTGAGAGCGCAGAGTTGGTATGTCCCCATGAAGGTTAGAAACTGTTGGGAGCCTTGGTTTTCAAAAGATATTGGGAACTTGGTTCAGATGAAGAGGAATGTGTACAACAGATATAAATAGCAGGGAATGGATGGCTTTCATAAATCAGAGTATAGAATACAGGAGTTGGGATGTTATGTTGAAATTATATAAGGCATTGGGGTGGCCAAATTTGGAATATTGTGTGCAGTTTGGTTCCCGAATTGCAGGAAGGGTATAGAGAGAGTGCAGAGGAGGTTCATAAGAATGTTGCTGGGGTTTCAGGGTTTGAGTTGCAGGGACTGGTTGAGCAGGCTGGGACTTTATTCCCTGAATCGTGGAAGGTTGAGGGGTGATTTGATAGAAGTATTCAAAATTATATGGGGGACAGATAGAGTCAATGTGAATAGACTTTTTCCAACCAAAGGAAGAATAAAGAAATTGAAAATAAAAGGGAAAAAATTTAAGGGAAACATGAGGGGGAATTTCTTCACGCAGAGGGTGGTGGGGGTGTGGAATGAACCGGCAGTGGTGGTAGAGGTGAGATCGATGTTAATATTCAAGGAAAGGTTGGATAGGTATATGAACGGGAGAGGTGTGGAGGGTTATGGGCCAAATTGGCCTGTTTCTGTGCTGTAAATGGTTATATGGTTAATTTATTTGTCTATATAAATACTGGTCTTGCATATGTATTGTTTGTCTGTATGTGTGTTATGCCAGATTGCGTTTCTGCGTTCTTTGCAATGAGGACTGGAGAATGCTGTTTTGTCAGGTTTACTTATGCAGAGTTCAATAAACTTGACTTGTCTGGATTAAACTCCATCTGCCACTGCTCCACCCAACTTTCAAGATTTTTACCCCTCGTTACTGTCTACTACAATTTGTGTCATCTCCAACCTTATTAATCAGATAACCTACATTCTCAGTCAAGTTAAATTACAAATATTGGTCCCATCTACCAATTCCTACAGTACACTTCCTGCTGTACACAAGCAGTCAAATAAAAAACCTGCATGGATCACGACAGCACGGTTAGTATACTCATTATCCCAACGTTACTACAATGCCAACAACCCTGTCTGTGTAGGCTTCCTCCAACCCTCCAAAAATAGAGAAGGATTGCAAGTTAACTGGAATATTTGGGAATCATAAGAGCATCAAGGGTTAGAGGGAGAAGGCCTGGGAATGGGGCTGTGGAAGGATGGATCACCTCAACATTCAATAGCAGAGCAGACTCGATAAGCATACCTCTTCTCCTATATTTTGTGGGCTGAAAGGGCCTGATACCGGCCTGTATCTTTAAATTAAGTTTATGTTTTGTCTGAATCACCCAGTTAATTTTCAATTCAATTTGTCAACACACCTCAGGCCTCCTGGTACCTTAATCATATGCTTCACCCCACCGTTCAGGATCTGGTGAAAAGCCTTCCTGAAGTCCATGCAAGCTGCATCTACCTGCTTTCCGTCAATGTTTTTGGTTCCCTCAATGATACCAGGATTCAAAAATGTACCTGCTTTGTTTTCAAAATTCCCCCCTTGGTCTACCACACCAGTTCTTCTCTGTCCTCCACAGAAACCGAATTAGGAGAACTCTCTCAGGCACAAGGAAAATAGCACCTCCATTCTGAAACTTTATCCCTCATCAAAATGTGATCAAATTATTTACCTTATTGCCATTTGTGTGAAGTTGCTCATGCATATTAACCATATAACAATTACAGTACGGAAACAGGCCATCTCGGCCCCTTTAGTCCGCACCGATTTAAGTGAACCCCACTAGTACCACCTACCTGCTCCCTGCCCATAACCCTCCAAACCCCTCACGTCCATGTACTCATCCAACTTCCTCTTAAATGACAAAATTGACCCTGCTGCAACCACCTCTTCTGGAAGGTCATTCCATTCACTCAACCCTCTGAGGGAAGAAGCTTCCCTTTCGTTACTTCCAAAGTTTTGCCCCCTCACCCTCAACTTATGATCCCTCATTCCAATCTCTCCTACCCGCAAGGGGAAGAGCCTATTCACATCTACTCTATCTATTCCCCTCATAATTTTATATACCTCTATCAGATCCCCCCTCGACCTTCTACAGTCCAATGAATAAAGACCCAGTCTACTTAATCTTTCTCCATATTCTAGATACTGCAGTCCAGACAACATTTTAGTAAATCTTCTCTGCACCCTCTCTACCTTATTGATAGCCTTCCTATGAGTTGGAGACCAGAACTGCACACAGTATTCCAAACTTGGTCTCACCAATTCCTTGAACAGTCTCAACAGCACCTCCCAGCTCCTATATTCTAGGCTTTGATTTATAAAGGCCAGCATTCCAAAAGCCATCTTCACCACCCTGTGTGAGGAACCACTTTCAAAGAACGAGGAACCGTAATTCCAAGATCTCTCTGTTCCTCTCCATTCCTCAATGCCCTCCCTCCTCTTCACGGCTATGTCCTGTTTTGATTATTCCTCTCAAAATGAAGAACTTTACACTTATCGATATTAAACTCCATCTGCCACCTTTCAGCCCACTCTTCTCAGCAGGCCAAATCCTTCTGCAGTCCCTGAAAGCCATCATCACTATCCACAACTCCCCCTATTTTTGTATCGTCCACCTATTTACTCACCCAATTTACCACTCCATCATCCGAATCATTAACGTAAATGACGAACAACAAGGGACCCAACACCGATCCCTGAGGCACACCGCTCGCTAGTCACTGGCCTCCATCCTGACAAGATAGTTGTCCACCATGACTCTCTGGTGCCTGTCATCTAGCCACCACTGAACCCATCTGATTATCTCAACATTAATCCCTAGTGCCTGAACCTTACACAGAAGAAAAAATCTGAATACTCTCAGCAAGTCAAAGTGGATCTGTGGTGTAAGAGAAACATATTTAACTTTCCAGATCATAAATTCTATCAGAATTCTTAGATCTGAAACACTAAACCTGTTCAGTTTTCCACAACTTTTGATTGTGAAGTGTTACCAAATTTTCTCAGTTTTTATTTCATAGTTCCCACATTTAGAATATTTCATTTCTTTTTTAGCCAAAGAATACAGACAAATAATCAGTGGAGGGACAGAACATCTAGAGTGGTAGGTGGCTCTTCAATCAAGAAGCCTTTTCTTTATATTAATCACAGGATTCTCACACATCCAGGCCAGAAGGGAGCACTCTCACATATGCCTGACTTTTGCTTCATAAATAATGAAACAACATTATGGCTTCTGGAGGAGAATCATCTACACAAGATGTAATTCACCCCTCTGAGTCAATGCCAACAGTCAAAAGCAACCCTACTATTTCACGCAATATATAGGATTCACAACATCCACCAGATTCTCCTCCTGCATTGGGTGGTAATTTAGCCTTGGCAATCCACAGATCTTTTGAGACTTCAGAGGAAACCCATGGTGCCATAGGACCAACATAGAAATACCACAAGGTCAGGGTTGAAACCTGGAGCTGTGATGCAGCAGCACTAATGGCTGCACCACTCGGCAAACCAGATCACTCAACAAGACATGCAAGAGGCGGTTCTTTTGCTCCAGATTCCAGCATCTGCAACTTGTTGGAGGCACTCAGATCAAGCAGCATCAGTGAGTGGAAAAGAATGGTCTTGATGAAGGAAACAGTTCATCAAGACTCAAAAGTTTCCAAATGCAAAGTTTGAACCTTCTCCCACAGATGCTGTTTGACTCCAAGTTCCTCTAGCCATTTTTTTTTTTGTTTTACTCATATGCCTCTGGCTATTTAAGCACAGTATTTACAGAAATAGATCAGTTAATTGAGAAAGACAAAAACTGTAGACGCTAGTTTAATTATAATTTGAGCAAAGAACTGCTGTTGTAACTCAGCAGGTCAGACAGCATTCACAGGTAGAAATGGTCCATCAACATTTCCGGTCTGAAACTTTTATCAACACTAGAGGGAAGAGGGTGATACTGCATATATAGAGGGGAAACGATCTGGGGGAGGGGACCATGAGGTGATGGGACAGGAAGTGAGAGGTGGAAAGACAGATCGGAGAAACAGGGGAAAAATATTTGAGACGATAAAAATAAAAACACAGGAGTAGGTAAACAGATAGAAACATTATCATCAGATGGGGATGGTTACATAAAATTAGGTTTAAGGCAGTCTAGGAAAAAATACAAAGCACTGAGTTTCCATTTGAATTCACCTTGACAGTGGATGGTCATGGTAGGAATGGTTGGGAAGTGCTGAAATGGTTGGCTACAGGAAGGTCAGGTTTAGACCCAAAAACAGGGAATAGGTGATCAGCAATCACCAATTGCCACACCGAGGGCAGCAGATGAAATCAGATCACATGCTTGCAACATTCTGCTTCTGGTGTTGGATGGAGGTAAGGAAGGCAACATCAAGACATGTTTTAAACTTTCTGCAGTTACAGCAAGAAGAGCCTGAGGGGTGGAAGGCAGTGGAACAGACGAGAAAGTATCAGAGAGACTCATCACTGCAAAATCGAGCGAGGTGGAGAGGGAAAGATGCGGCTGGAATTGGGATCACACTGAAGTTGGCTAAAGCAGACACAGATGCTGTAATAACAAAGGTTATAATGTAGGGGCAGATGGGGTAGAAAGTTAGGATCTTGTTCCAGCCTATGAAGGTGTGGAGGTAACTTGAAATGAAGATGGAAATGCAGGCACTATTAATGACAGCAAGAGGAATCCACCTCGATGAAAGAGATGTCCTGGAATGGGATCGGAGGAATTATGAGCAGGGAACACCTTCTGTCCCTTCACCTCTGGGCCCTTCCCCAGCTTCTGTTCCCCCTTTATATGAAGGGGGACCCCTTGCCTCGAGTTCTGAAGAAGGGTCCAGACACGAAACGCCGATGGGAATGGAACAGGAAAGCGTGCAGACGCGGTAAGGACTGCTGGAGGATCTCCGGGAGCCCCGCAGCGACCGGGACCCGCCCCGCCCCGCCTCCCCCGGGCCCGGTTCCCCTTCCCCCGCCCGGTGAGCCCTTGGGCTTACGTTTACTCTGACACTTCCGAATAAGTGGCCCAACCTGCTCCGCTCGGTCGCCGCCGCCTTCACCCGCACTTCCGGCTGGCTCGCGCCGACCACATCCGGGTCACTCCCCCTCTCACTCAGCAGCCTCGACGTGCCCCGTCCCGGGGTTTTACTCCCGGATTTCCCTCCTGCTTCGGTGCCTGACTGGGGCGAGCACTTTAGCGCGACGTCGCTGGTCACGTGTGCGCTTCCAGGGGTGACGTCAGTGGGTGGGCGGCAGGGCTGTGGGAGGAACGTCACTGGATAGACGGCAGGAGGTGTGGTGTGACGTCACTGGATGGGCGGCAGGGGTATGCTGTGACGTCACTGGGTGGCTGGCAGGTGAGTAGCTGCCTCCACATTTATCTGGTTCCTCAGTTACGTCCCATGGAGATTAAAACAGGGGACACGACCAGGGTCAACCTTGGAGACCAATGACTTCTGCAAGGATGCAATTGTGTGTAGGCCTTGGCTCTGACATACTTTCCTTGGGCTTTACAGAAGAAACAGGAGCAGCCATCTGGCCCGTTGAGCATGCCCTGCCATTCAGTGAGATCAGGGCCAATCTGATCATCGGCTTGTCTGCACTGACCTGCTGTTCCTGGTATCCCTTAATTCCCCTACCATGTAAAAATCTATCCAACTTTGTCTTAAATATATTTACTGAGGTCATCTCCACAGATTCACACCCCTCTGGGAAAAGTGGGTCCTCCTCATTCTCCTCATCTTCTTTCTAAATCTACTACCCTGAATCTTGAGGCTATGTCCCCTAGTTCTAGTACCGAACCCTTTGGTGACCCTCTTCAGTACAATGGGAGGGAATGATTCGTGCTGTCTCTTTTGGTGGGACGTGTGATTTTACTTAAATGGAGCGATGCTGTCTCACTGACTCATGATCAGTGGTTGCGTGACATTATGTTTTGTTTGAATATGGAAAAGATTCATTCAGTTAATAATTCAGATATAATTCAGATTCAAACCGTGCATCTTGGCGCCTCACAGTTTGGCGGGCAGCAACCTCCTTTGAAGAAGACCGCAGAGCCTACCTCACTGACAAAAGGCAAAGGAGGAAAAACCCAACACCCATCCCCAACCAACCAATTTTCCCCTGCAACCGCTGCAATCGTGTCTGCCTGTCCCGCATCGGACTTGTCAGCCACAAACGAGTCTGCAGCTGACGTGGACTTTTTACCCCCTCCATAAATCTTCGTCCGCGAAGCCAAGCCAAAGAAAAAAAGATATTTCAGATGTTGTGGGGTCATTTATGACTCACTTTCTTATTTTATTTCGCTTCAATGTAACTGAATTGTTTGACTTGTGTCCTTTCCATGTTCTTTTCACCTTTTTTCTCCCCTCATTTTTATTTTAATGCTAATCATATCTAGCATCTGGCAACGCTGTATGGAGGGGGAACGTAATCTTTTCTTTTTGTTCCGTTTTTTCTTTTTTCTTATTTTTTTCCTTTTCTGGCATTTTTCTCTTTTTATTATTAGTTCTTTTTTTAATAAAACACTATCTGGATTACGAATTATAGATTTTTTTTACAATTTATGTTGTTTTTGATATACCAATTGTATTAATTATGTGTATCATCTCATTGTATTTTATTATTATTATAATAAGCTCTTCATTAAAAACAATAAAAATATTTTAAAAGAAAAGCGCAAGGAGACAGAAGAACATGCAGTACTCCAGATGTGGTCTCATCAATAGTTGCAGCATAACCTCCCTCCTCCCAAATTCAATCCCTCTAGCAATGAATGCCAACATTCCTTTTGCCTTCTTGATAGCCCACTGAACCTGCAAACCAACTTTTTGCGATTCATGCACAAGTACTCCCAAGTCCTTCGGTATGGCAGCATGCTGCAATCACTTTCCATTTAAATAATAATCTGATCTTCCAATTTTCCTTCCAAAGTGGATAACCTCACCTTTACCAGCATTATACTTCATCTGCCAAACTCTTGTCCACTCTCTAAACTCTGTATCAACTGCACAATTTGCTTTTCCATTCAGTTTAGTGACATCAGCAAACTAAGATGCACTATGCTCTGTCCCCTCTTCTAGATCATTAATGAATATCATGAACAATACTCAGTCACCTCCCCCTACCCACCCCCCCCCCCCACCCCTCCACCCACCCCTCAGCGCTGGAATTTCCAGCTTGTTGGACAAATTAAAATCCTTCAAACTTGGTACAATTCTGAAAGTCTCTTCTCTCTCCCTCCACCACATCCCCCCCCCCGCCACCCACCCCCAGAGCCTTGCTGTCCTTTCTAAGATGTGACGCCCACAATTATCCACAGTATCACAAATGAGGTTTTATTTGTATATTGCAAAAAAAATTAAGGAAGATTCTTGGCTTTTGTGCTGTATTAATAAAAAAACCCCAGAGATCTCAGATGCTCTTTTACAAAAAAACAGGAAACACAAAAGCTGCAGTTGCTGGAATCTTATGCGAAAATGGGAATCTTATGCGAACATGGGACGCTGGAGGAACTCATCGGGTCAGGCAAACACGAAAGGCTGCCAACACTGTGACTGAAGTAAAAACACAATGCTGGAGAAACTTATAAAGATACTGAACCAACATGTTGTGCTTTGAGCCCTTCATCAAGGTATGAGCAGATATGATGAAGGGCTCAAGCCCGAAACGTTGGTTCTGTATTTTTATCTTTGCTGCTGAATTTTTCCAGCGTTGTGTTTTAACTTCATTCAAGGTGTCTACAGATCTTTGTGTTTTCAGGTTTATGTGTGGCCTCACCCTGGTTATGGATGAGGCTGAGGTCAGACACCTCTAGGTGGGCATGCAGTGGGGAATTGACATGGTTGGCAACTGGAAGTGCAAGCTTCATCTCAGGTAAGTTTTAGTCTGAGGCCAAATACACGTTCCTGAGTCTCAAGGAAACTCTTCAATCATGATTACGAGTCTCAACCCAAAATGGGTAGACCATTTCTATCTGACTGTCCTGCTAAGTTTCTCCAGCAGCTTATCATTTTATTTAAGCCTTCTCAATTTAAGAGCTTTCCATTGCAAAGCAAAGGGTTCAGGGGCAAAACATTCATTTACCTATTATTTCTATGGATGCTGTGTGTCCTGTTGAGTTTCTCCAGCACTTCTGCTCCAGGCTGGCACGGTTAGCCTAGTGGTTTGCGTAACATTGTTACAGTGTCTGTAAGGAGTTTGTATATTCTCCCTATGTCCGGGAGCCATGGTTTCCTCCCACCATTCAAAGTGTACCGGGGTTGTAGGTCAATTGGGTGTAATTTGGCAGCACATGGGCCTGAAGAACCCATTACCGGGATACATGTCTACATTTAAAGTAAAAATAAATTTAAATTCTGTGTTTTGCACTATTTCAAGGTTCCTTTATTATGTACATAAATACACAAAATTTGTTCACCGTTGTTTGCCCACAAAGGCACTCAAAGACTAGCCTGGCACCCTCCCAGAGAAGAGAAGAGAATTAGAAGAGAGTCACATTCAGAGATGTCGAGTGTCCGTGGATCCCACCACCTCCTCCAATGTCATAGTCACCTGCGCTCTCATAGTCTCTGTAGCTGTACAGCCTTGAGTTGTGACCCCAAGCTCAAGGCTCATTCCTTCCACATGCTTTTGCCCAATATCCCTGTTGTAACTGTGCCCAAAATGTTTGGGCTGCACACGTAGCTGAGGAATCTAACTCCCACTTTGAGTTTACTCACCAAACCACACCCCAACTATCTTTATTTCTTTTGTTACTTCAAAAAAATGAGTGAGCTATTTATAGAAATTCATACAAGCTTGACTTCAAATCACAAGACAGTCTTGTGAGCCATTCAGTTGATTGATGGCTCCAGTGGTAACACCCACTCCTGGCGACTGTGGGTCGCTCTGATTAGGGCATCCTAGCACCTCCCCCTTTTGAGCTGTTGGGAGACTTAAGTCCACTTGGAAGGGCTTTACTTGTTTGTGAAGTTCACAGAGGATCCCGTGGTGTAGAAGGTAAAATCTCATTTCTTGTGATGGCAGATCCAGAAAGTACCTCAGTAGCCTGCTTCGACGCTAAGGTAGTCCCAGTTTCTTTTTTATTCCTCTCTTCCGACTTCTTAGTAGGAGTTAGTTCAGGCACTTTTTTCTTTCTTAGGTGACATCTTAAAAAATTAGTTAGCTGTTTTATACTATCTTTAAAATAATTTTCTTTTAAAAAATCTTTTCTAAATAGATACCTTTTTTACTAATCCCACGGGAGTTGTGAGGTTGCGTTTCGCTCCTCGTGGCAGCATGTGATGTCCCCCAGACAATTACAGGATCACTGCAAACCCATAAATTCCTGGTGGGACTTTGCCTGCTGAAAACATCTTCGGTTGGAAAATTAGAACACAATCTGATATTATTTTCCCACAAAAGTCTCTTGGTTGGTCACTGGTTTCTATAGTTCAAAAATCTCCAACAGAGCATCCAAGCTGAGTTGCTCAGGTGTCTCAGCGAGGTTACATTCACCTGGTGGCAATTGGTTGGCATGTCTAGTCCACCTGTCCGGTCCAACCTGCACATGATGGAGAACCTCCCTGATCTTCCACAGGATTCTCCCCAGCTGCCACTCACCTGACTTAACCCTGTAGTCTTGCACCAGCACATGTTGTCCAGCCTGAAACGTTCTTTGTTTTGATCCATGCTGAGCTGTCTTTCCATATCCAAATCTCTGCATCCAGGTTCTGACTTTTGTGGGAAAATAATATCAGATGGTGTTCTAATTTTCCAACCAAAGATGTTTTCAGCAGACAAAGAGCCTCCAGGAATTTGTGGGTTTTCAGTGATCCTCTAATTGTCTGGGGGACATCACGTGATGCCATGAGGAGTGAAACGCAACCTCACAACTCCCGTGGGATTAGTAAAAAAAGTATCTATTTAGAAAAGATTTTTTTAAAGAAAACTATTTTAAAGCTAGTATAAAACAGCTAACTAATTTTTTAAGATGTCACCTAAGAAAGAAAAAAGTGCCTGAACTAACTCTTACTAAGAAGTCAGAAGAGAGGAATAAAAAAGAAACTGGGACTACCTTAGCGTCGAATCAGGCTACTGAGGTACTTTCTGGATCTGCCGGCAAGGACCCAGGAGAGAGACCTTCCTCCGGAGTCTTCTTCTCGTCGACCCGTTAAAGATTGTGGAGGAAAAACTAAAACTGTATCACGCATGCGTGAGAAGTCAGGCATGCACGGTGCAATAGAAAAAAAGGCTGAGAAAAAAAAATCAAGGTCTCTTAAAGGGGCAATCCGGCATGTCAACTTCAGAGCATGAAGGAGACTCAAGCCCAGTGGAAGAAGCTTCAGAAGAGTATGAAGGTGAATAAGATACATCGTTCAGAAAGAGGAACAGACCAGAGGGAATAAAAGACTTTTAAGAAAGAAAGAAATAAGATTGAATCAAAAATTGATGAACTTCAAATTAAAATTAATTTGTCTTTGGAAAATAATTTTAAATTGCTATCAGAAGAATCGAAGCAAGTTAAAAACAGATTTGACAGTTAAAGTGGATAATGCATTGAAGGATGGATAAGTTGGAACATAAGGTTCAAGATGGTCGAGAGGACATGCAGTGTATTGAAGATAGATCTAATGAATCTGAAGATTCAATGACTAGATTAATGTCAATGCATGAAAAATTGTAGAAAGTTGATATTCTGGAAAATTATAGCAAAAGAAATAACCTTAAAATCGTGGAATAAGGAGAAGATGTGATTCGCTTCTTTCAAGAATGGATACTGAAGGTATTTGGAGAGCAGCATTTTGAAGACAAGATTTTAATTGAAAGAGCCCATAGAGCTTTAAGATCAAAGCCAGAGACCCCGATGATTCCTGGTCAGATTTTTTAATTACCAGGTTCGAGAGAGGCTTCTAGGTTTGGCGATGAAAAGAGCCAAGGAATATGGACCTTTAAATTATGCAGGGGATACAATTTTCTTTTATCCAGATATGAACCAAACTTTGTTAAAGAAAAGGAAAGAATTTAATCTAGTTAGGAGAATTTTGTATGATAAAGGTTATCCTGCTACTTAAAAACTTTTTGAACCAGGTCAACAGAATGTTTTTTTTTTACAAATTTTGTTCAAGCCAAAGAATGTGCTCAGAGTTTGTCTAAAGTTCAAGTAAACAGAAGGCACTGATTTGTCGAAATGAATTTAATATACGGGGTGGGGTTTTTATTGATGGATGAAGAATTGATATATTATCTATTTTTATGTTAGCTGGAATTGATTGGTTTTTAAATCAAGTTATTTTTCCTGTGGAGTCAAGGGGATCTGTTCAGTTGGTTTCTGGCAGTTGTATGTGCTTTTGTGGCTCTGTCAGGACCCATAAAATGGAGGGAGGTAGGGCTGTTTTTTACAGTTATATTGGGTGGGGAACTTTGTTTTTCTTTCTTTTTTTCCTATTTTTTCTTTTTAATAATTAACCATGTTGCATTTAATCTGAATTATTTTAATGTTTTTGGATTGCCAATGGTGACACTCTAGACCAAATTATTTTATGGGAATTCTTTCTGGATGTGAGTGATGAAAAAGGATTTTTAAAATAGGAAAAATGAATAAGGCAATTAAGATTATAAATTTTAATATTAATGGGATTAATGGGAAAATAAAAAATAAGAAATATTGTTTTATATTAATAAATTAAGAGTGAATATTGCTTTTTTTTTACAAGAAACTCATTTAACCAAAAGAGGACACCTAAAACTGAAAAAGAGATTGGGTGGATCAAGTAGTCTTTTCTTCATTTAATTCTAAAGCCAGGGGAGTAGCAATTTTATTTTAGAAAAAATTATCAATTAAAGTTCAGAGTGTGACTACAGATTCTGCAGGAAGATAATATAATGGTAAATTGTCAAATATTTTCTGAGGAATGTGTGGTGATATGTAATAACACCACTAGGTCACCAGGGGTCATCCCGGTGACCTTGTATATAAAGCAGTCCAGAGCTACAATCTTGCCTTCCAGGTTTGTGTTGCAGAGAGACAAAACCTCTTAGTGTACATATTAGTTTATTAAAGCTGTCTTATACTCGCACAGCTGGTGTGGTTATTGTCAGTACAGAATGGACTTTATTAAATATATATATATATAATATATATATATATATATATATATATGCACTGAATTTAGATGATGAAACATTTATACAAGATACTTTATTAAATTTGGCAGATGTTTATGAAAATATTTTCGTAGGAGGTGATTTCAATTTTTGTTTCCTTTATTAGATAGATCATCAAGAACAATAGTTAAAGCTAAAGCTATGTAATATTTAATGAATTTAAACCATGGATATATGGCGAAGAAACATCCTAGGGATAGAGATTATTCTTTTTATAATAGATTTGATACATATTCTAGAATTGATTTGTTTTTACTTTCAACTCAAAATCAATCAAGAGTTTTGAATATTGATTATTAAGCAAGGACAAAGTCTGATCATTCTCCATTGTTGATGGAATTGGAATTTACTGAAAAACAGCAGTCAGTACATAGATGGAGATTACATTTTTTGTTATTAAAAAGGGAAGATTTTTGTGCTTTTATAAGACAGCATATTGAATTATTTTGTGATACTAATTTACATTCAATAGATGATAAATTTATTATTTGGGATTCATTAAAAGCATATTTGTAAGGACAGATTATGTTTTACTTCAAAAATTAAAAAAGGATTATATGAGAGACAGATAAATTAGAAAAAGGAATAACATTATTAGAAAAAAGATGCTCAAAAATCACTGTCAGAGGATACGACAGGCATTTAATTAATAAGAAGTTACAATATAATACAATGTCAACCCATAGAACAGAGAAAATCATCCTTAGATATAAACAGAAATATTATGAATTAGGGGCATATTATAAAGTTCAGGCATGGCAATTAAAGGCAGAACAAACTTCAAGAACGATTAATGCAATACAACGAGATAATTAGAAAGTGACATTTAAACCACAAGTAATAAATGAAATTTTTGAAGAATTTTATGAAACTATTAGAGATAATTATTTGTCGCAAATAACATTACCCAGATTAACTGATTCAGATGTAAATAATTTGGACAGACCGTTTACTGAGCAAAAAGTTTACAAAATAATGTCTCCTAGAGAGGACACACTTTTATTTGGTCTAGCAGGGTCTGCTGACTTGACTTTCTGGACTCTGCTTGAAGATGGGTGCGCTGCTTCCACCATTTTGCTGTTGTGTTTAAAATTAATTAAGCGTTGACATTCGGCGGTTAATTTTCAAAGTCTCCTGCTTAATCTTCACCAGCAACCACGTTCTGAGGTCTGCATCTTGGTGCAACTGCATTCCGCTATAAAGACTAGACATTTGAACTGGTCTTCAGTCAGTGTAGAGAATTTAAAATGCTCGCACTGTTGATGTGCCATACTCACATATGCCACAAAATCTTCGTATCTCTTGGTGATTTTTAAACACTGATACCGAATGTTGAACAATGATGTTTGTTCAGTGAATATTTCTGCTATTACCTCGTGCTTCCCTGAAACGAGCTCCCAGGAAAGTTTTGGCAGAATAAAGTTTATGTATGCTCATGTTCTCAAGTGCCTAACTTCCTCAACAACAGCCTAATCTTCCATGCCTCACTGATCTTGGAAATGTCTACTGAAAGCAAGTCTTGATATTTTTTGTCCCAAGTTTCAAAAATGCATGACTCTGAGTCACAATTAAACTCGGAGTTCATTACGGCTCACCTTCCTCAATGATTGATGCTCCAACAGACATTTTGCTGCCAGCTGGTCCTTTAGTTTCGCTTGTATCAGTTCAAAGCTCTCCTGCTGTTGTTCGAGGACAGCCTTGAGCTGTTCCATTGTTACTGTCATTTTTCTTCAGCCTTGTGGCCAAAATATGTTGTAACTGTTCTCAAAATATTTGGACTACATACTCCCACTTCAAGCTTACTCAGATATTTTAACAAAATTTGTTAAAAAAAAACAAGATTTTAGGATCAAAAGGTGATTTGTCAATTTTAACTCCATTATATAATAATCAATTTATTTCTTTTTCAATGTTTAATAGTCATTTAAAGAGTTGGGATTTTAAGGGTATAAAAACATTAGAGGATTGTTTTGTAGAAGGTCAGTTTCTTTCTTTTACTCAGTTGAAAGAGTGTTTTGATATTACTGAAAATTCTTTATTTGTTTATTATCAACTTTGATCTTTGGTGAAAAATATGTATGGTAGAGAGATGGAATTCGAGTCTTTGATTTCTTCTATACCAAAAAGGGGTTATATTTCTGTTATGTATCAAGTATTACAAGATAATATGGATAAGTCGGAATGGGTGAAATCTAAGCTTAAATGGGAAAATGATTTGGCTTTTGTTTTTCCTGAAGATTATTGGGCAGATATGTGTCATGATAATGTTACTAAATTGACAAATGTATGGTATGGAATGGTTAATTATAACTTTTTACATCAGTTATATTTAACCCCAGAGAAATTGAAAAAATCTGGTTTTAGTAATTCGGATTCTTGATTTAGATGTGGTGTATGTACTGGAACATTTTTTTACATGCTGTCTGGTCTGGTACAACCATTTTGGGATGAAATTAAGTTAATTTTGGAAAAAATTATATAATTTCAAGTTACCATTAGATCCATCTATTTTTTTTTAATGGGTTCTATGATTCCTTTAAAGGGATTAGGGTTGGATAAATTTCAAATTGCATTTGTACACTTAGCATTGTCTGTAGCTCAAAAATGTGTAGCAAGTACATGGAAAGATAATATAATGATTACTATAAGCTTGTATTGTTATGGAAAATATTATGTATAATTTACATGACAATTATTCTTTTTTTTGTTAATAAGTGATTACCATATTTAGATTTAGATATATTTTGATTTCTTATATTTTTAGTTTCTGTTTATATATTTTTAGCTCTCCTTAAGAGAGTCAGCTGATGGAGTGGGGATTTTTTTTTTAGTTGTTTTGGGTTTTTTTTATCTTTTTTAATGTATATTCATAATATTTTCTTTATGGAATATACTTTTTATTACTATTAATGATTCTTTAAATAAATAAAGTTTTTAAAAAAGTTTACTCAGAGAATTAATGACAGACAGTTTCACCAACCACACCCAAACTCTACTTCCATTTCTCCCAAAAAATAGATTGAGATATTTATAGAAATTTACACAAGCTTGACTTCAAGGCACAAGACAGTCTCATGAGCCCTTCAGTTGACTGATGGCTCTAGTGGTATCACCCACTCCTGGTGACTGTGGGTCACTCTGATTAGGGTGTCCTAGCAATCCCTCCAACCATCTACCTGGCTCCACCATTATAGTTCTTATTCCACCAACCCATTTTACCTTGATAGCCCAGATCCCATCTTCCTGCACCTTCCCTACGGCCTTCTCTTCACCAATTGCCCTCTCCATATATCCCTCGATGCACACACCTGAAGGACATTGTGAAATGACTTCAGGATCTGCTCCATTATCAAAAAACTGCAGTTAATAAAATTGACACCATCAGTTACTTCAAAGACTAGAAGTTGTTCAGAAACTGTTAGGCTTTTATTAATTACAGAATGGATGTCCGTCCATGCTGGTTGATTGCCCTGAACTGAGGGGGTGGGAAGGGGAGGGCTGTGGCATAGTCATCCTTATTCAGGGGCCAATGGGAGGAGCCTCAGGTACAATCAACAAGGGGTGTGTCCTAGTCCTAGTACATCCAAGTATATACACAGCATATCCAAACATAGTGGTTTACCATGTTCATTCCCTTGTTTTCAAAGAGAGTCCGGCAAGGTGAAGTGGTTTAAAAGTCCTTACAGGTTAAGTTTTTCAATGGTCTGGTCTACTGCTGTGACCGTTATAGTGCCAGCTGCAGTGCAGAAGTTGAACTTCATTTGGGCTGGGACACCTGTATGTTGTCATCAGCAATAGCTTGGTGTGTGCATGGCGCCGGATCTGACATGTCCTCCACTGGGACAGAGGTAATATGCCATGACGCTGGTACATCATAGATAGTGGGAAATGAATGGGGTGCAGGGTGGTCGGTAATGGTCTGGGGGACTCCTGACATTTTGAATGAAAACTGTGTCCTCGCGCCTATTGGAGGTTGGTGTGGAGGAGATGGAGCCTTTCAACCAGTGGCTTATGGCTCCACATATTTCTGGAGTAGGGCTGGGCCTGGGGACGTCAACCAGGAAGGCAGTGTGGTCCCTGCAGCGGACATCCTGGTGAAGTAAAACATCCTTTTGTGTGGAGTGGCATTGGAAGTGATGAATAAGAGTGATCTGATGGAGTGGAGTACCACAGGGAAGGACATCTTGCCAATGGGAGACTGGAAAGCTTCTAGACCTCAGGGCAAAGAGAATGGCCTTCCAGACTGTAGCGTTCTCCCTTTGCACTGGCCCGTTTCCTCAGTAGTTGTAGCTGGTGGTCCTGCTTGTGACAATACCTCTGTACAACAGGTACTGACGCAGCTCATCACTCATAAAAGAGGACCCCTTGGTCACTATGGATATAGCAGGGGTGAAGAGATTGCGCAAGGCCTTGATAACAGTGGCAGGGGATTGTGAATGGAAACATGAGTACTCGTCAATGATGCTGAGAAAGTACATGTTGCAGTCCAAGGAGGGGAGAGGTCCCTTGAACTCGATACTTAGAAGTTCAAAGGGGCAGGTAGCCTTTATCAGGTGCGCTCTGTCTGGCTGATAGAAGTACGATTTGCACTCCGCACGGAACTGGCAATTTTTGGTCATGGTGCTGATCTCCTTGATGGATTATGGTAAGTTGCGGGCTTTGACAAAGTGGTAGATCCTGGTTACTCCGGGGTGGCAGAGGTCATTGTGGAGGGCCTGTAGCTGCTCTTTTTGTGCGCTGGAGGTTCACTGAGTTTTATTCCGGTACATGATATCATAATTGTTGGAGGAAAGATTGATTCTCCATCTCAATATCTTGTCATTTTTGATTTGACCTCACTGCTGTTTGTTGAACATGAAAGCAACTACACATTGGTCAATCAGCAAGGTAAATTGTTTGCCGTCAAGGTAGTATCTCCAGTGCCGTACCCCCTCGAAAATGGCATCGGCCTCCTTCTTGACGAAAGACTGTTTGATTTCGGGGCCCTGGAGGGTGCAGGAGAAAAAGGCTATGGGTCTGCCTGCCTGGTTAACAGTGGTGACGAGGGTCAAGTCAGATGCATCACTCTCCACCTGGAACAGAATGGATTCATTCACTGCATGCATTGTGGCCTTGGCAATGTCCGCCTTGATGCGGTTGAAGGCATCAGGGGAAAGGAGATGGTTTTGACGATGGGGCAAGCTTTATCCGCATAATTGGGGACCCATTGGGCACAGAAAGAGGAGAAGGCCAGGCACCTTTTCAGGGCTTTAAGGCTGTGGGGAAGGGGGAATTCCAGCAGAGGGCGCACGTGGTCAGGATTGGGGGCCAATGACTCAGTTCTCTATGACACAGCCAAGGATAGCAAAGTGAGTTGTGTGAAACACACACTTATCTTTACTGTAGGTGAAGTTAAGGAGTTTGGCAGCCTGAAAAAATTTTTGGAGGTTGGTGTCATGATCTTGTTATGGCCATAAATGGTGACGATGTCCAGGTACAGGAATGTGGTGTTCAGCTCATACTAGACTATCATGCAAGCCATCTCCCACTGGAAGACTGAGACCCTATTGGTGACTCCAAAGGGGACACTGAGGAAATGGGAGAGGTGGCCATCTGCTTCAAAGGCAGTGTATTGGGGGTCCTCTGGGTGGATATGGAGCTGGTGTAATGCCAATTTTAAATCAGTGGTGGAGAATACCTGATATCGAGCGATTTGATTCACCGTCGGATATATGGAAAAGAGGGTATGCACCCAGCTGTGTATATCTGTTAATGGTCTGACTGTAGTCGATGACCATTCTAGGTTTGGCCCCATTCTTTACTACCACCGTTTCGACTCTCCAAGAGCTGGTGCTGGCTTCAATGATCCTCTCATTCAGAAGTCGCTGTACCTCCAACCTGATAAAGGCCCTGTCCCTGGCACTGTAGCACCTAAGTTTGGTGGGGATGGGTTTGCAATCGGGGGTGAGGATAACAAACAGCGGTGGAGGGGTGATCTTGAGGGTTGAGAGGCCGTGGGTTGTGCATGGTGGGAAATCTACTGGTTGCTGGCTGGAAATGATGGGGAGGGAGACCAGGGGGTTGCCGTGGGTGGAGCGCAGTGGGAGGTTTAAGAACTGCTGGTTCCAGATAGTGAGGGGGGGGATGGGTCCGCTGTACTCTGTCATGACACTTTTAAGGTGGCATTGAAAGCTACGGTGTCATGAGGAGCTTAAAGTTTTGGTAGTCTGTCCCCCCGTACCATCAGAGTGTTACAAGCCCAGAGGACCCCAAAACCCAGCAGCAATAGGTATTCAAATGGTTACTTAAACAAAAGTTGCTTTTAATTATCTTTAAACATGAAAACAGATTCACACTTTAACTTATCATATTGACTTAATTAAGCTATCTTAACCCCCTTCTAATGTGTGTAAGCTCCATCCTCAACATTCATTGGAGCGACTTCATCCCTAACATCGAAGTACTCGAGATGGCAGAGGCCGACAGCATCGAATCCACGCTGCTGAAGATCCAACTGCGCTGGGTAGGTCACGTCTCCAGAATGGAGGACCATCGCCTTCCCAAGATCGTGTTATATGGCGAGCTCTCCACTGACCACCGTGACAGAGGTGCACCAAAGAAGAGGTACAAGGACTGCCTAAAGAAATCTCTTGGTGCCTGCCACATTGACCACTGCCAGTGGGCTGATATCGCCTCAAACCGTGCATCTTGGCGCCTCACAGTTCGGTGGGCAGCAACCTCCTTTGAAGAAGACCGCAGAGCCCACCTCACTGACAAAAGACAAAGGAGGAAAAACCCAACACCCATCCCCAACCAACCAATTTTCCCTTGCAATCGCTGCAACCGTGTCTGCCTGTCCCGTATCGGACTTGTCAGCCACAAACGAGCCTGCAGCTGACGTGGACATTACCCCTCCATAAATCTTCATCCGCGAAGCCAAGCCAAAGAATGTTTAGAAATGTCCTTTGATTCACAGTCCAATCTCACTTTTCATTCTTTCATGTTCACTGGTTGCAGGCTATTCTTATACTGTGCACAGAATTTAACATTTATAAAGTTCACCAGGCTTTAGTGCTTGAAAGGTAAATGGTTACCGCTCTGGAAAGTTCTTGTCAGTTTTCAGAGAGAGATTCATTGTATTCTGACACTTACAACTGATTCCCTTTATTAATCATCCATTTCAGTGTCTTGCCAAAGAAACTTGCTCCCTCAGGGTTCTCCAGATGATAACCTCTTTCTTTCAGGTCACCATAGAGTGACTTTCTGTTTCTCCTACTCCAAGTGAAACATTAGACAGCCAGTTCTCTCCTCTTGCATGACCCACAAAGGCTTTGACCAGGCTGAACTAAGCACTCACAGCTCGTCTTCTGAATGGGGTTTTCTACGTGCTTTCTCACTTGTCCTGTTCTAGTTCCAGTTGCTGCTGCTGACTGTAAAACTGTAGAACTGATCTCTGTGTGTTTCTCTCTCTCACACAGTGAAAAAGCCTGACTTACTCTCTGTACTTGCAAAACAACATGACCCTCCTAGAACAGCAAGTTCCCTTCCAGACAGAATGCGGCTCCGACAAGCTCTTTCATCTGTTGCCTTTTTGTAAACAACAATCCATTAGTGAAGTTACTTGGGCACTCTCCAAAACTTTTGCAAAGACTTTTGGCCCCAACATGTCTAGCATGAGCAGAGTTCCAGTATTTTAAATAAGATCTGTTTTAAAGTATTTGTATGTAACCTACACTAAAACCCATCCCCAATTTACCTCCCAAAAATATATCTATATTCTCTCACACTTTCCCCCTTCAAAGGAATTTTAACTCAAGTTAAAATTCAGTTATAACTAATCACTAAAGAGATAACAATAAGCAATACATAACATGTTATAATACTAACCCATTGTTGAGAGTATATATTTCTATACATGATCAATTTTAACATCTTGACAAATAATCTGCTATTGCATTATTTGTACCTCTGATATGATTAATTTGCAGATTATATTCTTGTAATATTAAACTCCAGTTTAAAAATCTTCTGTTTTTATTCTTCATTTTATTCAAAAACACAAGAGGATTGTGGTCAGTAAATATCACAATTTGTTCATGAGAGATATACATCAAAATTCTGCCGAGTAAATATGATAGACAACAGTTCTTTCTCAATTGTGGAATAGTTCCTTTGATGAACATTAAATTTTTTTGAAAAGTAGGCAACTGGATGGTCAATTTCATTATGTTTTTGTAGTAAAAATGCACCTTCTGCTCCCTCACTGGCATCCACTGCTAAAGAAAATGGTCGGTCAAAATCAGGAGATTTTAAAACAGGGTAATGGCATAGCATCTCCTTTAAATTTTCCAAAGCTGTCTGACAAACTTTAGTTCACACAAATTTCTCCCCTTTCTTCAAAAGGTTGGTTAAAGGAAGAGCAACCTCAGCAAAATTTCCTGCCACTGTTTTCTTGCCATTAGGGATAGGAAACTCAGAAATTGCATTCACCTTACCTTGAATAGGTTCAACTTTGCCATGACCAACTACATAACCTAAGTATGTTGCAGTGGCATTTGCAAATTGACTTAACAGTTAATTTTGCTTTGGATAATCTTGCAATTTATCCAATTCCTTTAGGTGTTCTTTCCATGTATCACTTTTTGTGACCAAGTCACCAATATAAGCATCTGTATGTGTTATCCCTTGGATTACCAAATTAATTATTCTTTGGAATGTTGCAGGGGTATTTTTTCATGCCAAAAAGTAACACATTATACTCATATAAACCAAATGGAGTTACAAAAGCCGAAGTATTCTTTCCTCTCTCAGTTAGAGGTACACACCAGTAACCCTTCAACAAATCCACCTTAGTAAGAAATTTAGCTTTCTCAATTCTATCTGTACAGTCATCTATTCTTGGAATAGGATAAGCATCTGTTTTAGTTACTGAATTAACCTTCCTGTAATCTGTACAGAACCTAACAGTTCCGTCTGGCTTCGATACCAGAATACATGAAGAACACCAATCTGAGTTCGAAGGTCTAATAATATCATTTTTCAATGTATATTCCAACTCCTGATCCATGATTTTACTTTTATGAATGTTTATTCTATATGGGTGCTGTTTTATGGGACTTGCTTCTTCCATGTCCACATCATGATAAATCACTGATGTCCTTTTTGGCACATCAGAAAACAAATTTATATATTTCATAATTAATTCTTTCAACTGCATCTGTTCTTGTGACTTAAGATGGCCTAACTTTTCCTCCAATTTTTCCAAAATTGCTGAGTTAGACAGGTGCACAGGAACCATGGTTTCTTTAAGGTTACCCTCACAAGATTCTGTTTCCATAATCTTATGATCCATAACTTCCTCAACCCTGACAACAACTAACACCTCTGATATAGATTGTTCTCCACTACCCTTATCCTCATAATAAGGTTTCATCGTACTTATGTGACAAATCTGAGTTATATTCTTTTGATCTGGAGTATTAACAATATAGTTAACATCATTTAGTTTTGATTTAACTACGTATGGTCCAGAAAATTTGCTCTCAAATGATTATCATGTGTTGGAAACACAATTAAAACTTTACTTCCTGTCTTAAAATTCCTCACTTGAGCTTTCCTGTCAAATAAACACTTCATTTTACCCTGAGCCATTTCTAAATTCTCTTGAGGCAAAATCCACACTTTTTGTAACCTTTCTTTAAATTTAGAAACATAATCCAGCAAGTCCAACTACACATCCTCATTAACCCACTGTTCTTTTATCAACATTAAAGGTCCTCTAACCTGATGTCCAAACACAATTTCAAAAGGGCTGAAGCCTAATGATTCCTCCACAGCCTCCCTTGCTGCAAATAACAATAAATGAATACATTCATCCCAATCTTTTCCATTCTCCAGACAATAAATCCTCATCATATTTTTAAGAGTAGAATGATATCTTTCCAAAGCTCCCTGAGTTTCCTCTACCAAATCATTCTCTAATAAAAATGAGACTCCCTGCATGGGTAACTTTGAAATTACTCCCTCTACAACAGGTCCATTAACTAATTCTGAATTCAGCACTATGTTGTGAAGAGATATTGACTCCACCTCACCTCCAACATCTTTAATCAAAGTTTTCTCCCCTGTGTCAGTCTTTGATCAAGAGTTAATACATTTTCCAGCAACAATGACTGAGCAGCCCCAGAATCTCTAAGAATTTTAACTGGAACCTGTGATTCTCCCTCCTTTACTGAAACCAAGCACTCTGCCACAAAAGGTTTGAAAACATCTGTGACACCCTTACCAGGTTTGCTTTCCTTAAATTCAACTATCTGAGTACATGTTTCTGGTAAAATTCCTTTTCTCATCTCTTTCTCAACATTTGAAAATTCACAATAACATGACCAGGTTTCTTACAAAAATGGCATATGAATCCAGAAGTTCTATCCTTTCCCACCTTACCTTCATCTTTTCCCTTAACATTCTTCCTAGACTTAATTGAAGGTTTTACTATTCTGCTTCACGTTAACTCTCTGAACAGGCTTACTATTCTGTATTTTTGTGAATCAGGGCAAATTCATCCACTAATCTAGCCATTAGCGGCCATGTTCCCAAGTTTCTCTCATCCAGGTATAATTTAATCTCATTTGGAACACATCTTTTAATTTCCTCATTAATATCAATTCTCTCAATCTGTCAAAATCATTATTTATTCCTTTTGAGGCGCACCAAAAGTCAAAACATACAGATTTTCTCAGAGCAAAATCCATATAAGATTAATTCCATGTTTTCACCAAACTCCTAAATTTTGGTCTATATGCTTCTGGAACCAACTCATAAGCTTTCAATATTGCTTGTTTAACAGTATCATAATTTGCCATTTGCTCCGTAGTCAAACTAGAGGATGCATTTTTTTGCTTTTCCTTTCAATACCCTTTGGAGCATGAGGCCACTTTTCTTTTGGCCACTTTGAGCTCTCAACCTTTTCAAAAAGCTGAAAATTTGTATCTCGCTCATCAAAAGGAGGAACTAGATTTACTTCTCTACTCGCCAAAAACCTCTCCCCAAGAGTTACAGCTTCAATTCTCTACTTCCCTCCATCTTAAGTTTAACTTCTCTAATTGAAACCATCTGTCCCTTTCAATCATTTCCATCATATTTTCTTTGTCTTTCATCATCCTCCCTCCATTTTAAGCTATACCTCTAACTCGTATTTCCGCTTCTTCTCTTTGTTTTTCAGCTTCCCCTTCCTCATATCGTTGTCTCTGCAACTCAAAATTCCATTTCTCTCTTTCCTCTTCCACCCTCATTTTCTCCAACTCCAACTGCAATTCAAAAGATTTATCCTCCCAAACATTATCCAAGTTTTTCTCAACAAATTTTCCCTCACCTATATATTTCACTATAATCCTCTGTACTTGTCTTTTCCTCATCCAATGCTTGACTTCAGTTAGCTTTAATGCCTTAGAAATAACCCATCAGTTTCTCTTTCCTCTTGCTCTGCAGCTCTGCAAGTGGAGGTTGTGACAAAAATGTATCAACATTGCTGCTGTTTTTCCACACACAAGCTTTAAATTAGCTTGAAAAAAACCAACTAACTAATAAATCACAAGAACTCCAATTTTCAATCTGAAAGGATGATCCCCCCATAAAAATATTGAGCCCAGAGGACCCCAAATCCCAGCAGCAATAGATATTCACCAAGACAAATGGTTACTTAAACAAAAGTTATTTTTAATTATCTTTAAACATGAAAACAGAATCACACTTTAATTATCACTATTAACTAATCTAATGCCCTTCTAATTCTAAATGCATATGTATATAATGTGTCTATAAGTTCAGAAAAGTTCTTTGATTCACAGACCAATCTTATTCCTACAAGTTCACTGGTTGCAGGCAATTCTTATACTGTGAACAGAATTTAACATTTATGAAGTTCACCAGACTTTGGTGCTTGAAAGGTAAATGGTTACCACTCAGGAAGGTTCTTGTCAGTTTTCAGAGAGAGATTTGTTGTTCGCTGGACACCCACAACTGATTCCTTCTAACCAGCCACTTCAGTGCCTTGCTGAAGAAACTTTCCCCATCAGGGTGTTCCAGATGATAACCTCTTTCTTTCAGGTCACCACAGAGTTCCTTTTTGTTTCTTTTATTTCAAGTGAAACATTAGGGAGCCAGACTTCTCCTCTTGTATGAACCACAAGGGCTTTGACCAGGCCGAACTAAGCATTCACAACCCGTCTTCCAAATAGGATTTTTCCACAAGCTTGCCAGCTTGACCTGTTCCAGTCCCAGCTCTTGCTGCTGACTGTTAAACTGTAGAACTGGTTTCGCTCTCTCACCCTCAGACAAAAAGCCTGTTTTACTCTCTCTGCTGGCAAAATGACAGCAAGCTGCACTCCCAGACAGCCTGCGGCTCCAAGAGTTCTTTCATCTGTTGCTTTTTTGTAAACAACAATTCATTGGTGACTTCTCTTGGGCACTCTCCAAAGCTTTTTCAAAGGCTCTTGGAGCCGGACTGTCTAGCATGAGTAGAGCTTTAGTATTTTAAATAAGATCTGTTTTAAAGTATTTGTCTGTGACTACACTAAAAATCCTACCCCATTTTAGCTTCCAAAAACATATCTATATACACAACAAACACAACATAATCTGTCATTGCAGAAATGATTTTCTTTCCATTCCCCCTTCAAATCATGGTCTCTATGGCACTGCACCAATGTAGGGCCATACTTGGACACAATACATCCCGTAAAAAAGATCTTATTTGAAGATAGCAGTGGAATGTCTGATTTTACAAATCATATTTATTTTTGAAATTAGTTGGTCCTGCTCGTGACAGTCCTCTATGAACCTGATGCCATTATGGCACCAGGTGTCCAGGATATTGTTATCTACCATTAATTTATTAGGAGTCAGGGGTGTTTTTGGGGACAGTCCCACTTTGATGTTCAAATATTGGTTAATTTTGTTCCAGATATTAATCACTTGTATTAATGTGGTGCTGCCCTTCTTTTCTGACAGCAAAATAGCATCCCATTTATAAATAAAGTCCTCTGCCATCCTCTCGCCCACCAGGTGCAGATCAATTTGTGCCCAGGATGGTACACTTCCTCCCTGGAAGAGAGGCAATGTATCTCGACTGGGCTACCCAGTAATATTTTTAAAGTTTGGCATCCTCAATCCGCCTAGACTGTAGTCCCATGTTAATTTTTCCATAGAGAACCTTGCCACCTTATCATTCCAGAGAAACATTCTGACCTTGTGTAGCAGCTGTTTGAAGAAACATCGGGGTAATGGCCCAGGCAATGTCTGGAAAAGCCACTGGAGTCTTGGCAACATATTCATTTTAATACAGTTAACCCTGCCCACTAATGTTATGGGCAAGGACATCCATCTATATAAATCCTCCTCGACTCTCTCCAGCAAGAGGGCATAATTTAACTTGTATAAATTATTCAAGTTGCCATCAATATTAACTCCTAGGTATTTGATCCTCTCCTGCGGCCACTTTAAATTACTATCTTCTTTAAGTTTGCCTCGGTGAGTGGTGTCACCTCACTTTTTCCCCAATTGATCTTCTACCCAGAGAGTTTCCCATAGCTCTCCAGTACCACATGCAGTCGAGGCAAAGAAGTTCATAGGACCTGTCAGATACATCAGCACATCATCAGCAAATAAGTTGATTTTGTGCTCCTCCTGGCCCACTTTATAACCTTTAATGTCTGGATCCTGTGAATGGCTTCAGCCAGTGGTTCCATCGCTAGCACAAATTGAGCCAGTGACAGCAGACACCCTTGTCTACTAGATCTGGTAAGTGGGAAAGCTGAAGAGATTTGTCCATTGGTCATAACCTTTGCCTTGAGCCCATGGTATAGTGTCCTAATCCAATTTTTAAAAAAATGGCCCTAACCCCACCTTCTTCAGCACTTTAAATAAAAATTCCCACTCCAGTCTATCAAAAGCCTTCTCTGTATTCAAGGAAACAGGCAATACCTTCTCAGTTCTGATTTGTGCCAGATGCATCACATTCAGCAGTCTGCCAATGTTATCCATTGCATGTATCTCTTACACAAAGCCTGCCTGGTCTTTGTTTATCAATTTTGGTTAATGAAATGCCAATCTGTTTGCCAGGGCCTTGGCAAGGATCTTATAATCGGTATTCACCTCCATATACAGAGGCATTAGTGAATCTTTAAATTCTCAATAGAACTCAGGTGGGAATCTGAGTTCTTGCCAGCTTGTAGCATACTCAATGCTTTCCCCAGCTCTTCCTCTGCAAGAGGAAGCACTAGTCCCTCTTGCTCCTCCGAGTTTTAAGTTTGGGAGATCTAATCTGGCCAGAAACTCATCCATTCAATTAGAATCCTCAGACAATTCAAATTTATACAGTCCTTCATAAAATTCTTTAAGGTCTCATTAATTTCCTTTGGTTTAAATGTGATCCGGCCATTCTCTGTTTGTATTGGATTGATTGTTCTAGAGGCTGCCAGGTGAGGATCTTGTGAGCTCTTTCCCCCAACTTATAATACTTTTGCTTCGACCTCATAAGTGCCTTCTCCGTACTACACATCTGAAAAGTATTTTCCAATTTCTTGTTTGTAAGAGCTTTATAGTGGTCCTCTAAGCCTGATTTCTGAAAATCCTTCTATAATTGGGTAATGTCCTTTTCCAATTCCTCCACCTCCCTCATATAATTTTTCTTGACCATCTCAGTGTACCCAATTATCTGGCCTCTCATGTATACCTTAAGGGTGCCCCACAGAAGGAATTTATCTGTAGTAGAGGAGCAGTTGGTATCACAAAACAGGGCTATTTTGGCTCTTATGAAACTACAAAACTCCGGCTTTTTCAATAACAGAGTGTTAAAATGCCACCTATATGCTGAGTCCTGCTTATCTGGTCAAAATCGGGGGAGAATAGTCTGAGAAAAGCTTTTCCCCATACTCAGCTTCCATGATCCTCTATCTGGGCTGAAGCCAGAAAAAAGTCTATTCTAGAGTAGGAATCATGCTTTGAGTAAAATGAGTAATCTCTCTTGGATGCATTTTCCGCCACGCATCTATCAAATTCAGCTCTCTCATGCAGTCATGGTGGCTTTCACCGCTCTAGTCATAGTTATTCATTTTGTGGATTTATCCAGCACTGGATCCAGACATTGATAAAAGTCGGGGAGACTGCTGCTTTGCACACGAATCCGTGAGGTGCAAGGGAGAGGCAGCTGTCCTCCCTCGCTCCCGCTCACCCCCTCCAAGGCTTTGACTGGCCTTACTGCCGCTCGGGTCTATTCCTCCATTCTGGGCCCAGCCTATCTGTGGAGCTCCTGTTGTTGCTGAGGTCAGGGGGCTGCATTGTCTTCGATGGCCTTCGGGTCGGCACCACCATTACTCCTGACATGAGGCTCCTCCACTTGCCTCAGATCTTTGTTGGGTTGCCCATATTCTCATTGTATTTTTTTTTGTTGATTGAAGCTTCCTCATCCTCTTCTTGTATTCAGGCAGGATTTTTACTCTTTATTTTGACCTGGATTTCAATTTTTAATGCTATTTTCTGTTCTAGGTCTGGGAGCTCCTAGGATCTGCAGCCTCCTAGACTCTCACCACCACGTGACCTCCCACCTAGACACTTCTTAAATGCATCAGTGACTCTGCTTCCACCACTCTGTCCAGCAGTACATTCCAGGTACCACTGGACATTGAAGATTTCGCTTCCTGAACACTTTTGGGTGTATTTTATGGACTTTGGACTGCAGATCACGAAAATCACCTTAAAATCTTCCTATCATGTACTGTTTTTTAGATATTATGTATTTTTGTGATTTCCTATACGTGCTATTAAAAATTCATTTTCTGCATTTGCACTTGGATTTCTTCCCTGGTGATCTTGATGCAGACAGTGGTTAACATAGTGAAAGGTTTCACCTGGACAAAAGTGGTATCAGGGCAACCGGAATCCATCAATGCTGGCTTCTAGGTTCAAGAACAGGTTATGTCACGGGCTAGTGTTGTAACTCGAGTGCCCAAGAGGGTTGCAGAAAGTGGCAAACACTAGCCAAGTCCATCACAGGCTCTGACCTTCCGTCCATTGAACGCATCTATGCAAGGCTTTGCCAACATCATAAAAGATGCCCATCACCCTGGTCACAATCACTTCTATGTGCCTCTTTCAGGGAGAAGAACTTCAGGATTTCTTTCCAACAGTGACCAGACTCTTGGTAATCAAGGACTTCTCCTTCACTACAAAAGGATTATCTGCTCGATTGAAAGTCACTTTTTTGCCCCAGGATTAACTGAATATTTATTATCTATTTTTGTATTGATTTTTTTCTGAATTAAATGAAGTACATTTTTCTGGTTTTTGTACAAAATACCTGTTCAGCTGCAGTAAGTAAGAAGTTCAGTGCTATGTACATTGTCGAGTATATACAACAATAAACTTACTGTCTTTGTAATATCATCATCCTGGAGTTGAATCTTGGAAGATCCTAGGAGGTTAGTAGTTCATATTTCAGAAGACCTCTCCTGGAGCCAGCACATCCAAACAACATCATTCTTCCACAGGTGCGCCGTGGAAAGTATACTGGCTGCATCACAGTCTGGTTTGGGAAATTGACTGCCCAGTAACACAAAAGGCTGCAGAAGGTAGTAAACATGGCCAGATCCAGCACAGGCTCTGACCTCGGATCCATTGAAGACAGCTGCGTGAGGCGCCGCCTTGAGAAGGCAGCCAACATCATAAATGACCCCCCCACCATCACCCTGTTCACAACCTCTTCTCACTGCTCCCTTCAGGCAGAAGGTACAGAAGCCTGAAAACCAGCACCTCCAGGTTCAAGAACAGTTTCTTTCCAATGGCTCTCAGGCTCTTGAACTCCTCCTTGGTTCGATTGGTCTTATATTACAAACAGACTTCCTGCACTATTCCAATCACTATGTGTGTCCTGGGATCATTGTGAATATTTATATCTATTTGATGTATTTATTGTCATTTTAAAATTTTATTTAATTGATTTATTATTATAGCTCTTCTTTAAAAGTTCCTGTCCGGCTGCAGCAAGTAAGAATTTCAGTACAATGTACACAGCAATAAACTCATTATTACCATCCTGCATTTACCTGTAAACATTTTAATTTATACACACTGCACAATACCAGGCCATTCTGGCCCACAAGCCCATGCTGCCCAACTACCCCAATTAATCTTCAACACTCGGAACGTTTTGAAAGGTGGGAGGAAACCCACGCAGTCATGGGGAGGACGCACAAACTCCTGACAGACAGTATTGCATTTGAACCCAGGTCGCTGGTGTAGTAACGGCATTCCCCAAAGGAACAAGGCATAGAAATTCTGTGTGTTGTGGGGGGGGGGGGGGGGGTGGGTGGGTGGGTGGGGGTGGTTAGCTGTTAACTTTATAGCAGTGCCCATTTAACATAACTCTTTCACCAATAGAGTGGATTCTGCCCCGAGATATAAAAAACACAAAGCTGGAGAAACTCAGCAGGTCAAACAATGTACTTTATCATTTTGGCTTGGCTTCGAGGATGAAGATTTATGGAGGGGTATGTCCACATCTGCTGCAGGCTCGTTGGTGACTGACAAGTCCGATGCAGGACAGGCAGGCACGGTTGCAGCGGTTGCAAGGGAAAATTGGTGGGTTGGGGTGGGGTGTTTGGGTTTTTCCTCCTTTGTTTTTTGTCAGTGAGGTGGGCTCTGCGGTCTTCTTCAAAGGAGGTTGCTGCCCGCCGAACTGTGAGGCGCCAAGATGCACAGTTGGAGGCGAGATCAGCCCACTGGCGGTGGTCAATGTGGCAGGCACCAAGAGATTTCTTGTACCTCTTCTTTGGTGCACCTCTGTCTGGGTGGCCAGTGGAGAGCTCGCCATAGAACACGATCTTGGGAAGGCGATGGCAAGGATAAAGATACATAACCAACGCTGAGCCCTTCATTAAGGTCTGAGCAAAATGTGGGCAGTTATGGATCTACATCTTTGCAACATAAAGGAAGCTTCGACCTGCTGTGTTTCTCCAGCATTTTGTGTCTGCAGACTTTCGGGTTTCCTTCCCTTCCCTTGAGCAACCGTGTCAGGAGAAGCTGCAAGCGAGCAGAAGGGTCGCTTGGTGCTGGAACATTTTGCGTCGGCTCCATCGGGAAGTGCGCAGGGCGCGCCTTCCCCTTTAAGGCAATTCTTCAAAGCCAGGTGGGACAGGGGCTGGGGAGGAAAGTGAAGCTGTCGGCGTGGTGACAGGTACTCGCACTGAGTCAGGTCTCAGGTCGGAGAATGCGCCAGAAAGGAACGCAGCTTCCGAGCAGGTGGATGATTTCAGGAGGCGGGGTCTGAGCGAACTTTGCACTGTGTAACAAGGTGAATTCAGCTTTGAGGTTGCATTTCAACCTGGCAAAGCAATTCTTTAAAAACAAATACATGTAAAAAGTCGAGCTTGAAAACTTCAAGACACTTGAAATTTATTAAAACTTTTTACTGAACGAATTAATGAGATTTCAATGCACTTTCCTCATCTCCTCAGAGAATATAAATTCCCTTCGCTGAGGATGGAATCGGTGAGGAGGGGTTGATGTTGCGGACGGCAGGGCACTCGGCAACGGTGGTCCGGACCTGCATGCGGGGCGTCTGGATGCGCCGCTCTCCTGCCCTCACATTTGGGAGCAATGGACCGGGGCTTGGGACACCCGGGCAGCGCCGAGCAGAGCGCACAGGGAAGTTGGGAGACAGCCAGTCAATCCCCGGGAGCAGAAACCCCGACGCCGACCGAGCTGGTCCGGGACTTCGCGGAAACTGTGGCCCAGTTTAAGGACGCCATTCAAGCAAAAGGTAGGTGATGCCGTGCCGTTTGTACAAAGTGTAATCCTGGTACAGACGGAAAAGGGTCCGTCACTGTGTAACACCTGGATACAGCAGTGGTGGGGACGGGTCCGTCACTGTGTAACACCTGGATACAGCAGTGGTGGGGACGGTCCGTCACTGTGTAACTCTTGGGTAGAGCAGTGGTGAGGACGGGTCCGTCACTGTGTAAATCCTGGGTACAGCAGTGGTGGGGACGGGTCTGTCACTGTGTAACTCCTGGGTACAGCAGTGGTGGGGTCAGTCTGTCACTGTGTAACTCCTGGGTACAGCAGTGGTGGGGTCGGGTCTGTCACTGTGTAACTCCTGGGTACAGCAGTGGTGGGGTCAGTCCGTCACTGTGTAACTCCTGGGTACAGCAGTGGTGGGGTCGGGTCCGTCACTGTGTAAATCCTGGGTACAGCAGTGGTGGGGTCGGGTCTGTCACTGTGTAACACCTGGATACAGCAGTGGTGGGGACGGGTCCGTCACTGTGTAACACCTGGATACAGCAGTGGTGGAGACGGGTCGGTCACTGTGTAACACCTGGGTACAGCAGTGGTGTGGATGGGTCCGTCATTGTGTAACACCTGGGTAGAGCAGTGGTGGGGACGGGTCGGTCACTGTGTAAATCCTGGGTACAGCAGTGGTGGGGTCGGGACTATAACTGTGTAACTCCTGGGTACAGCAGTGGTGGGGTCGGTCCGTCACTGTGTAACTCCTGGGTACAGCAGTGGAGGGGTCGGGTCTGTCACTGTGTAACTCCTGGGTACAGCAGTGGTGGGGACGGGTCTGTCACTGTGTAACTCCTGGGTACAGCAGTGGTGGGGTCGGTCTGTCACTGTGTAACTCCTGGGTACAGCAGTGGTGGGGTCGGTCTGTCACTGTGTAACTCCTGGGTACAGCAGTGGTGGGGTCGGGTCTGTCACTGTGTAACTACTGGGTACAGCAGTGGTGGGGTCTGTCCGTCACTGTGTAACTCCTGGGTACAGCAGTGGTGGGGTCGGGTCCGTCACTGTGTAAATCCTGGGTACAGCAGTGGTGGGGACGGGTCCGTCACTGTGTAACACCTGGGTAGAGCAGTGGTGGGGTCGGGTCCGTCACTGTGTAACACCTGGGTATAGCAGTGGTGGGGACGGGTCCGACATTATGTAAATCCTGGCTACAGCAGTGGTGGGGATGGTCCGTCACTGTGTAACACCTGGGTACAGCAGTGGTGGGGATGGGTCCGTCACTGTGTAACTCCTGGGTACAGCAGTGGTGGGGTCTGTCCGTCACTGTGTAACTCCTGGGTACAGCAGTGGTGGGGTCGGGTCCGTCACTGTGTAAATCCTGGGTACAGCAGTGGTGGGGACGGGTCCGTCACTGTGTAACACCTGGGTATAGCAGTGGTGGGGACGGGTCCGACATTATGTAAATCCTGGCTACAGCAGTGGTGGGGATGTTCCGTCACTGTGTAACACCTGGGTACAGCAGTGGTGGGGATGGGTCCGTCACTGTGTAACTTCTGGGTATAGCAGTGGTGTGGACGGGTTCATCACTGTGTAACACCTGGGTACAGCAGTGGTGGGTACGGTCCGTCACTGTGTAACACCTGGGTATAGCAGTGGTGGGGACGGGTCCGTCACTGTGTAACATCTGGGTATAGCAGTGGTGGGTCGGGTCCGACACTGTGTAACACCTGGGTATAGCAGTGGTGTGGACGGGTCCGTCACTGTGTAACACCTGGGTACAGCAGAGGTGGGGACTGCCTGTCAATTAGTAACATCGTGGTGCAGCAGTGGTTGGAATGGGTCTGTCACTGAGTAACATTGGCGTACAGTATTGGTACGGATGGGTCTTCACTGTGTAACATCTGGGTACAGTACTGGATGGGACACCGTTCTGTGTCACACCATTATATAGAACTGGTGGGGACAGGTCTGTCACAGTGTAACACTTGGGTATGGCAGTGGTGTGGACAAATCTGTCACTGAGTAACATTGGCGTACAGTACTGGTTGGGACGGGTCGTCACTGTGTAACATCTGGATACAGTACTGGATGGAACACCGTTCTGTGTAACATAATTTTATAGAACTGGTGGGGACAGGTCTGTCACTATCTAACACCCAAGTACAATAGTGGTGTGGATGGATCAGTCACTGTATAACACCAGAGTACAGTTCTGGTCGGGACAGGTCTGTCACTCTGTAACATAAGGGTACAGTGCTGTTGGGGATGGGTCTGTCACTGTGTAACACCTGGGTACAGCAGTGGTGGAGGCGGTCCGTCACTGTGTAACACCTGGGTACAGCAGTGGTGGGGATGGTCCGTCAATGTGTAACACCTGAGTACAGCAGTGGTCTGGAGGGATCTGTCACTGAGTAACATCGGGGTACATTACTGGTAGTGATCGGTCTTTCACTGTGTAGCACCGGAGTACAGCACTGGTAGGGACGTTTTGTCGCTGTGTAACACCTGGGTACAGCAGTGGTGGGGAAGGATCTGTCACTAAATAACACTGGGGTACAGTCCTGGTAGGGAGGATCCATAACTGTGTAACACCGGAGTGTAGCTCTGGTATGGACGATCCATCACTGTGTAACAACTGGGTACTGCAGTGGTATGGATGCATCTGTCACAAAGTAACATTGGGGTACAGTACTGGTAGGCACGTCCGTCACTGTGTCACACTTGGGTACAGTACTGGAGGGGTCACCGTTCTGTGCAACACCATTACATAGAATTGGTGTGGACGAGCCTGTCACTATGTAACACTAGGATACAGTATTAGTGGGGATGGATCTGTCATGGTGTAACACCATTATACAATACTGGTGAAGTCGGGTCTGTCACAGTGTAACACCGGTTTACAATACTGGTGGTGATGGGTCTTTCACTTTGTAACACCTGGGTAGGGTACACATGGGGGTGGGTCTATCAATGTCTATCACTGGTGTACAGTACTGGTGGGAATGGGTCTGTCACTGTGTAACACCTGGGTAGAGTACTGATGGGGATGGATCTGTCACTGTATCACATCAGTGTACTAGTGGGGACTCATCTGTCACCGTGTAACACCTGGTTACGGTCTGGTGGGGATGGGTCGGTACTGTGTAACACTTGGGTACAACAGTGGTATGGATGCATCTGTCACTGTATAAAACCAGGGTGGGGACAGGTCTGTCACTGTGTAACACTGATGTACAGTGGTGTTTGTGATGGGTAAGTCACTATGTAATGTTGAAATACAATACTAGTGGGGATGGGTCTGTCACTGTGTAACACCTGGGTACAGTAGAGGTGGGAACAAGTCTGTCACTGTGTAACATTGTTGTACAGTACAGGTGGGGATGGGTCTGTCACAGTGTTAAAAATGTACTGGGACTCTGTGTAACACCTGAGAACCAGACTGGACTGGTGGAGATGGGTCTGTCACTGTATAAACCGTTGTTTAGTACTGGAGTGGTTGGGTCTGGCACTGATTACAGCAGTGGTGGGAACAGGTCTGTAACTGTGTAACACCAGGGTACAGTGCTGGTGGGGGCGGGTTTGTCACGATGTGACACTAGGTTACAGTATTGGTGGGATATGTCTGTCATTGTATGACATCTGTGTAACATCTTCTGAGTGTAGGAGAGTGGAAGAGTTGCCCTCAGAGTGCAGTAGGTGAATGGGAGATTCACCCTCAGAGTGTCACTATTTTGGAGAGTTACCCTTGGTGTGCAGGTGAATGCAAGTCTTGCCCTCAGAGTGAAAATTTGCAGGAGATTTGCCCTTGGATTATTGTTGAGTGGGAGAGATTCCCTCGGAGCGCGGCTGAGTGGGAGAGATTCCCTCGGAGCGCGGCTGAGTGGGAGAGATTCCCTCGGAGCGCGGCTGAGTGGGAGAGATTCCCTCGGAGCGCGGCTGAGTGGGAGAGATTCCCTCGGAGCGTGCCGGAGTGGGAGAGATTCCCTCGGAGCGCGGCGGAGTGGGAGAGATTCCCTCGGAGCGCGGCGGAGTGGGAGCGCGGCCCTCGGAGCGCGGCGGAGTGGGAGCGCGGCCCTCGGAGCGCGGCGGAGTGGGAGCGCGGCCCTCGGAGCGCGGCGGAGTGGGAGCGCGGCCCTCGGAGCGCGGCGGAGTGGGAGCGCGGCCCTCGGAGCGCGGCGGAGTGGGAGCGCGGCCCTCGGAGCGCGGCGGAGTGGGAGCGCGGCCCTCGGAGCGCGGCGGAGTGGGAGCGCGGCCCTCGGAGCGCGGCGGAGTGGGAGCGCGGCCCTCGGAGCGCGGCGGAGTGGGAGCGCGGCCCTCGGAGCGCGGCGGAGTGGGAGCGCGGCCCTCGGAGCGCGGCGGAGTGGGAGCGCGGCCCTCGGAGCGCGGCGGAGTGGGAGCGCGGCCCTCGGAGCGCGGCGGAGTGGGAGCGCGGCCCTCGGAGCGCGGCGGAGTGGGAGCGCGGCCCTCGGAGCGCGGCGGAGTGGGAGCGCGGCCCTCGGAGCGCGGCGGAGCGGCCCTCGGAGCGCGGCGGAGCGGCCCTCGGAGCGCGGGGGAGCGGCCCTCGGAGCGCGGGGGAGCGGCCCTCGGAGCGCGGGGGAGCGGCCCTCGGAGCGCGGGGGAGCGGCCCTCGGAGCGCGGGGGAGCGGCCCTCGGAGCGCGGGGGAGCGGCCCTCGGAGCGCGGGGGAGCGGCCCTCGGAGCGCGGGGGAGCGGCCCTCGGAGCGCGGGGGGGCGGCCCTCGGAGCGCGGGGAGGCGGCCCTCGGAGCGCGGGGGAGCGGCCCTCGGAGCGCGGGGGAGCGGCCCTCGGAGCGCGGGGGAGCGGCCCTCGGAGCGCGGGGGAGCGGCCCTCGGAGCGCGGGGGAGCGGCCCTCGGAGCGCGGGGGAGCGGCCCTCGGAGCGCGGGGGAGCGGCCCTCGGAGCGCGGGGGAGCGGCCCTCGGAGCGCGGGGGAGCGGCCCTCGGAGCGCGGGGGAGCGGCCCTCGGAGCGCGGGGGAGCGGCCCTCGGAGCGCGGGGGAGCGGCCCTCGGAGCGCGGGGGTGCGGCCCTCGGAGCGCGGGGGAGCGGCCCTCGGAGCGCGGCGGAGCGGAAGAGTGGCCCAGAGAGTGAAAATGTGTGGGAGAGTTAGCCTCAGTGCAAGTGAGTGGGACAGTTACTATAATTGACGGCATTTATGACCTTGTGGTAACTCGGAACCCCACCCACCCCCTCATTTCTGCACTGAATATTACAAATTTTTTTGGTGTATTTACGGGTAATTTGGTTCTTCCTGAACCTCTTGTGCTGCAGCAGTAGCAGCCTTGGTTGTCCTTCTCACAAGGGTGTGAACAGCAGTGACAGCTCTGGGTGGTCTTGCGCTGCTGGCCTGTTGTGCCATGGCTGGCCTTCTCACGGGGGGAAGTGAGCGGCAGTGGCTCCAGAAACATGGGCTACCGGACAGAAGGTGGCCCATGAAGCTGCAGGCCCATTTCCTGGACAACCGCTGCACCACCCCCGGCCTACTTGAGCCTGTGCAAATAGCTGGTGACCTGCTCATTTTCAACTTCACAGCTTAGAACTGGGCAATATTTTTGAGCTAATTTTGTGGAAAAAAAATGTGGTCTCGTATGCCATGAAATATGGGTTGTCATCATCGGGATCCCAGCTCACAGAGACCTAAGAGCACATCACAGAGAGGATTTAATGCACCCAGAGGTGTGGTGGACTTGATTTCACCATGTGACCAAGAGACACTCGGTGGGACAACACCAGATACCATGCAATCTTTCTCACCCTTACTAAATTCCTTGGTCCTGACAACAAGGTGGAACACTGTGAAACCGCCCTCCTCAAATTCAGCTGCCCACAGAAATTGCTGGACAGCCGATCACAGAAGGCTGGGCTCAATGAGGTTCTGGGATTGCCCCAACACTTTCTCTCCATGTTGCCTCCAACACTCTTCCCATTGATCTCTCTTTTCAATATTTGTATGGGTTTCATCAAGTAAATATTATAGGTTCATAATGATAACCTAAATTACATTGATAAGAAGTAAAAAAAATACACTATGCTAATTTATCAGCTCTCTCCCTTCAGAGGCTACTGTCTAAATATAAACAGTCCACTTCCTGATAATTAAAAGGAAGATAAATGGGGTAATAAAACCAAAAGTTAACTGATCTTACAAATTTTGAAAATAATTGAGAAAAGAACCACATAAAGAAACAAAGTTCAGATTCATTTCAGTCGTGGAACATCTAATTTTTCCCAAAGTCAGATAACCATTGAGTGTGATTGGGAGGGACAGCATCTCCCCACCTTATTAATATGGCCCTCCTCAAGATAAGGCAATTGAGGGCAAAGATATGGGATTGCCTCACAGGTAGTGCCTCCAGTGCCTGTGGCCTCCACAATACCTTGAGCTCCTTCTCTACAGATGGGTTTTGGAGATCATGGCCTTGCAGGGTGCGGGGAAAGAAAGCTACCAGCCTGCCCGCCTGATTAAGGGTCACAGCCAGAGCTATGTCGGAGGCATTGCTTTCCATCTGGAATATTGTGTTTTCGTCCACCTCATGCATGGTGGTTTTCGCGATGTAGCTCCTGACATAGTTAAAAGCCGCCTGGGCTTCAGGCGAGAATGGGAAGGAGATGGATTTTAAGAGGGGCAGATATTGTCATCGTAATGGGCATAGTATGAGAAGAATCCCAGGCACCTCCTTAGCACATTCATGGTCCTTGGGATAGGGAGGTCATTCTCTACCTCATAACCTCATATCCCAGGATGGCTAGGCATTTGGTCCTGAACATGCACTTATTGGCATTGAACGCGAGGTTCAGGCATTTGGATGTGTGGCAAAACTTCTGGAGATTGGTGTCGTGGTATTCTAGGTTATGTCAGCAAATGGTGATGCTGTTGAGAAAGGGGAAGGTAGCCCCTTTCTATCATTTCATTATCTGCCTCTGGAAGACTGAGACCCCATTTGTAATACCGAAAGGGACCCTCAAGAACTGATAAAGCCGTCCATCTGCCTTGAATGCGGTGTAGGGACGGTCGTCGGAATGGATTGGTAACTGGTGAGGGTCGAATAGACTTAGTACTGCGCAATTTCATTCACCATTTCCAAGATTCGGGGGAGGGCGTATGCGTCCAGGAGTGTGGAGCGATTAATAGTGTGGCTATAGTCAATCACTAGCCTGGGCTTTTCTTCCCCTCTTACGACTACCACCTGGGCTGTTTCTGGGTTCAATTATTTTTTTTCCTTAAGCAGCCACTGTGTTTCAGCTCTAATAAATTCTCTGTCTCCTGCACTGTATTGCCTACTCTTTGTGGCTATTGGCCAACAGACAGAAGTTAGGTTCTGAAACGGGGTGGGGGCGGGGGGGGGAGTTGTGCAGGGGGTTCGATATTCAGCGTGGAGAGACCACATGTAGTGTCTGGATTTTGGGACCTTCTGTTCTGCACCGTGATTGGGGGAGTGGGGCTGAGTACTCCATGGTCATGTTTTTAAGGTGACACAGGAAGTCTAGGCCCAGCAACACAGAAGCACTCAAACCTTTCAATACATACACTCGGAACTTGCAAAACTTCCCCCCCCCCCCCCCCCCCCCACCTTTTACAGTTACATGCTGAATATGATTGCGACGCTAGATGGATGCAGTAGTCCATAGGGTAAACCTTTGATTTGTACTGCTGAATTTATAAAGCCCTCTGTCAAGCCAGTCCGTCAGATCTCTGTTCACACTAGCCTCCATCGGCAAGTTACTCAGCAGGTGGGTTTCATTTAGTGGAAGATGACTGGTTCCAGTACTCTGGAGGCTGCATTGCACCCCCTCAGGCCATTGACTTGATCCGAAGGCTGGAGAGGAGGAATTGATCACGAGGAGTGACAGGATGGCCGCCATTCCTGCTGTTGTTTCTCTTCCGGTAGCGGTGCCAGTCATTGTTCCTGCTGTTGCTTCTCTTCCGGTAGTGGTTCCCGCCACTAGGCGCAGCAAGATGGCGGCAGCATGCAGCACAGAGAGGTGGGAGCCTGCACCTCTGGGCTTAGGTTCAGAGGCCACGTACACAGTAGCCTTCCTGGGGTTCCCCTTTGAAACATAGGTATAGCCATTGGCCCTTCAATCCTACACTGCCATTCATTATGATCATGGCTGATCAGTACCTGGCTCAATAATCCAATTAAAAGGAAGACAATTTTGTCCCATATTTTTAAAAAAATTGAAAGCAGATATTGCTTTTGTACAAGAATCTCATTTAAAAGGGAAAGAGCATCAAAAGTTGAAAAAGGAATGGGTAGGACAGATTATAGCTTCATCGTTCAACTCTAAAGCTCGAGGTGTAGCTATTTTAATTAATAAAATTTACCTTTTAAATTACAGTTGTTTTTTACTGATCCCTTTGGTAGATTTGTATTAGTGAATTGTCAGATTTATTCAGAATCTTAGATATTTACGAATAGATACGTCCTTAATGTTGATAATGAAAAATTTATTTCAGATGTGTTTCTCAATTTGGCACAAATAGATGGAAATGTATTAATTGGTGAAGATTTTAATTGTTGCTTAGATCTGATTTTAGATAGATCTACAAAATCCTTGGTAAAGACTAAAATGGGTAAAAAATTATTGATATTGATGGAAGAATTTAATTTGGTGGCTATTTGAAGACTTTTGAACCCTAGAGAGAGATTATTCATTTTATTCTTCCTGGTTTGATTCATATTCTAGAATTGATTTTTTTTTCTTGCTCTCAGTTCATTTTCAAGGAAGGATTGAAAGTATACAATATAAACCTAGAATTGTATCTGATCATTCACCGTTGTTGATGTCGTGTTTAAATGTAGATAGAATTGAAACAGTTTATAGATGGAGGTTTAATTCATCTTTGTTAGGAATGTAGAATTTTGTGATTTTATACAGAGTCAAATACAGATTATATTTTGAGTCTACTCACAATTGTTGATCTTTTATCTGTGAAGAACTAGGGTCAACTTTTACATGAGATATATGGAAAAATTGCAGATCTTTTGACCAAAAATAAGTGGTCGACTTTAACACGAGATCCACTTTTACATGAGTATATTTGGTAGTTCACGATTTTAGGTTTTATCTTTACAAGTAGTGTATCTGTTTGGCTGCCACAAGTGACGGTTTCAGTGCATCTGTGCAATGTGTATGACAGTACGCTGACAGTTTAATCTTTGCTCGCTGCAGGCTCCTGCCAACCTTTCTGTCCTCTGTAGACATACCAGGATGTGGTTGGTGGCTTTGCTGAGCACTTTCTGACTGTTCCCCCACTTAGCAGAATTGTTCAGCTGTTTGCTGCATGCACCAAGCTTCCCACTACTGTATTATCAGCCTCACAATGGTGCTGGAAGTGGTTGAGACTATGCCCCCTCGCTCTCCCTACCCTGCCAGCTTCCAGTAATCTGTGTCTACCACTTTCTCTCTCAGCAGATGTTCCTGGGGAACACGAGCTGGTCCAGGAACGCCTGTCGGCAATGCTGTTGGCTCTGGGACTTGCCATTAATCACTACCCATCATTGAATCCTGACAACATCCTCCTGGAGACCGCAGCCATGATGGTGCACATGGTGCAGGGTAAGGAATGTAGATGGTGGTCACTGCTGCGTGGAGCTGGTCTGGAAAATGGGCCCATACAGGCTGCTTTTGACCAGGGCCAAGTGCAATAAACTGGGGTCTCTGGACAACTGGCCACTTCTATTTCTATGTTTTAATTCATTGTTGATTTGGATCTAAGTTTCTCGATCTTTTGTGTGGGGGAGATGGGGAGTTAATCAATGCACGAATGTCCTGAGCACTTTCTTGGCTGATATCACTCATAAAGGCAGGAAAAGGTATATAAAAACCAGAAATACTCAGCAGTGAAGCAAGAACATCTGCAGATGCTGTGATTGGAGTTATTACACAAATTGGAGAAACTCAGCTGGACTCACAGTCTATAGGAGGTTAAAGATACATAACCAACGTTTTGGGCCATTAGCCTTCAACAAGGGACCTTGAAGAAGGGCTCAAGAATGAAAAGTTGATTACATCTTTGCCTCCCAAGTCCACAGTGGGACCTGTTGAGTTTCTCCAGCACGTTTCAAGATTCGAGAACAAGATTCAAATTATTGTCATAGTAATAAAATAGGGTTGTATTACATGAATTTCATGCAAGGCGGTCAGATTCACTACCGGCAGGAATTGCCTAAACACCTCTTACATTTCTTACAGTCAGACTTGCAGTCGAAGAGAGAGAAGCAAAAGAGATCTCTTCCCCACCCCCCCTCCCCACCACGAGCCTTCGAGGGTCCAGAGATTTGCCTCCAGAGCTTCTGCAGCTGCATAGAGTCCAGTCCAAACCATTGACGACGTGAGCTCCAGATCCTAACCTCTGACATGGTCCGAGACCCTTCAGTACCTTTGGCACCCCCTCATATCCTAGTTCTGATCCTCCTCTGGCCAGTTTGAGCCAATCTCTAATAGCCCGGCGTGAGTCCCCCGACGGTCGTCTCTAGCAGCCTGCTGCTTCTGTGGGTTCCTTGCCTCGAATCGCCAACTGCAGAGCCTCCTCACTGGTCCACCTCTGTGATCACAGTCTCATGGGTTGTCTCCTTCACTTCTCCTTCTCAGATGGTGGGGGGGGGGGGGCAGGGGGGTGGGTGGGTGATCATCCTGTCCTTTGTTACCCTGTTTCAGTCCTTCTGCTTCCCCAGAGTCTGCAGCCCCTCGTGGCAGCTGCTGATTAATAGGCGCCGCCATCTTCGGCGCAGGCTCACGGTCGCAGGATCTCAACTAAAACCACTGTTGGCTCCCTCAATGTGTAGTTCAAAGCCCATGCAGAGCTGACTGCAGTTGACTGGGTGGTTGTACCCTGCCAGAGCACTGCCATTCCAGCAGCTTCAGCTGCGCCATCAGCTTTAAGTTTGAGTATGAACTACTCGGCTGGTCATGCAGCATCTGTGGAGAGAAAAATGTAGTTCATGTTTCAGGTTAATGGGGGATGAAAGCACTTTGATGTGACATTATTACCCCTGCTTCTCCAATTTATTGTCATTTGATTGTACAAGTACAGCCCAACAAAACAGTGTTCTCCGGTCCTCAGTGCAAAACACGCAGACTCATAAACAGACATTACACGCATGCAGACAAATGATACATACCCAGTACGTATGTTACATGTTATATGTATGTTATATGGCGAGCTCTCCACTGGCCACCGAGACAGAGGTGCACCAAAGAAGAGGTACAAGGACTGCGTAAAGAAATCTCTTGGTGCCTCCCACATTGACCACCGCCAGTGGGCTGATATCGCCTCAAACCGTGCATCTTGGCACCTCACAGTTCGGCGGGCAGCAACCTCCTTTGAAGAAAACCGCAGAGCCCACCTCACTGACAAAAGATAAAGGAGGAAAAACCTAACACCCAACCCCAACCAACCAATTTTCCCTTGCAACCGTGTCTGCCTGTCCCGCATCGGACTTGTCAGCCACAAACAAGCCTGCAGCTGACGTGGACATTACCCCTCCATAAATCTTCGTCCGCGAAGCCAAGCCAAAGAAGAGAAGAAGATGTACATATAAAATAAATATTATTTTGTAGCGTGTTGAGTGAGCTCAGCAAAGAGTCTGAGTTAATTTGAATTCCATGCTGCACCCTTTAAGCCCGATCTCAGCCCCGTCCCTAATGTCCTGAGGATGCAAGGGCATCTTGACTGGAAAGGATGGTCCCGTGACACCATCCTTTCCGCGGCTGCCCCGCTGATCGCGCGTGACACGCGGGACCGATTCAACATGGCAAACATGTGCATCGACACACTCCCACCCCCCCCCCCCCCCCGTCCCCCAGAACCAGCACCGATGGTCTCTAGATGCGTCGAGGGAGAGGTGTGCTGTTGGCAACTGACCTCTATGCACTGGTGTGGGAACCTGCACTAGCTGGGACATGTCCAGATGGGCTGGTTTTAAATGGTCCAGCATGAATAACTCCTCCTTTTCCCCAATGTCAAGGGCGAACGTTGAAGCATTTCTGTGTAGCACCCTGTATGGGCCCTCATAAGGTCATTGAAGGGGAGCTCTGTTTGCGCCTCTTTGCCCGAACTCATACTCACAGAAGGACATCAGGTGTGGAGGGGGTGGTAGTTGCAGGGCGGTTGACCATGTTGCGAGGGTGGGGGTAGTTTAAGGGAGCCAGGTTTGTCTCCCAGCCTTTGGAGGATGACGGCCATGTCATCCAGCGTTGGTTGCTGGAGGGAGGAATTGTCTAGGCACTGTGATGGCCTCTCCGTAGACTAGTTCGGCCAAGGAGGTCCCTAGGTCTTCCTTGGGCACTGTGCAAATGGGCAGGAGAAGCCAGGACAGCTTGTCCACCTAGTTGGGCTTACAGAGGTATGTCGATTTGAGGTGGAGGTGGAAGCGCTTGACTAGCCCATTGGCTTGAGGGTGCAGCTGGGTGCCCAGGAGTCTGGAGAGTTGTGTCCACATGGTGGATGTGAATTATGCTTCCTGGTTGGTTGTAACATCTGCTGGGACACCAAAATGGGAAACTCAGGTGGCGAGGAAAGCTGGGATGGGTATGGCCTCTGGCCAGTGAGTAAATCAGTCCATCACTGGGAGACGGGCACGGGTCCTACTATGTCAAGATGGACACGTTGGAACCTTCGGGTTGGAGCATCAAAGTGTTGGAGTTGGTGCTTGGTGTGCTGCTGGACCTTGGACGTCTGGCAGTCTGTGCAGTTTTTCATCCACTCCATGGCCTGTTTACGTGCCAAGCAAATTTTGCAGATACTAGCCACACTGTCATGTGGATGGAGGGGTTCAATAAATCGTGGATTAAGTCAAAAGCCATTCTCTTCCACTGGGCGGGGATGAGGGAGCCAGGATGGACAGTGGAAACCTCAGAGGAGCGTGGTGCCATTGGCATCAAGCGGGAGGTCCTGGAGCTGCAACCCTGTGATTGCCGTTCTGAAGCTGAGTGTCTTGGGGTCGTCCTGTTGTGCCGAGCCAGATCGTGGTAGTCATAGCATTGACTGCAGGCTTGGAAAGTTATCAGCAAATAGGTGTCGGAAAGCAGTGGTGAATTCAGAGACGTAAGCTAAGTGTCTCTATTATCAGGCAGACCACGGGACGGAGGACTTTGCGAAGGTAAGTGGTAAGTGGCTTCAGGTTGGTGTAGACAGTGAACAGACATCCTTCCAGAAAGTGGCAGATGGCTGGGTAGAAGGCGAGTAGTTACTGGTCAAATGCACTGTACTTCAATTCTGGCAGCTGCAGTTTTTGACTGAAAAAGGCGAAGGATCTCCAAGAGTCATCAACGAACTGATCCAGGACAGTGCCCATGGCCATGTTGGATGCGTCAGCTGTGAGGGCCATCAGTGCATCCATCTGTGGGTGTACCAACGTTGTAGTGTGGGCCATGGCATCTTTAGTCTGTTCGAACATGTTGTGTACCTCCTCTGTCCATTGCAGCTCCTTCAATGAGTCAACATAATTTTGGCTCCTGCAGGGATGAACCTGTGGTAGAAATTCACCATGCCCACAAATTCCTGAAAGCCCTTTAGTCTTGTCAGTTTGGCATGGCATCGACTTTATCTTGTAGAGGGGTGGTGCCACCTGGGGTAATTTTGGGGCCCAAGAATTCTATTTCCGAGGCCAAACTGGCACTTCTCTGGGTTAATGGTGAGGCCAAGCTGTGTGAGGTGAGGGAACTACTGGCAGAGGTGTGTCATGTTCTCTTCAGGTGAATTGCTGGCTTCCAGGATGTCGTCGAGGAAGAGGAAAGGCAAGTCTCTGCCAACCACGTCCATGAGACGCTGAAAGGTCTGCTCCGCATTTTTCAAACCAAATGGCATGCATTTGAACAGGCTGAATGGGGTGAAGATGAGTCTTTTGGATGTCATATGGGTGCACTGGGTATCCACAGATTAGGTCAACTTTGGAGAAAAGCTTTGTACCGTGGAGAATGGTTGCAAAATCCTTGATATGGGGGATTGGATAGTGATCCAGTGTCGTTGCACTGTTGAGACATTGTAATTGCCGCACCAATTGGAGAGGTGAGGCCATGGGATATCGGAACGAAGGACAATGCCCAACTCATCCTTGGCAAGGTTGAGTTTGTCTGGGGCCAGGCGGTGGGCACATAAATTCAATGGTGAAACAGCAATATGGTGTTGGACGCCATGTTTGGCCATGGCTACCATGAACTGTGGGCACAGAATGGAGGGAGGTGGCTGCACTGGCCGCGTTTGGTCGCCACAGAAGTAAGCTGGGTGGATAGTTCACAGTTCATTGGACTTGCCGAGGGGCGCCATGTGGAAAGTCTCAGCATGGACTAGCCATCTGCCCTGGAGATCGATGAGTAGGGAGTGGACCCAGAGGAAATCCGTGCTGAACAGGGGTTTGTCCACTGAAGCAAGCGTGAAGGATTATTGGAATGTGTTGTCGCCGAGATAACCTTTTCCAAAGGTTCGGATTGCGGTGTTATTGGCAGCCTTAAGGGAAAGACCATGGGGGGGGGGGTCTCATGCACTTCTTGAGCGCCGTAGGATGTATGATGCTAATCTCCACCCCTATGTCCACAAGGAACCTGCAGCCTGAGATGCTGTCCCAGATGTGGAGAAGGCTATTTGGTTGGCCAACTGCTGCAATCACTAACGGCGGCTGGCCTCAATGTTTCCCGGGAATAAACATGGGTGGCAGCATAGAAACACCATTTGGGATCAGACCTCCTTGTCCTCTGCCAGGGTGGGGCATGGTCATGTGATGGACTAGATTTGGGCATTGTCCTCGGTGGTGGCCACGTGACATGGTAGATGGAGTCTATGGCTTCGCGTTTCGAATGGTATAAAACGTCCGCACATTGTGCAGGTTGCTGAAGTTCATGTCAGCCAACAGGAGTCTGATGTCCTCTGGTATATGCTCGAGAAACACCTGCTCAAACATGAGGCAGGGCTTGTGCCCTTCCGCTAATGTGAGCATCTCGTCCATGAGGGCAGAGGGGGGTCCTATCCCCTAGGCCATCCAAGTGCAGGAGCTTGGCTGCTCCCTTTTGTCATGAGAGGCCATACGTGCTCACAAGGAGGTGTTTCGGAGCCATGTATTTACCTTCCTCTGACGGCGCCTGAATGAGATCGACTTGTGAGACGGCTTCCTGGTCGAGCGAGCTGACGACGTAGAAGTATCTTGTCGAATTGGAGGTTATCTATTTGATCTGGAATTAGGCCTCTGCTCGGCCAAACCAAGTGTGGGGCCTGTTCGTCCAGAAAATTGGCAGCTTCAATGGGACGGCACCTGGAGCTGCTTGTTCCATTATGTTGAGCCTTCAGGATGTGGAGACTCGTTGGGGTCTCCAATGTAATGAGTTGTGAGCAAGACTGAGACAGGAGGCTGTGAGCTCCAGCATCACTACTGCTTTATTTTGAATTCTGTGCTGCAGCCTTTAAGCCCAATCTCGGTCTCGTCCCCTAATGTCCCGGCTCTTGCATCCTGATGTCGCAAACTCTTATGCGACCTTCTGGACTGGAACGGAAGAGATGGTCCTGTGACACCAGCCTTGCCGTGGCTGCCCCACCGACTGCGTGTGACAAGTGGGGCCGGTTCACCGCTATAAGCATGTGCGTCGCCACAGTTTCATAAATAGTAGAATCTCGGTGGGTTTACATAAGCCATTCATCAATCGTTCAGCATTCTCACTGCCCGTGGGAATGTTAGAAACAGAAGTACCTTTAAAGAAATTGCTCGAGACAAATATTGAGAACAAAGAACATTTATTACAACAACAATGCAAAGTTGGGTGCTTCCCCTTACCCTGGGAATACACACGTACACTGGGGCTCACCCAACTTTTATACAGTAAATTTCAGTATCAGAATACCCTCCCCCTTAATTCTTCTGCCCCCTGGATGGGTTTGGCATAGGCAATCCTTCCTGCCTACGTGCAGTTTCAGTATACTTGGAGGACCAGGGGGTATCCTGTCAGTGTCTTCTCATGCCATTATTCCCATTGTCCTTATTCACAACCTTGCCCTTGTCCCCATTCACACCTTTCCGACTCTCAGGGCTACAGTCCCTTCATAGGCAGGGTTCGTTAATCTTGTCTAGGGTTTACTAGTTAAATATGCATACTTGAAAAATCTGTGTATGGCTTACTAATTATATATGTATAACTTGCTAATACAGTCTAAGGTTTTCTAATTATTTATGCAAGCCTTGCTAATTCTAGCTGGGGCTTGGCGACCCTTATCTCATTCAGACTAACTCTACTTCTATTCTCAATTGTCTGTCCTTATCTCCTTCATTCAGTGAACTTGCTGCTCTAGGAGATTCTTATCTTACTCAGACAGTGTCAGCTTCCTGCCTTCTAATATCCATGTCTCATGTTGGTTGTATTGGCTTCATTCATTTACTTATGTATCTATTTTATTTTCTTCATGTTCATATTGCAATATCAGTGTTACTGATCTCAGTGTTACTGGTCTCTCACAGGAAGAAGCTGTTTTTCAGCCTGGTGGTGCTGGCTCTGATCCTCCTGTATCTCTTCCCCCGATGGAAGCAGCTGAAAGATGCTGTGTGTGGGGTTGGGGAAGGGTTCTCAATGATTTTTCACACCCTCTTCAGACAAAGAACTCAGTAGATCACGTCGATGGGGGAAGGGAGACTCCAGAGATCCTCTCTGCCACTCTTATGGTCCTGTGGTTTGACTTCTGATCCATTTCTCTGCAGCAACTACATTCCACTGTGATGCAGCCAGCCAGGATACTCTCAGCAGAGCTCCTAGAGTTGACATAAGGGTGGCCAGTAGCCTTGCCATCTTCAGTCTTCTCAGGAAGGGCAATCACTGTTGTGCCTTCCTGACAAATGAGGAGATGTGTCTCCACGATAGGTCACTTCTTCAGATTTCAGATTTATTGTCAGAACGTACATGACATCACATACAACCCTGAGACTCTTTTTCTTGTGGGTACGGCAGAATTATCACTTATTGGTAATGCAAAAATAAACTACTCAATGTACACATATAAACAACTAAAAGAATAATACCCAGTGTCGCCGAAAATGTTCTCCCCGAATCACAGTGCGGCTTTCGCGCAAACAAAGGAACTACTGACATGGTCTTTGCCCTCAGACAGCTCCAAGAAAAGTGCAGAGAACAAAACAAAGGACTACATCACCTTTGTTGACCTCACCAAAGCCTTCGACACCGTGAGCAGGAAAGGGCTTTGGCAAATACTAGAGCGCCTCGGATGCCCCCCAAACTTCCTCAACATGGTTATCCAACTGCACGAAAACCAACAAGGTCGGGTCAGATACAGCAATGAACTCTCTGAACCCTTTTCCATTAACAATGGCGTGAAGCAAGGCTGCGTTCTCGCACCAACCCTCTTTTCAATCTTCTTCAGCATGATGCTGAACCAAGCCATGAAAGACCTCAACAATGAAGATGCTGTTTACATCCGGTACCGCACGGATGGCAGTCTCTTCAATCTGAGGCGCCTGCAAGCTCACACCAAGACACAAGAGCAACTTGTCCGTGAACTACTCTTTGCAGATGATGCCGCTTTAGTTGCCCATTCAGAGCCAGCTCTTCAGCGCTTGACGTCCTGTTTTGCGGAATCTGCCAAAATGTTTGGCCTGGAAGTCAGCCTGAAGAAAACTGAGGTCCTCCATCAGCCAGCTCCCCACCATGACTACCAGCCCCCCCACATCTCCATCGGGCACACAAAACTCAAAACGGTCAACCAGTTTACCTATCTCGGCTGCACCATTTAAACAGATGCAAGGATCGACAACGAGATAGACAACAGACTCGCCAAGGCAAATAGCGCCTTTGGAAGACTACACAAAAGAGTCTGGAAAAACAACCAACTGAAAAACCTCACAAAGATAAGCATATACAGAGCCGTTGTCATACCCACACTCCTGTCGGCTCCAAATCATGGGTCCTCTACTGGCATCACCTACGGCTCCTAGAACGCTTTCACCAGCGTTGTCTCCGCTCCATCCTCAACATTCATTGGAACGACTTCATCCCGAACATCGAAGTACTCGAGATGGCAGAGGCTGACAGCATCGAATCCACGCTGTTGAAGATCCAACTGCGCTGGATAGGTCACGTCTCCAGAATGGAGGACCATTGCCTTCCCAAGATCGTGTTATATGGCGAGCTCTTCTCTGGCCATCCTGTCAGAGGTGCACCAAAGAAGAGGTACAAGGAATGCGTAAAGAAATCTCTTGGTGCCTGCCACATTGACCACCGCCAGTGGACTGATATCGCCTCAAACTGTGCATCTTGGCGCCTCACAGTTCGGTGGGCAGCAACATCCTTTGAAGAGACCGCAGAGCCCACCTCACTGACAAAAGACAAAGGAGGAAAAACCCAACACCCAACCCCAACCAACCAATTTTCCCTTGCAACCATGCCTGCCTGTCCAGCATCGGACTTGTCAGCCACAAACGAGCCTGCAGCTGACGTGGACATTTACCCCTCCATAAATCTTCGTCCGCGAAGCCAAGCCAAAGAAAAAGATACAGAGAGAACAAAAGAATCAATAAAGTGCACAAGTAAGAGTCCTTAAATGAATCTCTGATTGAGTTTGTGGTTGAGGAGTTTGATGGTGGAGGGATAACCGTTGTTCCTGAACCCGGTGGTGTGAGTCTTGCTGATAGCTGCTGTCCTCTGGTAGCCGTTGTTCCTGAACCCGGTGGTGTGAGTCTTGCTGATAGCTGCCGTCCTCTGATGCAGCATTTCCTGTAGTGATTCTCAGTAGTGGGGAGGGTTTTACCTGTGATGTTTTGGACCTTTTGCTGGGCTTTACACTCAGGAGTTTTGGTGTCCCCGTACCAGACCGTGAAGCAGGTGGTCAGCACACTTTCCACCACACCTCTGTAGACATTTGCCAGCATTTCACACCAAATCTCTGTAAACTCCTGAGGAAGTAGAGATGCTGACATGCTTTCTTCATGACGCTATTAGTGCATTGGGGTCCAGGAAAGGTCCTCCGAGATAGTCAAGCCCAAGAATTTAAATTTTCTCACCCACTCCCCCTCTGATCCCCCAATGATCACTGGATTGTAAACCTCTGGCTTTCCTTTCCTGAAGTCAACAATAGGCTCCTTAGTTTTGGTGACTTTGAATGCAAGGTTATTGTTGTTCTGCCATTCAGTCACATTTTCAACCTCCATCCTGTACACTGACTCATCCCCTTCCTTTATACAACCCACCACCGTGGTATCGTCAGCAAATTTGTAGATGGTGTCATTTTCATACTGAGCTGCATAGTGTCAAGTGAGTAGAGCAGGGGCTAAAAACACACCTCTGTGGTGCTCTGGTACTGGAGGAGATATTCTTACCAATCCTCACTGATTGTGGTCTGGAGGTGAGGAAATCCATGATCCAAAGTCCCAGGTCTTGGCGTTTGCTGATCAGTTTTTAAGGGGATGATGGTGTTAAATGCCGACCTGCAACAAAGAGCTTCCTGATGAATGTGCCTTTGCTATCCAGACGTTCCAGGGGTTTGTTAGAGCCAGTGAGATGGGTAAACTAGAATGTATCCATGTTGCTGCTCAGACAGGAACTGATATGATTCAACACCAGCCTTTCAAAACACTTCATTGCTGTGGATGTAAGTGTTACTGCTTGATAGTCTTAAGTGGATTCTAAGGAACTTGGTTCTCTCCACTCTCTCTACTACAGAGTTGTTGATGTGTAGTGGAGGGTGGTCATCCCTGATCCTCCTGAAGTCCCCGATTATCTCCTTCATCTTGTCCATGTTGAGATGCAGGTTGCTACTCTTGCACTATATCACAAGATTCTCCACCTCTTCTCTGTAGAGCGACTCATTGTTGCTGCCTGATGAGGCCGACGACTATTGTGTCATCTACCAACTTGATGACACTGTTGAAGCTGGATCTGGCCATGCAGTCGTGGGTCAATAGCGTGAACTGGAGCAGGCTGAGCTCACAGCCCCGAGGTGCACCAGTGCTCAGCGTGACGGTGTTCGACGATCTGCTACCAATTGAAAAGACTGTGGTCTTCCTGATAGGGAGTGAAGAATCCAGTTACAGAGGCCCAGCGAGGACAGCCTCTGGAGAATGATCGTATTAAACACTGAGCTGAAGATGATGAAGAGCAGCCTGGCGTATGAGGTGTAATTCTCCAGGTGGGCCAGGACAGAGTGAAGGGGCAAGACTTGCTGAATCTTTCCAGTATTATTATTTTTATTACAACATGGGGAGTCTACTTTGGTGGAGTTTGTTGTTATGCTGGAACATTCGGGTCAGATACAGCAATGAGCTCTCTGAACCCTTCTCCATTAACAATGGCGTGAAGCAAGGCTGTGTTCTCGCACCAACCCTCTTTTCAATCTTCTTCAGCATGATGCTGAACCAAGCCATGAAAGACCCCAACAATGAAGACGCTGTTTACATCCGGTACCACACTGATGGCAGTCTCTTCAATCTGAGGCGCCTGCAAGCTCACATCAAGACACAAGAGAAACTTGTCCGTGAACTACTCTTTGCAGATGATGCCGCTTTAGTTGCCCATTCAGAGCCAGCTCTTCAGCGCTTGACGTCCTGCTTTGCGGAAACTGCCAAAATGTTTGGCCTGGAAGTCAGCCTGAAGAAAACTGAGGTCCTCCATCAGCCAGCTCCCCACCATGACTACCAGCCCCCCCACATCTCCATTGGGCACACAAAACTCAAAACGGTCAACCAGTTTACCTATCTCGGCTGCACCATTTCATCAGATGCAAGGATCGACAATGAGATAGACAACAGACTCGCCAAGGCAAATAGTGCCTTTGGAAGACTACACAAAAGAGTCTGGAAAAACAACCAACTGAAAAACCTCACAAAGATAAGCGTATACAGAGCCGTTGTCATACCCACACTCCTGTTCGGCTCCGAATCATGGGTCCTCTACCGGCACCACCTACGGCTCCTAGAACGCTTCCACCAGCGTTGTCTCCGCTCCATCCTCAACATCCATTGGAGCGCTTTCATCCCTAACGTCGAAGTACTCGAGATGGCAGAGGTCGACAGCATCGAGTCCACGCTGCTGAAGATCCAGCTGCGCTGGATGGGTCACGTCTCCAGAATGGAGGACCATCGCCTTCCCAAGATCGTGTTATATGGCGAGCTCTCCACTGGCCACCGTGACAGAGGTGCACCAAAGAAAAGGTACAAGGACTGCCTAAAGAAATCTCTTGGTGCCTGCCACATTGACCACCGCCAGTGGGCTGATAACGCCTCAAACCGTGCATCTTGGCGCCTCACAGTTTGGCGGGCAGCAACCTCCTTTGAAGAAGACCGCAGAGCCCACCTCACTGACAAAAGGCAAAGGAGGAAAAACCCAACACCCAACCCCAACCAACCAATTTTCCCCTGCAACTGCTGCAAACATGTCTGCCTGTCCCGCATCGGACTTGTCAGCCACAAACGAGCCTGCAGCTGACGTGGACTTTTTACCCCCTCCATAAATCTTCGTCCGCGAAGCCAAGCCAAAGAGACTAAAGCCGTGTTTTGATGTTGAAAGCAGCCAAAGGCATTGCTGCAACAAGTGAAGGGATGCTGTCCATGTGGGCTGGCCTCAATATGAGCATAGGACATCTGATCATTTATTGCCCAAGTGTGTACTCCAAGTCCAAAATGGCATTTTGGTCTTTATTTGACTTTTTCTTCCAGTTGTAAAGACTACATAAGGCAGTCTAAATTATGTTTTCCAGACTAATTATTGAGATGAGAGGATTGTCCTATCAAGAGAGGCTAGATAGGTTGGGTTTGCATTCCTTGGAATTTAGATGAGGTGACCTGCAAGATGTAAGATCCTGAGGGTAGATGGAGCAACACACAAATTGCTGGAGGAACTCAGCAGATCACGCAGCATCTGTTGGTGGCAATGGAGGGTCAAACCTTCAGGATATAACCCTTCATCAGAAATAGACAGAGGCCCAAACAAAAGGGTGTGCAGGAACATGGGCTGGCTGGGGTTAGGTGAATGTCAGTGGGAGTGGAGGAGGGGGGGAAGAAATGGGAATAAGAAACAAGGAGGGTACAGAGGGCTTCTCAACCAATGGGCCTCAACACGTCTCCTGTGGATCTTTCAAAGTATTCAATTGGATTACAGAGCTGCTTTTGACTTGAAAATATTGCTCAGATATTGCCACCAGTGGGCTATGTGCTTGAAATCAGGTGGGCCTTCGACTAAAAAATGTTAGGAACATCTGAGAGGAGGAAGAGGGTAGATAGTCAGAGTCACAAACACGGAATCTCTGCTACTAAATAAGGGGCTGTAGTGACTACTCCAGTAGAGCTAGTAAATGAATACACCAGACACAGTGTTAGTCAGCAAAGTCCCTTTATTTAAATTAGCCTCCTCTTTTAAATACCTTCCGGCCCTGACACCCGGGACCAGAAGTGGCATCACCCCATGCCTACAACTCACCTGCAGGGCGTGTGTCTTAAAGTAAAGATGATGGGAGCCCCATGCCATATTGAAGGTGAGTACTCAACTCCTCAGTACACTGTGACCCAGGTCCCCCGGTCAGGTGAGTGAGTGTCCATAAGCTGCTGGAACATTTGAATGGCATTCTTCAACCCAAATGGCAACCTGAGGAAGTCAAAAAGCCTGAAAGGAGTAATAATTGTTGTTTTGGGAATGTCAACTGGATGGACTAGGATTTAATTCTATCCCTTGATGAGGTTAACATTGGAAAAGATTCTGTAATTGTGCAGGCAGGCAGGGAAATCCTGTATGTGCGGACTAGGGTATCTGTCGGGCATAGTTATATTGTTGAGCCTGCAGTAGTCGCTGCAGGGTCTCATGTTATGAGCCCAAAGGACCCCGAAACCCAGCAGCAATAGACATTCACAAAGATAAGTAGTTACTTAAACAAAAGTTGTTTTTAATTATCTTTAAATATGAAAACAGAATCAAACTTTAACTTTTCTCTATTAACTTAACTAACCCAACTTAACCCTCTTCTAATTCTAAGTGCACGTGTATGTAATGAATGTGTAAATTTAAGAAAAGTTCTTTGGTTCACAGTTCATTCTCACTTATCATTCTTCCAAGCTCTTATACTTACTTGAAAAGTAAATGTTTACTGCTCAAGAAGGTTCATATAGGTTTGCAGAGAGAGTTGATCCAGGATTTCCACAACTGAGGTACTACCATTAGTCACCTCAATGTCTTGCTGATGAAACTTCCCCCATCAGGGTTCTCCAGATGATGACCTCTTTCTTTCAGGCTAACACAGAGATCTTTTCTGTTCCGCTTATTCCAAGAGAAACATCAGACAGATAGCACTTCCAGCCATCCGCCACTCTGGAGCTTCTGTTTCAGTTCCAACAAGCTTCTCTTAGCTGACACTGTTTCAGCTTTGTCTCTCTTTCTCCTTCAGAGATTCCAACTGCCAGCCACATAGTCCCATCTGTTGTTTTTGATAAACAAACCTCTCAATGACCTTTGAGTGAGAACTTTGCAGAGAGGTCAGAAGTCTTGTAAAAATGTCCAACACAGATGACCTGTCTCCAGTCCATTCATTTCATGACATCATTTCAATTAGCACCTACTTGTGAAATGTGCATAGCATTCTCTGTAGTTTCTGTAAAGTCACTGAATATGAATTCTTCAGTATTTCAAATATGATCTGTTTTACAGTGTATGTATATAATCTATTCTAATTTTACCAATTTATCTCCCAAAAACATTCCCAAATATTACATAGCACTCCACTCACCGGTGTTCTTGGGCATCAATTGTAATGGTGATGCCACGGGCTTTGGAACGCCGAATGAGACCTAAATCCTCCATGGCAGTAAATTCTGCCTTGGCCTGCTGAAGTTTATCTTGCAGGAGACAATGAGCCCTGGCTTAAGTCAGCAGGCCCGAGATGTCAATATAATGGGACGCGCCTTTCGAGGAATTGAATTTAGGAGAGAACATACTGGGAAATTCGTTGAGCAGGGCAGCATAGGTGTCAGTGCGTAGAGCATGCACCCCGAATAGGGAGACTCATTGTTTCCTGCTTATCGAAGACTATGGAAAGTAGTGGCGTTGACTAGCTTCTTTTGCTTAACGTCAACCAGCAGGTCATGGGCCCGTAGGAAATCTGCACCCAAGATGGGCTGTGCGACAGAAACCAGAATGAAATTCCAATGGAACGCTGCCTATCGAATCTTATTTGTGATGCGTCGCGTGCCAAAGCTGGGGATGGAAGTTCTGTTTGCAGCTTGAAGGGCGAGTCCCTGTCACTTGTGCACCTTTTTGAAGTATGTTGGTGGGAGCAAACTGATCTCAGTGCTAGTGTCCATGAGAAATTTGTGCTTATGAGCCTCATCATGAAGATAGAGGAGGCCAGTACCAGCTGCTGAAGCCACTACTGGAGCTGGCTCTGTTGTTGCCCGACACCCTTTCAGCCCTGCCACTGCTGCCTTGGTAGCCACACGGGGGAACGCATCTACGGGCTTTTTTCCTCCACCGGCAGTGGTAAAAACACTATTCTTGGCGCCTGTCGGTACGACCGTCCCTTTTTGTTTGAACTGCAGATACAGGCGGTGCGCAGGCCACGTGGGCAGACTCTTACCTTGGTGTGTGGTAGAGTCTGTCTGCCTCCCAGATCACGTCATGGGGATGGCTGAAATCTATGCTTGCTATTGGTATGGAGTCGTGACCCAGGAGCTTCGCCAGGAATAAGGTCTCAAGAAGAAAGCATTTAGAATGACCATTTGCTAACACAAGCATTTCATTCATTACATCAGATGGATTCCTGTTGCCCAGCCCCTCCATATTCAAAAGCCACATGCCCCATTCATGCCTGGTTAATTCCAGGGTGTCCAGGAGGTTCCGCCAGAACCTGATGTATTTGGTTTTCTGCCGGGGGTGGCCAATAAATTCACTTACTTGAGCTGCTGCAGCAGCAGCGTCCAGTGCCCTGATGATGTGCCAAAACTTCATGTCTTCAGCTGCTATTCCACGAAGGAGGAACCGGGCCTCAGTCTGGTTCGGCCACACTCAAGGCTGGTGGGCCCTGAAAGGGGGCAGGTGGACTCCTACTGAGTTAACTGCAGCTGTGGCATCCATGTTAAATCTGGATTCAAGCTTTGGCTGAATCTTGCAGTTGGGGTCACCAATTGCAGCGACTATTCCAGTAGAGCTAGTAAATGAATACACCAGACACAGTATTAGTCAGCAAAAAACCTTTTATTTAAATTTGCCTCCTCTTCTAAAGCCCATGGAACTGTGCAGCCACTTGGCCCGCTATAGGGCCAATTATTTTTAAAACTGAGGTGTGTAGAAACTACTATCAGAAGGCAATGAACCTCGAGAATTGTCACCTCCAGAGGCAGTGGAGGCCGGATCCTTGGAATATGTGTAAGGAGGAAATTGAGGATTGTGGGGAACTGGCCCAGAATTTGAAGTTGGTTTATTATGCCCTGACTGTACATATACACCCAGATGATACAGCATACCTGGGGACCATGGTGCACACAAAGCATATAATAATCACAGATAAAATGTAAAATAAATATTTATCAATATTTTGGGAATGATTACCTAGTTACAAGACATTGTTCATCAATCTCACAGCCTGGGGGAAGAAGCTATTTCCCAGCCTGGTAGTCCTGATTTTGATGTGCCTGTACCTCCTTGTGGGTCAAAGATACTGTGTTCTGGATGGAAAGGGCCCTCAGTAATTCTTTGTGCCTTATTTAAGTAATACTCCCAATAAATGTTAGCAATAGAGGAAAAGGAAGTCCCAGTGATATTCTCAGCCATTCTGACAATCCTCTGTAAAAACACAGAAATGCTAGTACTCAGCTGATCCTGCAGCGTCCAGGCGGTAAAGGTATATTTCCTGACATTTTAGTCCTGAGCCCTTTTTCAAGTTATGAGGAAAAAGCAGGCAGGTACCTGAATACAGGAAATGGCAGGGAGAGGAGAACAGACCAAGGAGATAATCGGATACACTCTGCTCTAGACACCCAACCTCTTTTGATAGCAGTATCTTGCCTTCAAGACAGGAAAGACATAGTCTGGGTTGAACCGAAGGCTCCACATTGAGTAAGACCTTGCGACGCTGACAAAGAGGAAATGCAGAAGCTTTGCGGATCTGCTGATGTCACAGACCCTGATGAGACTGCTGCTGGGTAACTTGGCCAGAGTCCCTGCAGTCTACAACTAGGCACTAATGCCCAGGAGAGGACCAGAATTGTCAACGAGTATAACCTCTGAGCCTCCTTCTCCCCCCAACCACCCCGTCATTTTCCTTTAAAGACCTCTTCTGAACTGGATGCTGACGTGGGAGAGCGGAGGGCTCCTGACGATTAAGATATTGGAATCATTCCTGACACAGAGACATGGAAGAGAACGGTAAATGAAAACACTCTCGAATTACAGGGCATTTTAGATTAATTTTTTTAAAGGATTTTGTTCATTAAGATGCAAGCTGTCAGTGAGTTGTAGCTTTTTTCACATTTTTTTGTCTCCATTTTAAGTTTCACTGACCACATCCTGTGACAGTCTTTGTGTTGTAGAACATGTACCTAAATTTTGGTTGTCTCGCCTGGGTTCCTACACAGTGTAAATAACTTTCCCAAGCCAAGTATTTTATTTTGTCTGGGGCACTTATTACACAATATCTTAATTTTCCATTTAAATGAATGACTGATTGACTTTTACCATTATGGCAATGTCAGAATGGACAGGGATTAATGCTGTAGAATAAATAGGACTTGGTGTTAAACTGCAACATCATTGAACTTCTGACTCATTTGCTTCCTTCCCTGCTTTTTAATTTGTCATTTGCCATTTTAGGGAAGTTCATCCCTGGCAGAGATTTTTTTTTAATTGTTGTCGTCCACGTCCTCTCTCTGTAAAGGGATTCCCTTGCCTTTCCAAGTTAGATTAATCCTTGGGTCTGTGACAATGTACCTGCTTTCTCTTCAGAGCTGCGTGGATCCGTTGGAGAGAGTGGGAGAAATCTTAGTTTAACTTCCCATCCAAAAGACCAAGCAGTGGTCTCACATTTCCAGTGTGGAACATCTGATGAAGTTATTGGCCATTTTCTCCAGCATTGAGGCAATTCCCACTGGCTTTCTCAGTGGAGCAGATTTAATGTGATTGGTAATGGCAATGTAATGACTCTTGCCCACTCTATACTCCTCCTTGAAAGTCACTGACCCACCCTTGGGTGTCCAGTATCCCAAATGCAGCATAGCCTTCCAAACCTTTACAGTCTCCCAGTTCCAGCTGTCATTTCTACTACCCTTGGACGAATAGTGGTCTTTCACTCGGTAACACTCTCTCTAAATACAATGGCCCGTCCTTCCTTTTTTAAGACGCAGCTTAAAGTCATCCCCACAACTATGTTCATATCTTCCTGCATGGTTTGTTTTGTCTGATCCCAATGGAGAAAGATTGAAAAGGGGCCTGGAGGGAACATACTTTACATGGGATTGTGTGTGTGTGTGGAAGGAGCTGCCAAAGGAAGTCTTCAAGGCAGAAGTCTTATAAAGCTTTTAAGAGATTGAGCCAGATACACGGATTGGTTTGGAGGGATATGGTCTAAATGCAGGCAAATTGGTTGTCAGGGACGTTGGGTCGAAGGGCCCACGTCCATGATAATCTGAAAATGTTTTTACCATGTATAAGGCTTTAAAAATACAAGTTTCGGTTGGATTTGTTTTGTTTCTAAGTGCTTTCAACAAGGAAAAGCCTTACCATTGAAACAGAAAATGCTAGGAATACTCAGCAGGACAGGCAGCAGCTATGAAGGGAGAAGCAGAACGAAGGCCCTTCGTCAGAACTTGGAAGTGAGAAGGTTTGAAGTTGCCAACAGAGGGTGGGTTACAGCCTTGCCACTGGGACCCTCTAGATCAACCCACAAAGTGTTCCCTTTATGTTGGATGACTATTTCAGGTGTCCACCATGGGGGCTTCTGGGACTCCTGCTGTTAGAAACTTGGTTAGTGGTGAGGTGGAGTAGCCTTCAGTTCCCCAGGTCTGACGATGGGTCGAGGCGAGTCAGCCACATTGGAGCAGAACAACCCACTCATGCAGAAACATCCTGCAAAATTTCCCCAAGCAAAGCAATTCTGAGGAAGTGTGAGAGATCCGAGCTGAAGGAGTTTATTTACATAGACAAGCATTCTGTCATCCAAAGTCAGTTAACGATCTGGTTTTTGTACGTGGGTGATCTGCTTTCCTGCTGCACCTACATAACTAAGTTATGGCAAATGAATATCAAGAAAGTGCAGACACCGGAAACCTGAGATCAAAACAGAAGTGCTGGAAACACTCAACAGGTTGGTCAGCATTTGTGAGGAGAGGATCATTTGGAATTTCAAGTTCATTGATTCCAGCAATGAGTCTTGGACTTGAACAATTAACTATGTTTCTCTCTGCACAGAGTGTTTTCTGATTTTTTTTAAAAACTGTGATGGCCTCAATATCCAAGCTTGAACAGAAAACACTGGGTTAGCATAATGGCAACGGTTCAGAGACGTGATGGAAAAATTGTGACAGCAGGAAGTTACATTGATGGAAGGAAGCGGGTGCTCTGAGGTTGTTATTAATTTTCATATTTATTTTTAAAACAAGTATGTTTTTTTAAAGACACAAGGCCCTATGAGGGAAACGGTCCAAACATGAATCACAATATGTTAAATTATTAGATTTTAAAAAACGGTTTACATCAGAGAAGAAAAATTCAGGAGAGGAAGTTTCTAGAATGAGGCATCAGAGGACCAAGGTGTAATGGGGAAAGGGAGAGTAGAATCTTGTAAAAACAAAAAATAAGAACAAGTTGTAGATGTGTAAAGAGGAAAAGATTTGCAAGGTTAATGTGGCTCCTTCACCGAGTGAGGCAGGAGGTATTGTATTGGGGAATGAGGAAATGGCAAATATTTTGCAAATATTTTGTCTCTGCCTTCAGGGAAGATGTAAAGTGTCTGGAAAATAGTGGAGTGCAGAAAGTCGAGAGATATCGAGGAGGTGAGAGAAACTCCTTTCAGCCAGACAAACAAGGCTGAAGCAATTTAATGGAGTGAAAGCTGATGAATCCCCAGTTCCCAATAACCTGCATCCCAAGGTTTGTTTGTAAGAGGTGGCTGTGGAGATTATAGACACACCAATTGTCATCCTTGAAACTTCAGTTCTAGAATGGTTCTGCAGATTTGAAGTTGGCAAAAGTAAAGCTAGTACAGAAGGGGAACAAGTGGGAAAATTTTTAAGGAAAATGCTGATCTGTGGATCAGTTGGACTAATGTCAGCAAGAGTAAAAATTAAAATTACAAAGCAACTCCAGGACAGGGCAGAGTCAGAGTGAAAGTCATGAAAGGGAAATTGAGCTTGACAAGTTTTCTGTGCCTGGAGCAAGTAGCACAGATGAGGGAGAACCACTGTACTCAGACCTTTGGAAGAGATTGATGAGTTTGTTTGGAGCACGATTATTTTGAGTAACACGTTGCCAAAGGTTGAGAGTAAAGAGATCATTAGGGGGGGATTGTGCTGATCTCCATCAATAACACTAGACAACAATTTTTTTCAAAAGGTTTGTTTCCTGAAAAGAAATTGGGGATGATGACAGATCACTTCAAGCTGAACACAAAGATCATTTCATATTTGCTGTGTCATGTAGGAAGTTGGAGAAACATTAAATTGCCCTTTACTGAATTTAGCATGCTTAATCGCATAATTGATTCTTCAATTCACCTAAAAATGTTTTGCCTCCAATTTTCATTTGTACTCAGCATCTGATGCCTCTCTTGTCAGTGACCAACAATAGTTGGCCAGCATTGATGGATTCAATGGCCCTGATACCACTTCTCTATGGTCATAATGTCCTGGTGAAACCTTTCACCATGTTCGTCTCTGACGGCATCAAGATCAGCAGGGAAAAAGTCCAAGTGCGAATGCAAAAAATGAATTTTCAATGACATGTTGAACTTCATGTCTGCTTCAAATTGACTTAAAATATGAAAAACTGTACGCGATAGGAAAATTTTAAGGCGATTTTTGTGATCAGCATTCTATAGAATACACCCAAAAAGTGTTCAAGAAGCAAATTATTAATTGTCCAGTATTATCAGTGATTTGATCAGGGGATCAAATGTTGAATGTGTAAGTTTGCTGATAACAAGCTGGGTGGCAGTGAGTTGAGAACAGTGCAAAGAAAATTGATGAAGCATGGTTTACCTAGACCTCTGGAAGGTTTTTGACCAAGTCCCATGTGATAGGCAGATCAAGAGAGTAGGCTGGCACATTGGATCCAAAATTAGCTTGGTGATAAGTAGTGCTGAGTTGATGTTTTGACTGGAAATCTATCTCATAATGTTCTACAAAGATTGGCGCTGGGACTTTTGATGTTGGTAATATGTATAGAAATGACTTGGATGAGACGTAGATGATCTGATTAGCATGTTTACAGATAGCATGAAAATTTGTGAGCTATCAATAGAGAAAGTTACATTAGGGCACAGATCAGCAGGCAAATTGGGGGTTAGTGGGATTCAACCCAGACAAGTGTGAGGTTTAGCAATTTGGGTGTTAAATTCTAGTAGGTCACAAATGTCATGGATCTTAGTGGGACATTGAGGTGCAAGTCCAGAGCATTCTGAAAGGGATGGCACAGGTGGATAAGATAGCATATCCAAGCATTGGGATGCTTGCCTTCATAGGTCGAGGCAGGATGTTGTGTGGCACCTGTACAAAACATTTGGTTAAACTGCACTCAGCACTGAGTACAGTTCTGGTCACCTCTACAGGAAGGGTGTGAAGAGAGTGCAGAAGAGATTCACCAGGAATGGAGAGCTGTAGTTGTAAGATTGGACACGGTGGGTTTATTCTCAATTGAACAGGTGTTTTTTTTATTGAGGTTAATCAAGTTATGATGGGTAGTCCTTTTTGCAGGGTTAAGAACTAAAGGGCGCAGGCTTCAAATGGGGAAAGGTGATCACAGATTTGTCTGGATCGAGTTATCAGAGGGCCTAGTGGAAACAGATACAGTTACAACATGAAAATGACATTTGGACAGGTACAGTAGAGCCCCTGGTATACGGCACCTAGAGGGATTGGTCGATGCTAGATAAACGAGTTTACTGGTTGCTTAAGACTTACTCTTACAATGCCTAACTAATACACATTATGAATGACAAAAATTCTATACTGTACTGATTCTGAACAAACTTCACTTGCATGAATATATAAACCTTAAATCATTTTACTTTATTTTCAGTCACATTCTTTGAAAACATTTAACTGTTGCCGCATTGGCAGGTTCCTCCCCCTCCACTGAGCCGCCCGAAAGACAAACAATAACATCCTAATTAACCCCTTCCCTCAAGTTTACAGATAAAGCCTCTGATCGGGGTGAATTTTACTAAGCAGGAGATACTTTAAGAGAGTCACCCCAATGGCGAATGGCATCAACCCCAGCTCTTCATCCTGGGAGACTCCATTTTATTCAAACACAACTTTATTCAAACAGCAAAGCCCGACAAAGTCTCTCCGCTGGCTGAATATGTACTCCCATCTTCACCAAAGGTTTACATGTTACTTCAGAGAACATTTAAGTTTACAATTTTAAACTTTTATTGACACATTTATTTATTTATTTTCATCCAAAAAAAAAAAAAAAAAAATGTTTGCGACTTTCTTGAATTCAGGATAATGAGTGCAAAGGGATGTGGATCTAATATTGAGTAAATGAGATGAGCATAGATAGGCTTCCTGGTCAAAGATAAGCTGGGCATTTTGGAATTTGATGATTCTAACTTCAAGATGATACTGGCAGGATGGGTGAATGTGGAAATATTGTAAAGTCATCAACTGATAGAAAAATAAAGAATAAATTTAAAAAATAATTTTTAAAAAGTGAAGCAGTGTGGGTTTTAAATAGTGGAAGACAGAAAGGGGTTGCTGTTCCAAACAGAACCTGGCTCGACATTCACTGCACTGAAGTCAACCACAAAAATCTGTAGACCTCGTGGTTGAAGTAGAAACACACGGTGCTGGAGAAGCTCAGTTATGACCTTTATTGTAGCAAAAGTAAAGATACAAAACCGATGTTTCAGGCTTGAGCCCTTCATCAAAGTATGAGAAAAATCCAGCAGGTGTCTGAACAAAAGTGGTGATGGGGCGGAGGGGGTTGGCAAGTCAGGAGATGATAGGTGGAGAAAGGCGAGAGGGGACAGCAGCAGAGGGGGGGGGGGAGGTGGCTGGGCTGCGTGGGTGAAAGGACAGGAGGTTAAACTTGCTCGCCTTTTCTTCCCCCTCCCCCCTTTTCCTGCCTTCCAGTTCTTTCACCCACGCAGCCCAGCCATCTCCCCCTCCCCCTCATTGCTGCTGTCCCCTTCTCCTTTCTCCACCTATCATCTTCTGCCTTTGCCACTCCCCCCTCCCCCTCCTACCCCTCAGACACCTGCGGTATTTTCTCATATTTTGATGAAGGGCTCAAGCCCAGAATATCAGTTCTGTATCTTTCCCTTCGCTACATAGAGGACCCTGTTTGACCTGCTGAACTTCTCCAGCATTTTGTGTTTTCACTTCACTACACTGAAAATTAACTGTATTCAGCAATCAAAAGGGCTGATGGTGCATTTGATTGTTTTCTGTAGGGGCATTTAAAAGAGTAAAAATAACAGCCATTGCACAAATAACTGGTGAACCCTCACCTGGGGTGTTCTGTCTCCTTGTTCCTACCTGCTTCAAAGGGCATCAATCATCTTGGTGCCCAAGAAGAGCGGAGGGAGCTTCTTCAATGACTATTGCCCAGTCAGTCGTGGGTCTCCCTCATGGTCGAGGATGATGGCCTTTGTTCTGTTGATCCACAGAGCGAAGACGCCTGTCCGTGTATTTGTTTAATGTTTACTGGATGATGCACTCCAAGAAGTGCACAATACTTCACAAATCAACCAACTAATCCCAATGGTCTAGAAACCACAACGGTTGGAGCTGATGGATTTTTTGCAGCCTTCGTCCGCCTTCACAGTCATCGAGTTCAAAGTAACTTTGTTCGCCTCTTCCACCATAGAGGACTTGGTTGGATTGTTCTTTGTCAGGGACTTCTGCCATGGGTGGCCCCACCAGGAGCATAGCTCCAGACAGCATGGATCTCAGGACCACACAAGCTTCTCTACCACAACAAAGGGAGTGGTGGGTGCCTTGGACATGCTGCTGTGTAGGTGGTGGAAGCAAATACAGCAGTGACATTTGTAGACAGGGCCATGAATGGGAGAGATGCTGAGCAGATAAGGTCAGTTTAATTTGGTATCCTGGTTGTGGGGGGGGGGGGGGTTTGAAGGGTCTGTTCATGAGCTGTACTGTTCCATGTTCTGTGTAGACTGGAGCTGGGTTAGTCCTGGACTACAGTGAAGGTGACTGAATCTTCACTCAGATGTTTCAGCAGGAGAACAGAATTCCAAATTAGTCTGATATTGTCAGTAGTACAAACATTCTTGTCTGATTCCATCACCTCCTTTAATTGAGGAAGTAGCTAAACACATTGGGACTAAGTCAAATAAAAACCTGACCAGGATGGCAGATCATTTTCTTTGAAAGACATTGGTAACCAGATATGTTTTGATAATCCTGTAGATTCATGGTCAGCATTAAGAATGACAATTTATATCAAATACCAGATTGCCTTGGTTTCCTGAATGTAATTTTCCCAACTGTTATATTCCTGCATCTGGATCAATGATTCGGGCACTTCTCCCACCCGTGTGGAACTCTGCAGCCATTGTGGGTCATTTTGAACAGAAGAAACGAGGAAACTGTGGGACAGCATGGTTGAAATAGCGGTTAGTGCAAAACTGTTACAGGGTCAGCGATGGGGGTTTGAATCCAGCTCTATCTGTAAGGTGTTTGTGTGTTCTCCCCATGTCTGTGTGGGTTCCTCCAAGTGCTCCAGTTTCCTCCCACCCTTCAGTTTCCTCCCACCCTTCAAAACGTTTTAGGTTAATTGGGTATAATTGGGCAGCATGGACTTGTGGGCTGATGGGACTATGTAGTGTGAATAAATGCTCTCTCAACTTTTATTAGCTTATAACGATGGTTAGGGTCTCACAGTCATCTTCAGAAGGTTTAGGTGGGAAACCAGGGTTATATATGGGTAGATGGGGGTGGGGCCAGCCATTAGCACAACACCCTACCAGTGAATCCCAGTTCACTGCATTCACCCTTTCCTGAAGAATTTAGGGTCTGTGAATGAAGACAGAGAACATGGGTTCAGAAACAAATGGTTAAAAAATTATACAGTTATTTACAAATTTACAGATATAAGTGGTCCAGGAGTCTGGAGATCCTGGTGGAGTTCCTTAGCACTGGGGGGCCTTGGACTCCTTGGGTCTCCTGCTCCCCTTGTGAGGGTGGAGATGCTGGCTGGGTCTCCGGCTCAATGGTGGAGCAGGGTGCACTTTCCCCCTGAACTGGATCCCCTGGCCCTGACTGGGGGGGGGGGTGGGAAGGGTGGTGGCAAGAATGAGCTCCGTGGCTCGCAGAGCACCTGAGGCAATGAACCCTCTGTTCCGGTGGGTGCAGGTCCCTAATGGAGATGGTGTCCTCCCTGCCAACCGGATTCTACACATCAGCATACATGAGGTTGGCATGGATCATTTTCACCCTTTCCACTGGGGTCGGTCTTCTTTCTTCTCATGTGCTTCTTAAGAAGGACTGGACTAGGAGTGGTGAGCCAGACTGGGTTCCCAGTGCTGACCTTCTTTTGAAAGTGAATAGGAGCTTGTGAGGAGTCGCTTTGGTTACGGTACATAGTAGCATCCAGATGGAATGGAGTGCCATAGGGAGGAGTTCCTGCCAGTATGTGTCTGGAAGGCCTTTTGACTTCAGGGACAGTTTGACAGCCTTCCAGACCTTGGTGTTCTCCTTTTCAACCTGCCCGTTCCCCTGGAGGTTGTAGCTAGTAGTCCTGCTGGATGCGATACCACTCACCAGCAGGTACTGATGTGGCCTTCTCTCATAAAGGGTAAGCCTCGATCACTATGAATATAGCTGGGATACCCAAACAGAGTGAAAATGAAGTCTAGGGCCTTCATAACTGATAAAGTGGGTCTGTCTGGGCATGGAATGGCAAACGGGAACCAGGAGTACTTAATGACTGAGAGGAAGAAGGTGCTCCCGTTTGTGGAGGGCAGACGTCCCTTAAAATTGACACTGAGCCATTCGAAGGGCCTGGATGACTTGATCAGGTGCGCCTTTATGGGGCAGTAGAAGTACAGCTTGCACACCTGGAAAAACCTGACGTCTTCCATGGAGTAGGGCAGATTGTGCGCCTTGACAAAATGAGCCATGCGGGTGACCCCTGGATGGTAGAGCTCATTATGCAGAGACTGCAGTTGGCCGGTGTGTGCAGAGGCACAGCTTCCCCTGGACAAGACATCTGAGGGTCATTAGAAAGGTACATTCTTGTCCACCACGTGCATGCCGGCCTTCACAATGTGGTTCCGGAGGTAGTTAAAAGCCATTTGAATTTCAGCTGAGAGGGTTTATGAGAGAGAGAGTGAACTTTATCAGCTTATTGAGGGATCCACTGGGGGTAATATGAGAAAAATCCCAGGCATCTCCTCAAAGCCTTTGTGGTCCCGGGAATGGGGAGGTTCAACACGGGGTGCATCCTATCGGGATTGGGCCCAAATATGCCATTCTCCACCACGTACCAATGATAGCCAGACGTTTAGTTCTGAACACACACTTGCTCGAGTCATAAGTGAGGTTCAGGGCTTTCGCCGCATGGAGGAAACTCTGGAGGTTGGTGTCTTGGTTTTCCAAGGTGTGGCCACAGACATTATTGAGATAGGGGAAGGTAGCCTTCAACCCATACTTGTCCACCATTCTGTCCATCTGCTTCTGGAAGTGAGAAACCTCATTAGTAATACCGAAAGGGACTCACTGGAATTGATAGAGATGACCGTTAGCCTCAAATGCCATGTATGACAAGTCCTCGGAATAAATTTCAGCTGGTGATAGACAGCTTTCAGGTCGATGGTCAAATAGACCCAATACTGTGCAAGATAATTCAGCATGTCCAAAATTCAAGGGAGGGGGTATGCATCCAGGAGTGTGTACCGATTAATAGTTTGTCTATAGTCAATTACTAGCCTGGACTTGTTTTCCCCCTTTATCACTACCACTTGCGCTCTCCAAGGGCTGGTGCTAGGTTCAATGATGACTTCATCGAGCAGATGTATGTCTCAGATTTTGTAAAATCTCGGTCTGCTGCCCTGTACCTCCTGCTCTTGTTAGCAATGGGTTTGCAGTCTGAGGACAGATTTGGAAGAGAAGAAGTGGGGGTGGGGGGGGGGGGGTGTCAATATTCAGTGTGGAGAGGCTGTATGTGGGTTCTGATTTTAGGGCCCCTCCGTTCCGAACAGTTACAGGGGGGAGGGGACCAGAATACTCCATGAACATGCTTTTTAAGATGACACAAGAAGTCCAGACCCAACAACACTGGAGCACACAGTTCAACAAATATATACAAATGAAATTTACAGAATTCAAACAGCAGTGTACTATACAATGTCGTTGTGTTGAACATGTGTAGAATGTGAATGAGACGTGACAAATATGTGGTAATTAGAAGGATACATCTTCAGGTTGTATTTTTGCAAAGTCTCTTGAAGCTTTCAGTAGAGCCAATGTCGATTAGGCATTTAGTGGAATTCACTATGTCACAATGTAGGTGCTAAGCTGGTGAGGTCTGTCTTGATCTAGGACCGTCGAGGCTAGGCCCCCAGAGACTCCAGGCTTCTCATTCCATTGGCCCTCACTATCCTGGGTTTCCCTTAGTGGGTAAGATGGAGTCGACCTCATGGCACGGCGAGATGGCTGCCCTTCTTCCTCTGACGATGACAGTGCTGAGTTTGAATTTGGGTCACGGCAAGATGGCTGCTGAGCCTTTTCGCGCCATTTCCTCACTGCCACCCTCCGTCAGCGTGACACACAGTAAGTGGCTTCGGGTGAATTCAGGGCAGATGGCTTGGGGCTGGAATCAGATCCGGGAGTGGTGTAGGTCGCAGACTCCCCGCAAGCAAACCCTCACCCAAGGCCCTTTCTTTCCATAGCTGGAGCACACTGAGTCTTTTGCCGGCAATGAGATTGGGTGTGCTGGCCCTTGCCACAGAGAAAACACTCCCTAGCATGGGAAGTGGCAGCTGTTAGGGCTGGGGTATTGGGAGCAGCTGGTCCTTGGAAGGGCTCACCTGAGTGAGTGAGCTCGCGGGCTTTGATTGTTGTTTTCGAGCTTGGCCTGTTGCAATGAACAGGCTAGTCAGGCCCTTTTTACCTGACTCAGTCGCTGCCTCATGTACCTCGAGCAGACCCCCACGACTAGAGTGTCCTGGGTTTGTTCTTCCTCACGATCGTGGTCCGTACCCACTTCGTACCTGCACTTCTTAGCAAGCGTCAACAGATCCAGCAGGTAGTCATCGATAGTCTCTCCTGGCTCCTGGCTGCTGGCGGTGTAGAGTGTTTTAACCCCTAGATTCCAACAGCGAGTTAGTGCCTCGCTAGGACCTTGTTCTACAACTTCAGGTACCAAGCCTTCAACGCCTCGATAGCAGCGTCATTCGTAGAGCAGTCCCCAATGACTGTATTCCCTTTCGTTCCTACCCTTGAAACGAGTGTGGACCTCCTGAGTTCATCGGTGTGGAAGACATCTCTGGTCGTGTTTGGATAGGCCTGGAAGCAGTCTACCCAGTATGTGAACTCCTCAGTCGTGTCGGGGGACAATCAGTAGCACACCTGGCTTGAGTAGCGCTTCCATCGTTAGGGAATAAGCTGATAAAAATTGTAGCGCAGATGAAAGCTCTCACGACTGGAGGGAGAACAAATATTTTTATTAGCTTATAACTATGGGTAGGGCCAGCCATCAGCACCACACCCTACCAATGAGTCCCACTTTGCTGCAGCCTGTTACTATACTGTATGTCTAAAAATAAATTTGGTTAAAATTTGTAGCTCATCTGTCGAGATCTTGGGAAAAATAAATGGGGTTTTGAGAAGTCCTTTTATTTTTGGGTCAATGGAGAGGTCGAGTAAACTCCATTAAACTAATTTTAATTTAGACGTACAGCAGGGTAATAGGCCCTTCTGGCCCTCGAGCCTGTGCTGCCCACTTCTCCCATGTGACTAATGAACCTACCAACCCCATGTGTCTTTGAAACACTGGAGGAAACCGAAGCAGCTGTGGAAAATCCACGCAGACATGTGGAGAGTGTACAAACTCTACGGATAGTGGCACGATTCAAACTCTGGTCTGGTCTCGATCGCTGGCACTGTAACAGCGCTGCTCTAACCATCACCATTTTCTACTACCTCACAGATCTAAACAGGGCTGAATTGGTAGCCGTGGGATGGGGACGGAAGGTGATGGGTTTTATTTGTTCCATGCAGGAAGGAGGACAATGGTGATTAGATCAGGGCAGAATGAATGGTTGGAATATGGGGCTGGAGAAAGTTGTGGTGGTCAGGGTGTGGGGCTGCAGGAGACAGAGAAGGTATTGGTGATCCAATGATCAAAGGGCCAAAGACAAAGGATTAGTTCCCACTCCATATGTGTGTTCACAACATTTATGCAGCCTGTGTACACCCATGGCCCCAGGGGTCAATAACAATCTGGAATTTTTCTTTGGAGCCCAGAGATGTGGGTGATGAAAGCTGAACATGTTCTGAACGTCTGAGGCATTGTTTGCTGTTCGCCAAGAATGTTGCACAAACATAGAACATCGAACAATGCAGCACAGTACAGGCCCTTCAGCCCTCGATGTTGTGCCAACTCATATATTCCTTCCAAAGAAACTAAACCCTTCCTACCCCATAGCCCTCTATTGTCTTTCTCTTAACTTCCCCCAATGTTTCAGCCTCCCCAGCAAGGCATTTCCAGTCTTAGTTGCTACTCCTTCCATGTCCCATGAACTAAGTACGAAACCTCCAAGCTTGGGACTTTCATTATTTGGTTAGCTAAATGTCACATTGGGAGAGGGATTTTTTACTGAGGTTTAACATTCACTCACAGCCTTGTGTGAACTGCCATTTTGTTATATTTCCCCATCAATTTGTAGTTTTACACTTTTCCTACACTGGTGATAACACTGCCACTCGGGACAATAAGGCTGCCTTTTGAGCAGAATCCAGTTACCTCACAGCCCAGAGTTGGACAAACTGGCTGGTAATTTGGTTGGGAGGGCAGAGTATTAGCCTTTAGATTGCCAGCAGTGAACTGCAAGGATCAGAAGTTCTACATAATGCAAGGATCTAGATATCTCATCTTGCCTGTCCAGCGTTTGTACCTCATCAATGCAAGATACTTAGTGATCAATGTTCCACTCCTAACAACCCTTGTATGCTCAGTGATCGAGATAATCTAGACCAGCCATTCTCAACAGGAGCCATATGCTCCCACCTAGTGGTTCACAGCATATTTAAGGGAGGGGGGACTACAGACTGAAGTTGTAAAATATTTGTAATTTTTTTTGTAGACCGTAGGAGAGAAGTACAGAAGAAACCAACTAAACCTGACTGCTTCACATGGAAGTGAGCTCATAAATTGTGAGCCAAGTCCTAAGGGGCCCTTAGCCAAGTAAAGAATGGCTGATCTAGGTGTAGGGGGCGGCTTTTGCATTGCGATTAGCACAATGCTGTTACAGCACCAGGTTCGAATCCAGCACTGTCTGTTCTCCCTGTGACCTGCATGGGTTTCCTCTGGATTCTCCGGTCTCCTCCTACGTTCCAAAGACGTATGGGGTCACATGGGTTATTTGGGTGGTATGTGCTCATGGGTTGGAAGGGCCTATTACTATCCTGTATCTCTGAAATAAATAAATGAAATTGGAGTTAATTTAAACTTCATCCAACATTGTCTGTCATCACCTCCAACCCAATAACCCTCCCAACCACATGTGTTATTTGAATTCTGGCCTCTTAATTATCCGAACTGCACACTCTTCCCCCCCCCCCCACTGCCCCACACTCCACCCCCTCGTTCCCACCCACCTCTACAGAGAATCACTTTGCCGTGCTTCAAGTATCAAGGACTTTGCAAATTCATTTCTCAATTTGCTTTATTCTCTCGACAGTCATTTCTTTGTCTAGGTTAGGATGTCGCTCTCATTTTGACCAAACTTTTAGTTATCTGCCAAGATATCTTCCCATGTGGCTTAGTGTTGAATTTTGTGTGATAATGGTCCTGTACAGTGTTTGGAAGCACCAAACTGTTATTGCTGTCAATGCCATATCTTTTGGATTCTGACTGTCACAGCAGTGTCCTCTCTGCTAGCATATCAGAGCGTGTTGTTTGCCTATAGAATCTTCTTTGATTAGTGGCAGGGAAAGGTGCATTGCAGCTTGTCTGTACACCCTGAACATGTGCTTCAGGTCTTCGAGGTTTGGTATGAGAGACCAAACAGTGAAGATCAGGGAGAAGGAACGCAGGAAGAGTTGAGGCCTGGGATAGATCAACCATGACCATTTTGAGTGGCAGGACAGGTCTGAGGGGCCTTCTTCTCCAAGTTCCCTGTGCCAGGCCTGAACCTGAGGAGACCCCAGAGAACAAATAATGTAGCAAGTCCTCCGACTTTCATCCCACCAGGTAGGTCTTCTGAGTGGATCAGGTCTCTTCTTTTATATATTCCCTCTATCCCAGAGATCGCTTGTTATTAAGGAATTCCATTCATAGATTTTAAATGTAGAAACAAGCAAGGTCCAAACTTCTGCCAACAGTGATACAGTAAAACCATTTTATCTGGCAAAAAGAAAATTGGCAGCACGGTTGGTGTAGCAGTTAGCGCAACGCCTTTACAGCGCCAGTGATCAAGACCAGGGTTCGAATCCCACGCTGTCTGGGAGACGTTTGTATGTTCTCTCCGTGTCTGTGTAGGTTTTCCCACTGTTTGAAGCGTACCAGGGGTGTAGATTAGTTGAGTGTCTGGGATAGATTTTCAGTACACCATCAGGGCTGTTTCCAAACTGACCTCTTCAGAAAAATGCATTTGAGAATTGATATTTGTTTTGATAGCTTTGCTAATTCAGGTCTTCTCCGCTCCTGAAACACATTAAGGTTAGAGATAGGATTTGGCACTGGGGGCTCCTTTGAACTGTTTGTATGTGTCTTTATACAGTGATAATGAAAATGACACAGGATGCCAGCAGTTTTCCCTGATACCAGGATAGAATCCCTGTGCTCGACCCTCTCCACCAGTAGAACTGCTTCCTCCCTGCTGACTCACTCATCAACACTCCATCAACACTTTCCTTTATCATCCAGAGATGAGCTTCAGATACTCCAAACTGAAGTCCCTCATCTCTCAAATCATTTTGGTGGGATGGGATGAGGGTCTCCTTCCACTGTTCAAAACGTACCGGGGTACGGTAAGGAGTTCCACCCCAAGGGCACAGTTCCAGATCAATACAGTTCAAAGTTGGTACACTGCTGCTAAGTCTTTGCATCGATGAATAGCGGCGGGGGGGGGGGGGATGGGGGTGAGGACGATTGGGCTCTGACAGCTCCTTGTCAGCGGATTGTACCTGGCCTTGATTCTGTGGTAATTGGGTTGGGCCAATTGATCTCAGCCAGAATATTTTTTTTTCCTTATCTTGCCACAATTAACCTTTGTGCCAAGGTTTATAGTCATCAACTTGGATCATTTAGAAGCGATTCCCAATGGAAGAATGTAGGTTTGCAGAGGCGGGATGCAAACTCCCCACAGTCAAATGATCAGGCAGTCCTTTCCTCACTAAGGCTCCCCTAAGAACCGAGCAGTGGTCTCGATGGCAACAGCTGCCAGGGTGTGTGTGATTGGTGCTGGCAATAGAAAGAATGGAAAAGGAACCCCCTTCAGCGTTGTGGACGCTGACTGGAAGCTAACAGGAAATTAAGTTAAAAGGATTCATTTCATTCTGATTTTAAAAGAGAACAGGATTGTTGCTACTGAAAAGAATCTAATCAAAATAAAGCAAACAAGAAATGGGAGGGAGGTGCCAACTGTATCATTTTGCTCCTATTGGCCCGGTCTTTAGTGGTCTGAGGGTCATACCCCTCTGTTTCTTACCCAAATCTCCATACCCCGTTGCCCGCTGAAATTCAGCCCCTGTGTCCAAACCTTCGGGTGCCTCTTCTGCCCTTGTTGACCACAGAGCCAAACCAAAAATCGCTTGAAATATGTAACTGCATTAAACATGCTGTACTGATTCATGGTGCAGTTGGAAAGGGAATGTAGCTGCAGAAATCATACTACATCCCAGCCCTGGATTCTGTTCATAAGAGTTCTCTCAGTCACGGAGATTAAAGTTTTCCCTGCACAAGTCAAGGACAGAGCAAGATTGGATAACAGCGCATTGGGTAATAAAAGTGTGCATCAACAAGTCGTGCTGCTGGAAGATGTTTGGTGACTGCTGATGGTCAATCCCACCAACATTAGAAAAGTCGAACTGGCTCTATTCACAACTGTTGATGTCCGCAAGCTTTTTCTGGCCAATGGGACAATTTGCAAGATTAGTCACTCTGGCAGGAATGATGCTTGCTTATTTTAATGTAGCTAGGTACAGATAATCTTTCTACAGTAACAGTACAAAAATCCAGATGCAGGAAATCCAGACTACCTGAAAATCCGGACTCTCAAGTGTTTTAAATTGAGTGGGCTTTTGTGTGCATGCGTGCGTAAGAGCTACAGATACAAGCAGGAACAATCAGCCATATGTCATCTTATCACAAAGAAATTCATTTGTATACTGTTTTTCTTTTACAATGTTCATTTTTAAACATAATTTTCAGCATGATGTGCTTTTTTAAAAAAAATTTACATTTTTGTCAGATGTTGCCTTAATTTTTCTATAAAACTGCTCGATTTGAGAAATGAAGCGCGCTGTATTTGCTAATGAATAAACGATCAACATTTACCTGTTCATCTCTTCTTTATTCCTTCTTAAACTTGAAAGTACTGCCCAAGAATCCAGAAAAATCAACAAATCTGGACTGATCCAATCCATGAGCAGTGTGGATTTTAAGACTTTCACTATATGTTGATTGATGAACAAATATTGGCATGAATAGAGGGTAGGATTCCAGCTCCACTCTTTGAAGGAGTGTGTCAGCCAGAAAGGGCAAATGGAGCCATGTTTCTCACTTCCAATGTCACACCATCCGGAGAATCCGAACAGAGGTGTTAGCTCTCTCAGAGAAAACCAGTAGTTTGAGGATAAGTGAGCCTTTTAGATGAGGCAAATGATGAGTACCACCAATGACATCAATGGGGACAGGTGTGATTGTTATCAACAGAGATTGCAGAGGACTGAATGGCTCTCGATTCGGCTGTGTGGTGTTGGGTTCTTTGTGTATAAAGAGTTCCATCCCAACCACTCATTACAGTTATTAAACCTGGAAGGCCTAATGGGGTTACAAGATTGTTCAGGTTTGTGAATATGCAAGAATCCAGCCATGATTTAAAGACAAGATCTCTTAAATAGATCAGAGGTCAATCCAAAGGACCATAAGAGTGGCAGAGAGGATCACTGGAGTCTCCCTCCCTCATCGATGTGATCTACTGGGATCGTTGTCTTAAGAGGGCATGCAAAACCCCTTCCCTGCTCTGCACATGGCATCTTTCAGCTGCTCCGGTTGGGGAAGAGATACAGGAGGATCAGAGCCAGCTTCTTCCCACAGGCAGAGAGAATGCTGAACGAACAAAGGAACTGCTCACACTCACCATCCAAGACCACATATGTACAAAACAATATTTATTTATTTGTATCTATGAATACTTGACTTCCACGTGTATTATTTGTCTGAATGTATGTTACATCTGTTGTGTGTGTGCGTGTTTTGCACCAAGGACTGGAAACCTGTTTCATTGGGTTGAAGTTGTGCAATCGGATGTCAATAAACTTGAGAAAAGCCCAACTCTTAGTTGCACGAAGTGGAATTCACCTATCCTGTGTGCAGCAACACATCTTTTGTTGACTCAGAAGAGAACTTACTGCAGCTTGGGATTAGAATGTGCATGCAATATCTTTTGCCTGGCAATCTAAATTCAGTTTTCTCAGATTTGAAAAGAGGAAGTGTGCCTGAAAGTGGTTGAATCACTCCTGGCAAACAAAGTCGTACTGGCATTTGATATTTCCCTTTTGGTTTCATATCATGAATGAGCTGACTCCCACCGGTCCCAGGAATACCATGTCAATAACCCACCAGAATGGGGTGTTAGCATAGATACTGTACCCATGACAGATGGGTCATTTGCTTATGTACCCTGTGATGGATGGGCCATTTGCTTGTGTACCCCATGTTGACAAATGGCCATTCAACCACAGTGCTGTTTCTCTGTTAGGCAGTTGCTCAGGATGGAGGATGGTATCCATCGAACTCTGGATCTGTGAGTTCTTGAAGTGCCTGAGGTCAGTTAGGAACCTCCACCTCTTCCACAGATGTAGTGGATTGAGGTGCCCTGCTCCTTCTGCCTCTGATCTGGGCATTTGTCAGTGCATTGCCTCAGGATCCTCTGTGCAACCCTAGTGTGCTAGAGAATGGTGGGGGAGGGGGCGGGGGAGTTGATGAGAATGTGTGGAGACTAAAACAGGATGAGTAAGAGACTCATTGATGGGTTGGCACGGATTCAACGACTCTTAAAAAGGATGGTTTACAATGAGAGAGTGGGGGCGACTTGGTCACAAGGAGAAGGTGCAAAATCTGCACAGTTTAACTTGGCCAGAAGATAGCAGCTTGACAAGACCCGACTTTATCCATTCCATGGAGTGGTGGTGGGGAGGTGGGGGTGGAGATTATATGTAAAGCAAGTTGCATCTTCGGTAGGCCTAGAAGCTTTTAAGTATCCTACCTGCACAAGGGATCCTGAAAAGTTGAACACCAGTTGGATATTTGGCAAAAGGAAGGAATCAGACTCTTTTGTCTTGTGCATGGCACTTTGAGCTTTGTAGTCAAGGGAAGTGAACTCCTGGCCACAATTTCCTTCCCTTCCCACAACTACCATTAGAAACAGCACCCTCAGGTTAAAAAGTGGAGTGAGTGAATGACTTTAAGTGATTATGAGTGGCCTATAAAGGCTTGGAATGAATGGAATGTAAGCTGGAAGGATATGCTTGGGTGGGTGTGTATTTACCACTGCAGTTGTAAATAGCTGAGTTGAGAAGTCTTTTGACAGGGCCTGGTTAGCTGGTTAATGACTGATGAGAATGTTTATTAAAGGGATTTGGAGCTGTGCTCCAATTCAATGGTTGTACTGACAAATGGCAGAACCAGCAGCTCTCCCTTTAACTTGGTGGGAAGCAGTGATTAAGGAGCCTTGGGTCACAGCCGTACAAGGGTCAGAGGACTGAGTCTTCATGGAGAAGGAGGTACCGTAATTGGAAACTCTGCGTCGCGCTGGATTTCTTTTGGACCTGGTTGTTTATTTGAATGCATAAACTGATAACATGGCTCTCAACATCTTGGGTTTCGAGCCCAGAGGACCCCAAAACCCAGCATTCACCAAACAAAAGTTGCTTTTAAATATCTTTAAACATGAAAACAGAATCAAACTTTAACTTATCTCGATTGACTTACTTAACCTAACTTAACCCCCTTCTAATTCTAAGTGCACGTGTATGTAATGCGTGTGTAAATTCAGAAAAGTTCTTTGGTTCACAGTCCAACCTCACTTCTCATTCCTCTAATTTCACTGGTGCCAGGCAATTCTTATACTGTGCACAGATTTTAACATTTATAAAGTGCACCAGGCTTTGGTGCTTGAAAGGTAAATGGTTACCACTCAGGAAGGTTCTTGTCGGTTTTCAGAGACAGATTTGTTGTTCCAGGACATCCAGAACTGATACACTTCCATCAGCCACTCCAGTGTCTTGCTGACAGAACTTTCCCCATCAGGGTTCTCCAGATGATAACCTCTTTCTTTCAGGACACCACAGAGTTCCTTTTTGTTTCCCTTATTCCAAGTGAAACATTAGACAGCCAGTCCTCTCCTCTTGCATGAACCACGAGGGCTTTGACCAAGCCGTCTTCCAAATGGGCTTGCCAGCTTGTCCTGTTCCAGTCCCAGCTACTGTCTACTGGCTGTAACACTGTACAAGTGATATCGCTCTCTCTCTCTATCTCTCTCTGAGAGAAAAGCCTGTTTGATTCTCTCTGCTCGCAAAACCACCTGACCCTCTTACATACAGCAGCAGCTCAGAACTGCTCTTTCATCTGTTGCCTTTGGTAAACAACAATCTATTAGTGAAGTCTCTTGAGCACTCTTCAAAGCTTTTGCAAAAGCTCTGAGGCCCCGACATGTCTAGCATTAGCAGTGCTCCAGTATTTCAAATAAGATCTGTTTTAAAGTGTTTTTCTGTAACCTACTCTAACAAACCTTTCCTAATTTATCTCCCAAAAATAAATCCATATATATTCAGTCACACTTGACACACATTGGATTAGTTCCTTGTATTGAGAGCAAAAGCCCCAGGTTTGAAAACATCTGGGCACTGAAATGGTCAATTTGTGCTATAGTCCGTCCTGTCAATCTGGTGACTATTAGATCGCACAATTCCTTCATTTGTTCCTTACCAGCAACCAGATTTTATTGACTTTAATCTAGATTCCTTTATTATAGAAGTACACAAATTTGTCATGTGTTGTCTCCATAAGGCACACAAAGGCCCCACTAGCACTGCCTCACAATAAGGAAAAGAGAAGCAAAAGAAAATCCCTTTGGAGATACTGAGTATCTATGGATTCGGTTCCTGCGCTCCCGCAGCCTCTGCAACCACACGGTCTCCTGTCCATTCCACTGGCAACCCGAGTTCCCAGATCTGAACCCTCAGATATAACTAGGCTTCTTCAGGACCCCTTGTTGCCCCTGGCACCCCCTTGCATCCTTGTCCCAATGCCTTGTTCCGCAAGCTGGGCTTCAGCAACCACTGAGCCCTTGTTGGTCTGCTGCCATGCTGCCTTCCCTGTAGGGTCCTCTCCCAGGTTTCTCCTTCTCCTAAAGGTACATGATATGTTACTTGCTACCGAGTTGTTTGAGAAAGCTGGTAATGAATCAGAAGTTTGTATAAACTGTAAATAGTACAATCAGAGTCTTGTATATGACCTCAGGCTGCCCGAATGATCTGTATTTGGCATCTTTATTCCTCCTTCAGACTGCTGCAAGCTTAGTTGAAGATGAAATGTTGTGGATGGAGTTGATCAGAACAGACATCTGGGTAAAGAGCACCAGCAAGTACATGATTAGTCTGTGGATCAGAAGCTGTTACCCATCTATTCTATCACTTTCCACAGCTGGAATTCCCCAGATATCTGTTCTTTTTTAGCACAGCATTCATTTTATCAAGAAGATAAGTAACGGAAGAAATAGTAGGGCAGCACGGTTGGTGTAACGCTGTTACTGTGCCACTGTCTGCATGAGTTTCCTCTGGGTGCTCCCACTGTTCCAAAATGTATTGGGGTTGTAGGTCAATTAGCCACATGGGTGTACTTGGGCACTGTGTGCTCAAGGGCTGAAAGGGCCTGTTACTGTGCTATCTTTGAATATTAAAATAATTTTGAAAACTTAAGCTAAAGCAGGGAGTTGAGGTTGAGGTAAACATGGGGTGTGATCTAATTGAATGATGGAGAGAGGGCAAGAGGCTGAATAACGTAATGTTACTAATGTTGAGGAGGATTGATTATCCTGTAAGTGGAAGTTTGTGAACTTTTTTTTGAAAACTTTATTTAAAGATTTTATCACAGGAATAAAAAGAAAAATTACATTTAAAGAAAGAATATAAAATAATATAATTACAATACAACATTAATAAACTAACTTAATTCAACCTAACACCCCCCCCACATATACAAGAACTAAAAAATCTATATATATAAAAAACCACCCTTCCCCTCCCCCAAAATAGAGTGAAGAATTAGTAAAATTAACAATATTATGTATTTAAAAAAAACACACACAAAGAAAAAGAAAAACATGACAAATAAAAATAATAAAAAAAAGATTTATCAGATCTAAAATATCACATCTAAGAACATACTTAAATCAAACTTAATTGCATATACTTAACAAATGGAGTCCACTTCAACTTATAAAAAGACATCTTATCTTGAATTGAAAAAGATATCCTTTCCATAATTAAACAAGACTTCATCTCTAAATACCACCTATCCAAAGTTAGTATAGTTCTATCTTTCCAAGTAGACGCTATACATTTCTTGGCCACTGCTAAAGCTAAATAGATAAAAGAAATCTGATAATCATTTAATCCTAAATCAATTAATGATTGCATATTCCCTAATAAAAATACATCAGGATCTAATACAACACAAAAATTATATAATCTATTAAATATAGATTGGATACCTTTCCAAAACTGTTGCAATCGGTCACAGGACCAGACAGTATGTAAAAAAGTACTAGCTGTCTGATTACAATGAAAACAACAGTCTGACTTACTAAGACCAAATGTTTTAAATTTTTCTGGTGTTAAATATAATTGATGTATAAAATTATAATTAATCATCGCTAATCTAGCATTAATCAATTTCCGAATACTGTTTTGACAAATTTCCATCCAAGCTTCTTCAGCTATTGTAGAACCTAAATCTTTTTCCCATTTCAACTTATCTTTATCCCAATCTTTCTTATTTTCATTTTCTTGTAAAATACAATACAAATCAGATATATACCCCTTTTCTGGTATTGAAAGTACATATTTCTCAAAACTAGTTTCGGGCAATAAAGTCATTTGCCGACCACATATCTGTTTTACAAATGATCTTAACTGATAGTACACAAATACAGAATTTCCACTAATACCAAATTTCTTTTGTAATTCCTCAAAAGAACAAAAATGTCCTTCAAAAAAACAATCAGATAAATTTTTTATTCCTTTCCTTTCCCATTGTTTCAAAGTGATATTGGAGACGGTAAAAGGAACAAGTTGATTATTATATAATGGCAATCGCCCAGACCATTTATTTTTAAGCCCCATTTTATCAAGTTTACTCGTCCATAGATTCAATAAATGTTTCAATATTGGTACATCATAAGTTCGTAACAAATTTTTATTCCATCGAAACAAAAATTCATGTGGAGGTTTTTCTAAAATAACTGCCAGTTCTGTCTTTGCCCAACTGGGCGGATCCTCCATATTCATTAATGCACCAAGAAATTTAAATTGAGCTGCCTCATAATAATATTGAAAATTAGGTAATCTCAAACCTCCAAATTGAAAGTCCCACATCAACCTTTTCATTGCTACCCTCGGAAATTTTCCCTTCCATAAAAATTCTCTAACTGCTTTATATAAATCCTTAAAAAAACTTTTTAAAAATAAGGAATTGATTGAAATAAATATTGCATCCGAGGAAAAATATTCATTTTTATAGTATTAATCCTCCCCAATAAACCTAAAGGTAAATCCTTCCACCTAATCAAATCTAGTTTAATCTTTTTTATTAAAGGAAGGTAATTAATTGAATATAAATCTTGATATTCTGTATTGACATTAATTCCCAGAAGTTTGTGAACTTAACTAGGTTCAAAATGGCATACAGTATGGTAACAGGCCCTTCAGGCCCATGGGCCTGTGCCACCCAATTAACCCGCTAACCTGAGATGTTTTTGAAGGAAATCGGAGCACCCAGAGGAAACCCACATAGATACAGGGAGAAAGTACAAACTCCTTACAGACTGCATGGGATTCGAACACACTGTAATAGGGTTGCACTAACCATGCCGATTTTCAGCAAAGGTTGTAATGTGATGCAAGTTCATGTGAGTGACCTTTACATCTTTTTTTTCCTTCCTACACAAGGCCAGTCATTAACTATAATTCATCAGAACCTTGGAGGTGTGTTGCATTTTCAAGCTATCTGTTGACACCAGTGGTAAAGAAAGACAGTTTTGTCTTCTGGGAAATGATAGATCCTGTACTTCACCTGACTGTGCCCACAGACATGGCAGGAGATTGGAAGCTCACTCAGTCACTGAGAGAAAATGCAAATTGCAAACAGGCAGCAGTCGAGGTCAGGGTTGCACCCAGGTCTCTGATGGCATGTGGCAACAACAATTATACCCCGAGATCTAGGTAAGACCTTTCCTGGCGAGTCAAAAAAACAATTTCAGAATTTGATTCAAAAATATGTATTACTTACATTAAACTAGTTTATTGTTCTGCACTAATATTAGTCATGTTTTGGACTCCTTGTTTAGGAAAGGATGTGCTGAAGTTAGAGAGGGTTCAGAGGAGGTTCACTGGTTCCATTGAGAGAGTTATCACATGAGGAATGTAGAATTTAGGAGAATGAGGGAATGTTGAAGGCATGGACAGAGTAGATGTAGAAAGGTCGTTTCCCATGATGGGAACAGCTAGGACAAGAGGGCACAACTTCAGGACTGAAGAGAGTCCACTTAGAACAGAAATGTGGAGGAATTTCTTCAGGCAGCAGGCAGTGAATCTGTGGAATTGGTTGCCACAGGCAGTTGTGGAAGCCAGGACATTGGGTGTACTTAAGGCAGAGATTGATAGGTTATTGATTATCCAGGGCATCAAAGGTTCAGGGGACAAGGCTGGACAGAGGGGCTGAGTGGGAAAATGAATCAACTCATGAATATACCTTACTTCAGATGGGAACCCCTATACAAGAGCTTAATAAATCAAGACAGAGGTGGAAATCAGATTTGGGTATAGAAATTGATCCATTTTGCTGGTCCAAATTATGGTGGGACATCATGATTAACACGATTAATGTAAGGTATCGGCTGGTGCAATGTAACTTCTTGCATCAGCTATACCTCACTCCACAAAAGTTACATAAATTCAAATTGGAAATATCAGACCAATGTTTTTGTTGTGGTCAAGAAATAGGTACTTTTTTGCATTCAGCCTGGTGAGGCCTAAAATGAGGCCTTTCTGGGAAGATTTGGGTAATCTCCTGAGAAAAAAAAATTCTGTAATTCGATACCCTCAGAATTATTTTTACTGGGGAATGAGGCCGTCAAAACGTCAATTATAATTCATTCAGCTCGCTTTAGCAGTGGCCAGGAAATGCAGCTACTTGGAAATCTGATTCCCAACTAGGTTTAGCCGCTGGAAGATAGAAATTGTGTTCCCCTCGAGATGATCACCTCGAACCTCAGAAACAGGGATGATGTATTTTCAAGAAAATGGAATTCATACCTAAAGTACATCGGGGTAAATCTTTAACGATTTCCCCCTCCTGTCTCTCCAACACCCCCCCACCCCCACCCCGGTGCTCACTGCGCCGTGGACCCTAGATAAGTCAGGTTATTTGTCCCTTGATGGGAGTGGGGTTTATCCGAGGTGAAGCCAATTTTTTCCTTGTCTTATTCTTTCTCTTTTCTTAATTTTTCTTCTTGTTTCTTGGGAGGGGGGGGATGATATTCTCATTTTGTTCTTTCTCTTTTTTTCTCCCTTTGGTTCGATGTGGACATTGAATTTGCAATTTTGTTGTTATTATTGGAATTTTTCTTTCTTTGAAATAATTTAATCACGTTAACTCTTTTTTTCACACTTTAATATCAACATGTGGGTCGAGATTTGTACGATTTTGTTAATATTGTGGATTTTGATGTTTTTCTCTATTTTAATTGCATGTTGATTCAAAATTCTCAAAATAAAATACTCAAAAAGAGATCAGATCATGAATACCTAATGGGCTGAATGGCCTATTTCTGTTCCTGTGCCGAACGGTTTCAAAGGTATTTTGGGCACTTTGAGCCTCTTTCCTCCTCATTCTTTCCCCACCCAATGCCTTTTGCACTGGAGAAGAATTAGATATGACAGACATCGTTTTAAGGAGTTTCTTATCCAAGTTGCACATTTAATCACAAAATTTGGCTCTTCTTTACCAAGTTGTCAGAAAGAGAAAAATATACAGGTTATGGATGAAAGCAGAAGTATGCGCAAAACATTTGAATAAAGTCTTCCCTTGTATTTTGCTTCTGAGGATTAGCGGTGCTGACCTATGTGTGTGTGTCAGATCTGAAGCCTAGCGGAAGTGCAGCTTCTATGTAGGTCGCTGTCTGTGGGTGTGTTCCAGTGGGTTTATTTGTTACCCAACTAGGAGAGTCTGGTGAAGATAGTGGCTTTGACATTTTGAGTTGTGACAGGGGGATTAGATGTTTCTGACTCTTAAACCCAAGAGATATCAGGTCATCTTTGTAACAGCATTAATTGCTGACTGCCCTGCAGCTGTGGAATCATTACACTAAAGCACCACAAAGTGAGCAATATTTTTCAGGCCATTCTCTCCCCTCCTTCCTCTCTGATCTCAATCTCATCCGTTTGTGGTTGGTGCAAGTCTGTGACTTGCAGGAAGCTGTGTAGAGCCTGAGACCTTGTTCCGTAGTTCAGTGTTTGTTTTCGACTGGAAACAGGACCCTTTGGTAATGGTTCAGAGTTTGGGGTCTGGCAAAGGGCTGGGGAAGGCAGCTGCCTCATCCACTGAAGTTCATCTACCAACATTTGGTGTGCATGCACTACAGAAAACAAACTCTGGATCATCCGAGATTTGTAAGTTCATGAACTAGAAATTGTTGGAGCTGCCAATTTGTGAAATGTTTGATTAATTTAGATTATTCTTGCACCTTGCAGTTTGGAACATATTTTGGAAAGTATTTTAAATTCAAGCTAGATTTGAGGCAACTGAAACAATGAAAATGTATGTTCAAAACATACTGGGGGTGTAAACTGGGGCGGCATGGACTCGTGGGCTGAAATAGCCTGCTACCAGCTGTATGTCTAAATTCAATTAAATGAATGACAGAACCTTAACTAATGAAATCTTAATGCTGGGAAAGATCAGAAATGAAGGCTAGAGGAAAGCATAAATCTCCACTGGAGAGGCAAATGGGGCTTTGGTTTGATGTTTTCTCCAAATCCCTGGTTGCTAGAGGAGGGCAGCACTTCTGTAGTTGATCAGAGATCATCAAAGGTACATCTCCTTGGCATGAAGATGGAGAATGAGAGCGATGCATTGAGTGCAAGACCATTTCTCTTTTACTTTTACATCAGAACACCGATCTCGTCCCTTGCATTCCCATGACCTCAACAGAGACATTAATCAAGATATGGCTAGAAAAGAAGAGGAGATGTGGAAAGGGCATGGGAAGAGGCGTGATGAGGGAGCAGGGGTAGGGGCAGGGTGATAGAGGTGAGAGAGAGGGAGTGATAGGGGAGAGACGGGGAATGTGAGATAATTGAAAAGGGGAGAGGGATAGGTGGAAGAGTTGGAAAAAGTAAGGAGTGATGGGGAGAAATGGGGAGGGTGGGGAAAGGGTGATAAAGGAGGGTGGGGTGATCAGGAAGAGGGGGATTGTGGGGAGGTGGAGTGTTAGGGAAGGAGAGATAAAAAGATGGGATAGGGAGTGATAAGGGAGAGAGGGAGAAATGGGGAGGGTGGGGAGAGGTTGCGATAGGGAAGGCAAAGGGTATAGGGGAGTGAAGGGGAGTGTAGAAAGTGGGAGAGTGGGGAGATGAGGAGGAGAGAGTTAGAAATGGGAGTGTGAGGAGAGACATGCCACAGGTTGGCCAGTGGGGGAAAGGCAATCTGCCTGTGTCTCTGGGGCCAGAATTGGTGGAAATAGTGAAATGGGGACATTTTATATCAAAAAGAGTAAGGTCAAAGTGAGATAAGAACATGATTAGAAATGCCACGTTATCCTAATTCTCGGGGATGTTTATAAGCTATCTTTAAGAAAGTTTACTTTGCCTTGGTTGGAAGAGGAGAAGGTTCAACTTTAGAACTCAACTCGTGGCCTGAGGTTTGAGGGTTGATACTATGATTTTTTTGAATCAAATTATCCTGCTGTGTTACTTTTCACATCACGCCACATATTTTAACTAATATTATATGAATGTTTATTTAAATGTGGGATGGAATTGATGGAATCTTTGTACGTATTGATGAATACATCAACACATTCAGTACTACTGATTTTGAATATCTTTGAATTCCAGAGACACTATTGAAGAACTACATTTATCTCTCAGAATTAATGCTCATTACTTTATGTCTCATTCCCAATGATTTCTTAGTGATTTATTTCGGACAGTGTAGTTATTATTGAGTCTAGAAATCATCAAGCAGGAACTGTTAAGTAAGTTGGCAAATAGAACCATAGAACTCTACAGCACATAAAGCAGGCCATTTGTCCCTTCTAGTCTGTGCTGACCACTATTTCACTAGTCCCCCTGACCTGCTCCCATTCCATAACCCTCCAGGCCTCTCCCGTCCATGCATCATCCAGTTTATTCTTAAAACACACAATCGAGCCTGCATTCACCACATAAGATGGCAGCTCCTTCCATACTCCCACCACTCTCTGAGTGAAGACCTTCCCCCTAAACCTTTCCCCTTTCAGCTTAAAACTATGACCCCTCGTATTTATCTCCCTCAATCTGTGGAAAAAGTCCACTTGCATCCACTCTGTCTATACCTCTCATAATCTTGCAAAACCTCTATCAAATCTCCCCTCCCTTCTTCTTCGCTGCAGGGAAAAAAGACCTAACCTGTTTAATCTTTCCCTGGAACTCGACTCCTGAAGTCCCAGCAACATCCTAGTAAATCTTCTCTGCACTCTTTCAATCTTATTGATATCCTTCCTGCAGCTAGGTGCCCAGAACTGGACAAAGTATTCCAAATTTGGCCTCACCGATGCCTTAAGCAACTTCAACATAACATCCCAACTCCTATACTCAATATTCCAAATTCTAAGATGCCAAAAGCTTTCTTTACAACCCTGTCCACCTTGAATCAGAATAATTCCAGGTTGAATAAAGTGAATCGATAATGTTAGTCTGAATTCCCCTGAGAGAACTTGAAACTGAGAGTGGGAACATATGTGGTCAAAATCTTATTCTTTGCAACTTTATTGGTATATTTTATTTCTTTAATTCAATAGCAGAGTTTAATGTTCAAGATCATGTACAAATGGATTGTGTGGTATTTGGTGATTTTCAACATGTAATTAGTGTATGGTTGAGTTCCTTTTTACACAGCGAAATTCAGAAGGAAGTTGCTTGGAACATGAACATCAAAAGACAACCAAGAATCTGATGGGAGGTGGGGGGTGGGGGGTGGGGGGGTAGGAGGAGGCAGAAAGAGGGAAGTTGATTAACTGTGCCTGAGACCAGTTCCAAAGGTTCAGGGCTTGGAGCTCAGTAGATCTTTAGGGTTGACAAAAGGCTTGTTTTGAATTTATTGTTTGGAAACACAATGTAAAGCAAAACTGCATTTATTAAAAAGCTGATTCCGAGATTGTGAGAATAGGGAAGAGTGTTTGATTCCAAGCAGTGTCATGTTCAAAAGCATCATAAAATTGTTTTGCAAAACAAAATACTGGTTAGTTTGGCAGTCATGAAATAAAATAACAGCAGTGGCTTTTCTCAACTGTGACAAATTTGTCAATAATACACCAAATAAATGAAGAAAACCCAAGTTGTGTACAGCAAGCTCCGTTCACTGATGCCATATCCAAACTTGCTCGTGCTGCATTTCACAATGTAGTTTCAAGTTCAAGACTATTGTGGTATGTATCAAAACTGCAGTGGTAAGCATTTTGCGAGCAGACCTGTAGACATCTCATACATACTTCAACCCAAAAAATGCAAAGGTGCAGAATTGCACGGAGGGGTCAGTGGATACATAGTAAAGGCACCATAATTTTACTAAATTTTGAAAGTACATTTACTTAAGCAAGTGCTGTTTCATTAAAGTATCTATCCTTCCACTAAAATGTTGAGGTGTAATGGTAGGAATTTTGCCTCAACTTATCCATGAAAATATAAAAATTGAGCAGGCATGCATTGCTGTGACCGGGGTTCGAATCCAGTGCTGTCTGCAAGGAGTTTCTACGTTCTCCCCATGTCTGCGTAGGTTTCCTCTGAGTGCTCTGGCTTCCTCCTACCATTCAAAAACAAACGGGGTTGTAGGTCAATTGAGTGTAACTGGGCAGCACAGGCAAGTGGGCTGAAAGCTCTAAATTTAAAAATGTTGAAAACTCAGCCAGTCAAGTGGCATGAGTAGAAAGAGGAACCGTCAACATTTCAGATCTGGGACCCTTAATCAGAACTGGGAAAGAGAGAACAAAACATCAGCTTTGCAAGTAACAAAATAGGAAGGGGGGAGAGTTGGGTAGAATAAAGGGATGTCTCCGATAGACTGTGACCAAATGGTTAACTAAAAGGTCAGTTTAAAAAAAATCTAGTCCCTCACAGAGAAGAATTTGTAGATCTGGGAAATCTAAAGATTTTTGCAAGACAGTGGGGAAACTTTGAAATGTGTTCACTCTTTTGGCACCTGAGATAACCTTGGCAATTGTCATGACAAGCCAGCTAATTTGCCGGTTAATAAAGTTGGCAATAATACTGACGAAGTTCCCTTGGGCCGAAAGGCCTGTTTTATGCTGGATGACTCCGAGACCATCTGGAACCAATTCTGAGGGGAATGAGCAGGCACAGTCGGATTGCTGTAAGCATTCCATCAGCACTCCTTACTGAAGGCAAATGAAGGCAGGGCCTCAAGACAAAGAAATCTCCAGGCCCCTATTTAATGAATTCCATTCTTTATACAGGTTTAATTGCTGAAGACCAAAGCAGTGAGAAGCCAAGACGTTACAGTGAAATATTCCGAGAGCTGGATGCATTTGAAGTTTCCTTTGGGAACTCGTGAGTAAAATCATTTGATCCCACCATTTAACAATTAATTCCAAGATTTCTGTACAGATAAATAATCTATGGGAGTAATAATCATCTCCACTTAACTGCCTTTTCCCCATATCCCTTAATTCCCCTAATTAAATGTATTTACTGAGGTCACCTCTACTGCTTCAAAATAGGCAGTGATATGTGTGTGCACAGTGGTCCTGAGAAACTCTGTCAGGTTGGAGTCAGATGATAATAAACTTGAATTTATAATCTTTTCTGGAAACACATCTCTTGACAACTTAGGGTCTGAAGAGTCAAAAGGTAATTAAATCCTTTTGTGTATATTGCCATGGAGTTTCCTGAGGTACATCAGGGCCTTTTGGCTCCGTCTGCATCCAATATGTGGAATTCTCCATCCACTTTATTTCAAATTCAACATCAATAAATTGCCATTTTTCTTTTGCTCTTGTCTTAGCTCAGTGGGGGGGGGGGGGGGGGGGGGAAGGGGGTGTCTAATTCTTCCCTTCCTCAGACTGTTACTCAAGGAACAGCCTCCAGTTTAAATAAATGTAATTTACTTGTTATAAGCATCTCAAGTTGGCTTCAGCATTTATTTAGCATTGAATAGGTACTGGAATATGGGCATCCAATCAGACATGGGATGAGGTGATTCACAACTTACTTGAGAAACACACCTGAGATCATCTGAAGATTCACTGTTGACTGGATCATAGTATCATCGTTTACTCTATTTATACGATCACAGTCACACTTTTTCCCCATCATATAATTAGAATGTTAATAATCAGTAAAAAGGCTGCCACCAGCCATCCAGAGCACACAAGTCACTGCCTTGTTGTGGTGGTAAATGGTGGCTAAAATTAAATATCAGCCTCAGATTGCGACCGAGTGTTAAGGCCTGTAACTCACCTCTCGAAGGTACAGGGTCAACAGGTTTGTGATGTCATGAGGTGAGTTCTCAGACATGTCAGTAAGATCCCTCCCATTTTCAAAGGACTGGCGCAGTTTAGTGATGCGTATCTTTGAGCCATTCATTTGATAGATTCCCTGAAATATCAAGAATAACAAGCATTGTACAACAGTTTGACATCCAATTCCAAATTATTGAAAGGCAAATGAAACCTGAAACAAAATCAAGTGTGACAAAATGGAGTTGTGGGATGCGACAATAACTCTGGGGAATAGGAACCACTCGATAAGTGTTCCCTTCCACTATCCTGACATCGCTGCTCCTTCCCTCCTGTTGGGTTTAAATCCTGCACTTCTCACCCGAACAGCCCTGTGGGTTTACCCTCACAAAAAGGATTGCAGAAGTTCAAGAAGATGGCTCACTTCCATCTTCAACGATAATTATGGATGGACGATGTTGTGTCTACCAAAAAAATACTAAGCTCTCCCTACCTCATAACCTATTTTTCCTTCATCCATGTGCCTGTCTAAGGGTCTCTTAAATGCCCCTATTGTTCCAGCCTCCACCACTACCCCTGGCAATGCAAACCAACTCTCTGTTAAAAAAAATTACCCCTGATGTCTCCCCTAAACTTTCCTCCCTTCACTTTGTACAGTGGTTCTCTGGTGTTTGCTACTCCCACCCTCGGAAAACAATGCTGGCTACCTAGGCCTCTCAGAACCTTGTAGACCTCTATTAAGTCGTCTCTCATCCTCCTTTGCTCCAGTTCTGTTAACCTTTCCTCATAATACATGTTCTCCAATCCAGGCAAATCAACTATGCATCTTTTTTAAAGCTTGCACATCCTTCCTATAATGAAGTGACCAGAACTGAACGCGATTTTCCAAATGTGGTCTCACCAGAGATTTATAGAGCTGCATTTTCACCTCATGAATCCTGAACTCAATCCCTCGATGAAAGAAGTAAATCATTGCAGATGCTTGAAGAAGGGCTCAGGCCTGTAATGTCGGCAATGAAGAATTAAAAGAATGGGTCAGGAAGTTGGAAAATGGTATGAAGGTTGGAGGTGTTATGGATACTGTTGAAAATTGTGATGACAGACAGGACAGGTTTCTTACCCAGAACTAGATCCAGTACAGCCTCTCCTTTGGTCAGCTTTCCTCATACTGTGTCAGGAACCCTTCTTGGACATTCCTGACAAATTCTATCCCTCTTGTAGTAAGGAGGTCCCAGTCAATATTAGGGTAGTTGAAGTCTCCCATTGTAACAACCTGTTATTTTTGCACCACTCTACAATCTGCCTCACTCTCTGCTCAATGTCTTGATTTTGAGGCCAAGCGATTACTCCCAATAGATTGATCACTCCCAGCTTCTGACTTCCACTCACTACCTCAGTAGACACTGCCTCCACAAAGTCCTCCCCTTCTGTACTGGTGATATTGTCCCTGACCAGTAATGCAACCCTCCACCCACCCCCCCACCCTCCCCCACTTTTACCTCCCTTCCAAACTCTTTTGAAAGATGTAAACCCCCGGTACCTGTATCAGTCAATCCTGCCCTTGCATCAGTGGAGTCTCTGTAACAGCCACAACATTGTCAATCCAAGTACTGAACTATGCTCTAAGTTCACCTTCTTTATTCCTTATATTTCTAATGTTGAAATAAACACATTTCAAACCCTCCAACTGATTGCCTTTATGCTCCCTCCACTGCCTGACCTTCCTCACCATCTCACTACATATTCCTTCTATCAACCTTCTATCATCTGCTCTATTCTCTGCCCTATCATTCCGCCTCCCATCCCCCTGCCAAACTAGCTTAAACCCTGCCCAACAGCTCCAGCCAACCTCTCCACCAGGATATTGGCCCCCTTCCAGTTCAGGGGTAACCCACTGTTTTTATAGATCATACCTTCCTCAGAAGCTATTCCAATGATCCAGAAATGTGAAACCCTGCTTCCTGCATTAATTATATAGCTACACATTCATCTGCCATATCAACCTATTCTTACCCTTACCTTCTCGTGGTACAGGCAACAATTAAGACCTTGAGGTTCCCTGTATTCTCTCTCCAGGACTTCTCTTTTCCTACCTATGTCATTAATACCAATATGAACCACAACTTCTGGCCTGCTCACCCTCTATTTCAGAATGCTGTGAACCCAACCTGGGATGTCCCTGACTCTGGGAGGCAATAAACCATCTGGACATCTCTTTCATGTCCATAGAATATCCTGCCTGTCCCTCTAACTATTGAATCCCCTATCACTACCACTCTTCTTTTCTCCCTCCTTCTGAGCCAAAGGGCCAGGCTTAGTACCAGAGACCTGGTCACTGCAGCTTTGCCCTGGTAGGTTGATCCTCCAACAGTATCCAAAGTGGTACATTTGTTATTGAGGAGCACAGGCACAGGCTTTACCTGCCTGCTTCCCTTTCCTTGTTCTCTCCTGACTGTCACCCAGCTTCCTGCCTCCGACAACTTCGGTGTGACTGCTTTCCTATCGCTCCCATCTATGAATTCCCTGTACGAGCAGGGTGCCACCAAGCTGCACCTCCATCCCTAATGGTGTATAACGAGCTGCATCTTGACTGGCCGTTCAGATGTAGCTGTCAGGGAGATGACTTCTCCTTGAATTCCCATATCTTCACTGGCCCATCGCTTGATATGGGTCACTACCAGGTGCTGCTGAGCCCATTTACTCAAAGTACCGTGAAATAGTATTGATTCTCTCTGATTCTATTCTTCCTGCTTGCTGAAGGAATTTGGGGAAATGAAGTTCTCTGCAAAGAATCACAAGCTTAACCTTCATCCATACAGGGTCTGTGCCTCCACCTGACCCTTCATATGAGGCCATGTTCATTACCAGCCAACCAGCTGGTATTGTACACGGTCTGTCTGGATCTACATGTGGATTGTCCAAATCTACCCACAGTCTGTCCGGATCTATCCCTGGTCTGTCCAGATCTATGCACGTTCTGAACAGAATGCTCTGTACAGATCCAAAATGATATTTATCTTTCCCTGATAAAACTCTTGCTGAGACTTGCTTCCAGTTCTTTCAATACAACTGGAGTAACTGTAGATTTTAAATCTCATCTCAAACCAATCTGGGAGGGAGGATTGTGGAAATGTCCCCTTCATAGGGGATGGTTGTGACTCCAAAAGAGTTAACTGTTCCAAAAGGGGCTGTGGTTTTGATTTATAAGCCATGAATTCTCCAACATTCCCTGCTGACTTCCTCCAAAATTGAGACAAAGAATCTTATGAAATGTTCTTAATACAGTATATTGTAAGTTAACACAGACTGTCCTTACCCTTACAGCAACGTGGACCTTTTCATGACTGAAGCAGAAAGCAGCTTCACTTCCCCAGAACAATCTCCAGAGGAGGAGACCCAGGTGAGTCCGTAGTCTTAACTTCACCTCCACTCCATCTCAGCAGCAGAGCTGAAGCCATTCCAGCCTAGCCCCGTTTACTCTGAAATACAGTGAAATTCTTGCATATTGGAGTTTAATTTTGTAAATTAAACATGCAGCATGGTAACAGAGCCTTTGGGCCCTCAAGCCCATGTCACCCAATTGACCTACAGTCCACAGTACACTTTAAACCGTGGGAGGAAACCGGAGCACCTAGAGGAAACCCACGCAGATACAGAGAGAACTTACAAACTCCTTACAGAAAGTGCTGTAACAGCATTTCACTAACTGCCACACTTGAGTTGTCAGACTAGATGCCATTTTGTTAGAAATGTAGTAACCCTGCAGCTCTGGTGAAGCCTGTGAAATGAACAGTTGGGTGTAGGGTTGTAGACTGAACTCTCATTATGATTGCATTGTAACATCTGGTTTCGTCGTCAGGGGAGGAAGTGCTCTTTATTGAAGTATCAAATGGGAAACTATTTGAAAATAAAAAGTGGAACTAGCGGCTTGTCTGGTACAAACATATGCAAAGTTTCCGGGATTCGACATCCAGAGGAACTGACTTGACGATCCTCGTGTAAAGTGCAGTGTTAGTTAAGACAGAGAAAGATAAATAACCAATGCAGAGAGATGGAAGTGGAATCCAGATCAGCTGTGGGTCTAAATTTGACATATGAGCCAATGTTAAAAGGACAGGGTAGATGCCCCACTGTAATGCTACCCTTGGCTGACATGATTTGCAGCTGGTGACAAGAGGGCAACTTAGGCCAGGATGTGGCCAGAGGGTGGAGAAATGTCACCCAGCAAGAACAGAGTGGGAAACGAAAGAAAAGTATGCAGGAGGGAACTGAAAACTGAATACCGAATGAACAAAGAACAATCTCCCAGACACTCAAGGGGCAGTCATGTTTCCTCCAGTAGTCGTACAGCTCAGAAACAGACCCTTCAGCCAACAGGATCTTTATGCCTATCTGCACTCATCCTTGAATTAGTACCACGTCCTTCTATGAAACACGGAAGTGTGCAAGTGCTGTGATGGTAGTTAAAACACATGGAGGAACTCAGTCAATCTCACAGCGGCCTGAGCCTTTCCTCAAGGAATAAGCAAAAAACAGGAAGGCGTCACCAGGCCTGAAACTTTGGTCATATATCTTTACTTCCTTCAGATGCTGCAAGACCAACTGGGTTCCTCCAGTATTATTGTGTTTTTGTCTATTCAACTGCCCATCTCAATGTCTCTTAAACATGGTAATTGTATCTGATTCCACCACCGCTTCTGGCAGCAAGTTCCAGATATCAACCATGGTCTGTGAAAATTAAAAAAACTTTCCCCTCAACTCCTTTAAAACTCCTTCATCTACCTGTAAACCAGTACTTCCTTGTCTTGATAACCTTACCATGGGAAAATGATTCAATGCCTCATATCATTTTATGTACACCATGAGTTCAGTCTATTCAATCTCTCCCATAAATAAACTCCTCTAATGCAGACAACATCCTGGTGAACCTCTCTGCAGTCTCACCACACGCGGATTCTTAGCATGTCATGACCAGAATGGCACGGTGAGTGCATTGGTTAGCACAACGCTCCAGTGACCAGGATTCGAATTCACTACTGTCTGTAAGGAGAGTGCAAGTTCTCTCCATGTCTGCAGGTGTTTCTTCCAGATGCTCCGGTTTCCTTCCACCCTTCAAAATGTTCAGGATGTGTTGGTTAATTGGGTGTAATTGGGAGGCATGGGCTTGTGGACCAGAAGGGTTACTATGCTATGTTTAAATTTAAAATCACACCCAATACTCCCAAGTTCAACCAAACAAGTGATTTCTAAAGATGCAGCATTGCATCCCAAATTTCATATTGTATGCCTGACCTACGAAGGCAGCCGATGCCACCTTCACTAATGTCCTGCAGTCTATGGCCTTGAACCTCGAGGTCCCTCTGTTCATCAGCATCCTTTACCATTATTACTGTACAAGTCATTGCCCTATTTGATTTCCTAAAATGCATCACCTCACATTTGTCAGGATCCTTTTACTCGTACCCCCATCTAATTTATATCCTTCCCAGCTATCTTCACCACCACTAATTTTTGTGTAAACGTTCTGATCGTACCTTCTCCATTCACATCCAGGTCGCTAACATGTGGTAAAGGTCCTTGTCCTGTAGGACACAGACGTCCAGTCAAAAAAGCATCCTTCCACCACCACTCTCTGCCTTCTTTCACCAAGCCAGCTTTAGATTAAATTAGCTATTATGGATCCCATTATGCCTCAACCTTCTGGACCAGCCTCCCGTGTGAGAATTTGTCGATGATGTCAGCATCTCCATTGAAGCAATATTATGCTAACCTCTTATCTTTACCTATCACGTTGCCCAGCTCTGAATCTTCTACAGAGTCCTATCTACTCCAGCACCGCAGGTAGAGCTTTCTTCAGTGTTTGGTGGCGTAGCACCCTGAGGCAGGTTTCATTCTTCCCCGAGTCTCCCAGAATACTTTTTGTTTCCACATTGCGCTAGTTTTCCAACAATCTCTCCTGAGCTTAGAGCTATGATCCTTATGGGATATTCTGATAAGTAAGACTGACCCAACTCCCCTCAACTATCACTGAAACTGAGAAATGTTGGTGAACCCCAGACCAGGGGTTGAATGTTGAAAGTCGTGTTTCACTCTTTATGATCTTGGGAGGAAGGTTTCAATTGGTAAATCATTGTTTTTCCTTCAGGTGAATGAAGATTTCTTCCCAGAATGCCACAATATCATCATGGAGGAGCAGGATGAATTCCAAACTTCAGGTATAGATGCTTGCTGGGGAAGAGTGCACAGCAGTTGGAAAGGGACAGATCAAGTCAAGCTTATTGTCATCTGATTGTACAACCTGACAAAACAGCATTCTCCGGTCCTCGGAGCCAAACATTCAGACACAAAATCAGACATAATGCACACACAGACAAACAATACATATGTAGGACAAATATACATATATAAAAGTAAATAAATATTATTTAGTAAATATGAGAGTCTCCGAGGGTTAGTGTGAGCCATTCTTTTCGTTGTTCTGCATTCTCCCTGCCCGTGGGAAGAAGCTGTTCCTGGGGTCCTGGCTCTGATCCTCCTGTATCTCTTCCCTGATGGGAATAGCTGAAAGATACTGTGTGCAGGGGTAGGGAGGGGGGTCCTCAATAATTTTGCATGCCCTCTTCAGACAAAGATCCCAGTTTATCATGTCGATCTGGGGTGGGTGGGGGGGGGGGGAGCCTCCAGTGATCCTCTCTGCCACTCTTATGGTCCAGTGGATTGACCTTCTGATCTAATTTTCGACACCAACTGTACCACACTATGATGGTGCCAGTCAAGATGCTCATCTAGATGATTGACGTGATGGTGATGCTTCAGTCTTCTTAGGTAGTGCAGTCAACAAGTGAGGAGATGTTGTTTGTTGTGATGTAACAAACCATTTTGGAATTCAACTTGCCCAATGTGGTCTTGCCTAACCTGGCATGTCATCAGATTTAATTGGCCTGGCATTTCCCACAGTGTGGTGATATGTAATAACACCACTAGGTCACCAGGGGTCAACCCGATGACCTTGTCTATAAAGTAGTCCAGAGCTACAGTCTTGCCTTCCAGGTTTGTCTTGCAGAGAGACAAGATCTCTTAGTGTACATATTAGTTTATTAAAGCTGTCTTATACTTGCACAGCTGGTGTGGTTATTGTCAGTACACACAGCCTGAGTTCTACTTGCCTGAACCAAACTGAGGCCTTCCCAAATGGATGTATGAATTACAGCTCATCATGTATGGTCGAACTATGGTTGAAATGGTACCTGCCTCTGTTGTTTCTGCCCCCCTTCTCCCCAGTAGTTGTTGATTCCAAAATGTTTAATGGAGTGTGTGTTGAAAGAAAAAGCATATTACACTGTTCCACAAAATAGCCTCTTAATGAAGAGCACTAAATACAGAGAAGCAAACTCATTCAACTATTTTAGATTCAGCTTCTATTGGTTTTAACCTACTCTTGTGTACAAGCTGTGGCTCAGACCTCTCACCATTGAATGAGCGGCTGGTGTACTCATGCACTCAGATCTGGTCCACCTCCAGTTTAAATTCCAGACAGAATATTTTGGAGGGTCAAGAACCAACAACCAAGAATCTGAGCATGAAAGTCGAGCTGATGTATCATGGGGATGGGGGGGAGGAGGCCAAGGATAACGCATGAAAAATTCCATAGCTGTGATTGAAGGAGAAACACAATGTAAAGTTAAATTTTACATTTAAATTCACAATAACAGGACATTTCGACCCATGAACCTGTACTAGCCAATTACCCTACAACCCCAGTATGTTTTGAACGGTGGGAGAAACAGGAGGGTCATGAGGAAACTCGCGCAGACACGGGGAAAATGTAGAAACTCCTTACCGACAGTTCGGGATTCAAACCCTGGTCCTGATTGCTGACGATGAAACAGCGTTATGCTAACCATTCTGCCCAAACCGTGTACTTTATACAGCAATTTAAAGATATATAACCAATGTTTCAGGCTTAAGCCTTTCATCAAGGAATGAGTAAAATGGTTGGTGGGGGGGGGGGGGAGGGGGAGGAGCATGGTCCCAAGGCAGAAGAAATAGATGGAAAGGAAGGATGGACACGCCATCAAACAGAGAGATGGGGGATGGCTCTGTGAATGGAAAGGGGAGGGGAGGAGAGCTGGAGGAAAGAAGACAGAGTGGGTGGGGTAGGAAGGGAGAACAGGAGCAACCAGAGAAGTTGGTATTAATGCCAACCTGTTGAAGAGTGTTGCGCCAATTTACGTCCACCCGTACATGCAACCAAATTGTTTTTAAAATTTTTTAATTAAAACTACTGTATTTTATTAAAAATATTGTATACAGAGGTGGGTATGGGGTCGGGGGATGTGGTTGGGTGGGGGTGTGTGTGTTGGTGGGGGTGTGGGTATGTATCTGTGGGAGGTGGGTTGGTGGGGGTGTGTGTGTGTGTGGGAGGTGGATTGGTCGGTGTGGGGTGTGTGTGTTGGTCGGGGTGTGGAGTGTGTGGGTTGGTCGGGGTGTGTGTGTGTGGGAGGTGGATTGGTGGGGGTGTGTGTGTTGGTGGGGGTGTGGGTGTGTGTGTGTGTGGGAGGTAGATTGGTGGAGGGGTGTGGGAGGTGGGTTGGTCGGGGTTGGTGGGGGTGTAGGGTTGTGTGTCTGTGTGGGAGGTGGATTGGTCGGGGTGTGTTTTTTGGTGAGGGGGTGTGGGTGTTTGTGAGTGTGTGTGTGTGGGAGGTAGATTGGTGGGGGGGTGTGGGTGTGTGTGGGAGGTGGGTTGGTCGGGGTTGGTGGGGGTGTGGGGAGGGGTGGAGAGCTGGAGGAAAGAAAGCAGAGGGGGTGGGGTAGGAAGGGAGAACAGGAGCAACCAGAGAAGTTGGTATTAATGTCAACCTGTTGAAGAGTGTTGCGTCAATTTACGTCCACCCGCACATGCAACCAAATTGTTTTATTAAAACTACTGTATTTTATTAAAAATATTGTATACAGTGGTGGGTATGGGGATTGGTGAGGGTTGGTCGAGGGATGTGGTTGGGTGGGGGTGTGTATGTTGGTGGGGGTGTGGGTATGTATCTGTGTGTGTGGGAGGTGGGTTGGTGGGGGTGTGTGTGTGGGAGGTGGATTGGTCGGTGTGGGGTGTGTGTGTTGGTTGGGGTGTGGGGTGTGTGGGAGGTGGGTTGGTCGGGGTGTGGTTGTGTGTGTTGATTGGGGTGTGGGTGTGGGTGTGTGTGTGTGTGTGTGGGAGGTGGATTGGTCGGGGTGTGTGTTGGTGGGGGTGTGGGTGTGTGTGGGAGATAGATTGGTGGAGGGGTGTGGGAGGTGGGTTGGTCGGGATTGGTGGGGGTGTGGGGTTGTGTGTCTGTGTGGGAGGTGGATTGGTCGGGGTGTATGTGTGTGTTGGTGGGGGTGTGTGTGTGTGTGGGATGGGTGTGTGTGGGAGGTGGGTTGGTCGGGGTTGGTGGAGGTGTGGGGTTGTGTGTCTGTGTGGGAGGTGGATTGGTCGGTGTGTGTGTTGGTGGTTGTGTGTGTGGGTGGGGTGTGTGTGTGGAAGTGAGTTGGTCGGGGTGTGGGTGTGTGTGTGGGAGGTAGATTGGTGGGGGGGTGGGTGTGTGTGGGAGGTGGGTTGGTCGGGGTTGGTGGAGGTGTGGGGTTGTGTGTCTGTGTGGGAGGTGGATTGGTCAGTGTATGTGTGTTGGTGGGTGTGTGTGGGGTGTGTGTATGTGTGTGGGAGGTGGATTGGTCGGGGTGTGTGTGTTGGTGGGGGTGTGTGTGTGGGAGCTGGATTGGTTGAGGTGTGGGTGTGTGTGTTGGTAGGTGTGTGTGTGGGAGGTGGATTGGTCGGGGTGTGTGTGTGTGGGAGGTGGATTGGTCGGGTGTGTGTGTGTTGGTGGGGGTGTGGGTGAGTGGGAGGTGGATTGGTCGGGGTGTGTGTGTGTGGGAGGTGGATTGGTCGGGTGTGTGTGTGTGTTGGTGGGGGTGTGGGTGTGTGTGTGTGTGTGGGAGGTGGAGTGGTGGTGGTGTGTGTGTGGGATGTGGATTGGTCGGGGTGTATGTGTGTTGGTGTGTGTGTGTGTGTGGGATGTGGATTGGTCGGGGTGTGGGTGTGTTGGTAGGGGCGTGTGTGTGTGTGTGTGTGTGTGTGTGTGTGTGTGTGGGTGTGTGGGAGGTGGGCTGGTCGGGGTGTGGGTGTATGATTTTTATGCCGCCTTAAGACACAGTTGCCAGAGTGAGGACAAAGAAAATTTATCACAAATATGGGGACTGAAAATAAAACGAGTATTTAAACCACATCAAGTCAGGCAGCATCTGATGAGAGAGAAAACTGGAGTGAAAGTTTCATTTCATAGACCCTTTGTCAGATGGATCCTTCTGGAACTGTATGGAGTGAGCAGCAAGAAAATCAGTGACCCGGATGATGTTCTGAATACAAACAGAAGCGAAGAGTGGAACGAGATAAAGGTCGACCCACCCAGCTGGTTGAGTGCAGAGAGCCTTCGAATCCGAGTTGGTGTGGTGGGGGGGTGGAGGGAGTGGGCAGGGAAGTCAAACCACAGAAGTGAACCAAGTTCACGATCTTTTTGGACCCCATTGTCAGAGAGTTGCAATTAAAAAGTAATTAAATCTTACTGAGATATCACAGATCTTTGGGGAGGCTGATTAATATCGTATAATTTAAATTTTTCACTTTGTTCTGGAAGAACAAAGACACTAAGTTTATTGTCATATACGTTGTACAATATACATATGTAATTCTACTTGCAGCAGCCAGATACTTCTTAACAATGTAAGAGTAACTTGACTGAATTAAACAAGAGAATACATCCTGTAGAAGGATGATGCTCCTCGTGCAAAAAGTGACTCGCTCAGGTGCAGTTGGAGCAGTGAAAAATTAGTTTCACAAGGAGAAGTTCAGGAGTCTGAAGGTGTTGAAAGAAACTTTTGTTGAACCTGGAGGTGCTGGTTTTCAGGCGCCTGTACTTTGTGGCTGACGGTAACAGTGAGGAGGTTGTTTCCAGGGTGGTGGGATTCCACTCCGATGTTGCCTCCCTTCTCAGGTAGTGCCACTCAAAGATGCTGCAATGGATGGGAGGACCAAGCCTGTGTGGATCTGCCTATGTTGGTATCTTCTGCATTCCTGGGCACTTGAATTCCCAAACCAGGCTGTGATGCAACCGATCAATATGCGGCCCATGGAGCACATGTTTGATGGATTGTCTGTTCTCCTGAGACTTCACAGAGTGTAGTGACATTCAAAGTTTCTTCTCGGAAAGATCCTCTTGTCTGCTTTCCTTGCCAAGTAAATTCATAAATTGAATCCTGGATTGAAGGTGTGGTTATCGAGAAAAACACAAAATGTTCTTTAGTGGAATTTGGAAAATGTGAATTCACTTGAAATAAAAAAAAACAAATGTTGAAAGGCAATTGCCAGAGAGAGGCTGGGGAGGACATGGTCTCAGGATAAATTTAAAGGTACAGCACAGTAACGGGCACATTCAGCCCATGACACATACTGCCCAAATACACCCAATTAACCTACAATCCCCAGGACATTTTCCCCGGGAAACCAGAACTCCTGAAGGAAAATGACAGACACAGGGTAAACAAACAAACTCATTACAAACAGCACAGGATTCAAATCCTAGTTTTTGGAACTGTAACAGGATCGTGCTAACCGTTACACTGTCTGTCCCCCCATAACAGGGTCATGCTAACCATTACACCTATTGTCACCCCATAACATGATCGTACTAACCATTACACTGACCGTCCCCCCCCATGACAGGGTCGTGCTAACCGTTACACTGACCGTTCCCCCCATAACAGGGTCGTGCTAACTGTTACACTGTTCAACCCCCCATAACAGGGTCATGCTAACCGTTACACTGTCCATCCCCCCATAACAGGGTCGTGCTAACCGTTACACTGACCGTCCCTCATAACAGGGTCGTGCTAACCATTACACTGTCCATCCGTCCATATCAGCATCGTGCTAACCATTACACTGTCTGTCCCCCCATAACAGGGTCGTGCTAACCATTACACTGACCGTCCCCCCATAACAGGGTCGTTATAACCATTACACTGACCGTCCCCCCATAACAGGGTCGTGCTAACCATTATACCTATTGTCCACCCATAACAGGGTCGTGCTAACCGTTACACTGACCGTCCCCCCATAACAGGGTCATGCTAACCGTTACACTGATCATCCCCCCCCATAACAGGGTGCTAACCGTTACACTGACCGTCCCCCCATAACAGGGTCGTGCTAACTGTTACACTGTTCTACCCCCATAACAAGGTCGTGCTAACCATTACACTGACTGTCTCCCCCATAACAGGGTCGTGCTAACCATTACACTGTTCTACCCCCCATAACAGGGACATGCTAACTATTACACTGTCCATCCGTCCATACCAGCATCGTGCTAACCGTTACACTGTCTGTCCCCCCATAACGACGTCGTTCTAACAGCTACACTGACCGTCCCACCTAGTTTGGAGTTGAAAATCGTGGAATTTGTTGAGAAATTTCTTTATTGCAGAATGATGTGAATGTTTGGATTTATCAGTTGGAGAAAATGAAACTGAGAATGAATTTGTCCAATCATAACTTTAATTTCAAGCTTGCTAGATATTTGGACATGAATGAAGGGGGATGTGGGGATCGGGCAAGAAACTGCATCAAGCATGGTGGCATTACGAAGATGGATGGCTGTAATATGTGTCACTTCCTGTAGCAGGGTAATGTCAGGCTGACGGAGCTGAAGCTTTAGCTCTGTGTCTAACCTACTCTGTATATTTCAACTCGGCACAAGACCCACAAAGCTGCACCTCCAGCATTCGGTGATTCACAAGAAGCCCTTTATAACTGGCATGGAAATTTCAATTTCCGAACAGCTGTGGGATCAAGTAGAAAGTGTGATCAGTTTCTGAAATATTTGGTAAGCTAGATACAGGTGTGGCTGGAGCCAAAATGGCTGTGATTTCTTCATCAGCTTGATACAATGAATAGAGTGTAATTGTTAACAAAATGCATGCAGAACGATCTGTCACAAAGATAATCTGCTTATTGAACCATCAGATCACCACTCCAGCATTGTGTTTTTCTATCAGATAGTCAATTTGGCAATAGAGGCTGCTTTTGTGCTCCTTGATATTGGCATGTTCCTTGTGTACACGTTCCTGAGTGAACTGGATTATCTAGCTTCTCTGCATTTTTAATAAGTGTTTCAAGTTGTCACAGACAGTTATTGCGCTATCTCTCCTGAGCAGCACATACCAACCTGAACGTGGAGCCAATGCAACCTTCTGATTACAGACGCACTATTCTCTTTTACACAATGTGATGCAGACTCATTGTAGAATAATGTAGGCACACTAATGATTTGTTTCATGTGACAGCTTGGTAGGTTTTGACATATTTACACATTGGATTATTGACAATGTGAGTCTTTTCAATGTTCTTTACAGACCTAAGTAAACAGGGCATCATTGGAACTTCAGTAGATAGACCATTCTCCTAAGTAATTACACAAAGCTGGAGAAACTCAGCAGGTCAAACAGTGTACTTTATATAGCAAAGATAAAGATAGATAACCAACGTTTTGGGCCATAAATTGGGGCATCAACACCTAATTTTCCATCAGGGAACTTTCCAATTGGATGGCATTAACATCAACTTCTCCAGTTCCTGCTAGCCCACTCCCCGCTACCCACCCCCCCTTCCCTTCCCCTTTCCTCCCCCATCCATTCATACCCCCCACCATTTTGTTTGGGAGCCTGGCTATATTTTGCTCATACCTTGATGAAGGGCTCAAGCCCGAAACGTTGGTTTTGAACTGATGCACGATCAGTTACACAAAGACTGAAGTTGCCGAAACTGAAGGCTGTGTTGGTCGCTCACACTGACCCGGACTCGAATTGGGGGCAGGCTTGTGCCATGACAGCCTTTATGGGGAAGGAGGGTGAGGAGTCATGAGCTGGCCAGTGAGACCAGGAAAGGTCATGCAATTTATATGTGACAAATATGAATAGTGGTTTCACCCCCTCTTTTAAAAGAAAATCCCGAGGTGTGTGGTGTGGTCAGCGCCCCTCATAAGTTCAGTCTGTCTGGCGGCCTTCTTTGGTGTTGTGACTGGCGAGTCCCCAACCGGGGATCTGTAACGGTCTCTGTCAGTTTCGGCTGATCCATCCCGGTTGGCCCAGTGGGGGTACTTGGCTGGGCTGAGAGGGGTGGTGAGGGTTGGGAATTTGGGTCCAAGAAAGCTTGGGGGTGGGGGTGTACCTGTTGATGGAGGGATCCAGATGCTCCCACGTGTGCCAGGTCCTAGATAGATATCGTGTCCTCGCACCCACCCAGGAATGCCACATAGGCATACTGTGAGTTCGTGTGGAGCAGCTGGACCCTCTTGACCAGAGGGACAAACTTGTATGTCCTCAAGTGCCTATGGAGTAGGACCAGCCCGGTGAACGTCAGCCGATCTCCTGGGGAATGTAAACAGTCTTGGTGGCCATACACAGGAGGGACCAGATAGTGTGGAGAACCCCTTGCCAATGGGGGATAGGGAGGCCCTTGGACTTTAAGGCCAGTCGTACTGCCTTCCAGAATGTGTTTTTCTCCTGTTCTGGCCATTCCCTTTGGCTAGAGGTGATGCTCTTGGACAGCAAATATTGATGCAGCTCGTCCATGAAGGACAAACCTCTATTGATGTGGATGTATCAGGGGTATCTGAAAATAGTGAACAGATTGTTCAGGGACTTTATGACGGTAACTGCGGTAAAGAGGATGGCAAAGGGGAACCGCGAGTACTCATCGATGATGTTGATGAAGTACATGTTGCGGTTCATGGAGGGTAAAGGTCCTTTGAAGTCCATGCTTAGACGTTCAAAGGGGCAAGTGGCCTTGATCAGGTGTGACCTGTCCAGCTGGTAGAAATGCAGTTTGCACTCTGCGCAGACCCGGCAATTTCTGGTCAGTGTCTTGATGTCCTCGATGGAGAGGGATATTACAGCCCTTGAAATGAAAAAAAAACAGGTGATCCCGGGGTTGTAGAGATCATCGTGAAGTGCCTGCAGTCAATTCATCTGTGCAGTGATGCAAGTCCCCTGAGACAGGGCATCTGAGGGCTCGTTGAGCTTTCCAGGTCGATATAGTATGTCATGGTTGTCGTGGAGAGCTCGATTCTGCAATTTTATCATTTTTGATTTTACTCCACTGCTGATTTATTAAAACATAAATGCGACTGCCCTTTGGTCAGTCAGCAGAGCAAAATACTTTCCAACGAGATAATGTCTCCAGTGCTGTACTACTTCAACGATCGCCGGGGCCTCTTTATTGATGGAGGAGTGCCGGATCTTGGGGCCCTGGAGGGTGCGTAAATAAAACACTATGGGCTTGCCTACTTGGTTAAGTGTAGTAACCAGGGAAAAGTCAGAAACATCACTCTCCACCTGGAAGAGGATGGATTTGTCCACACTGCATGCATCATGGCCTTTGCAATGTCAGCTTTGATCCGGACGAATGTCTCGTGGGCTTCTGCCGACAGGGGCAAAATGGGTCAGGCCTTCTCCGCATAGCTGGGAACCCACTGAGCATAATGAGAGAAAAAGCCCAGGCATCTTTTCAAGGTCTTGAGGCAGTGGGGGAGTGGAAGATCTAACAGGGAGCGCATGCGGTTGGGGTCGGGACTGATGATTCCATTCTCCACAATGCAGCCTAGTATAGCCAGGCAATGTATGCTGAAGATACATTTCCCTGTGTTAGGTATTCTGCAGTGTGGAGGAATTTCTGGAGGTTTCTATTATGGTCCTGCTGGTCATGGCCACAGATGGTGACATTGTCGAGGTATGGGAAAGTGGCCAGCAGCCCGTTTTCGTCCACCATCCGATCCATCTCCCTCTGAAAGACTGAAAGTCTATTTGTGACTCCAAAGGGGACTCTCAGGAAGTGCAAAGGCTGGCCATCTGCCTCGAAGACAGTCTTCTGGCGATCTTCAGGGTGAATAAGGTGCTGGTGGTACGTGGACAAGGTCTTTGGAGGAGAATACCTTGTATTGTGCGATCTGATTCACCATGTCGGCCATGCGGGGCAGGGGGTATGCATCCAGCCTTCTCCCCACTCTTCACCACCACTACCTGGGCTCTCCAGAGGCTCATACTCTGTTCTATCACCCCCTCAGCGAGAAGGCATTTTATCTCTGACTTAATAAACGCCCTGTCCCCGTACCATAGTGGCAACGGGCTTACAGTCAGGGGTGAGATTGTGAACAGGGGTGGGGGAGAGATCTGGAGCATGGAGAGACCACATGCCAGATGTAGTGATTGGGTTTGGGGCTGATGGGGGGGGGTGGTTAAAAACTGCTCATTATAAACTGTGAGGACACTTTTCATATTGCACTGGAAGTCTAGTCCCAGTAGGATGGGTGCACAGAGCTGTGGCAGGATAAAGAGTGTAAAGTCACAGACAGTCAGTGTTAAACTGCCACCAAGTTTGCTGAGTGGGAATTGAACACTTAAGGCAGGGGTGTCAAACTCAAATTCACGGAGGGCAAAAATTAAAAACTTGGACTAAGTCGAGGGCCGAACTAAATATTTATTGAAAATTTTCAACAACATCTGCATGTTTTCTCTTCTTTCAACATATGTAATGTTAAACTTTAGGATATAACTTTAGGAGGATAATGTTACAGGTCAGGAGTAGGTAGATCAAGTTCACCCTTTGCTTGACCTGAGGGAAACATATTTGGTCCCTGTGGAGATGTAGTCAGCATTCACAGGCTGTGTCCATTTTGGCCTGCATCAGGACTCAGCATTTCCTGCTCACTCCTCAGGCTCTAGGCCTCTATTCACCCTCGACCCACCATCCCTCTACCTGACCAGTCCTTTACCCAACCTCTCACTCCACTCGCTCTGCCTCTACCCACCCCATCCTATACACGCCCCTCTACTGCCTCTCCCCTCAACCTGTTCCTCCTTCTACCCGTCTCTCACCCTCTAATCACCCCTCCCCTACTCACCCTGCCCCTCCCCTTTGACCTCTTCCCTATCCACCCCTCCTTCTACTCATCCCTCTAACTGCCCCTCGCACCACCATAACTTCCCCTGCTCATTACTCCTCACCTACACCCTCTGCCCACCCCTGCTTACCCACCCACTCAGGCCCAGCACTCTGCCAATCAGCCTTTGCAGACAGCCACCATCTCTCTCTTCACGTGCAGGGCCGAACCAGCCGTCCCTGGGGTCCGCGCGGGTGCAAGCGCTGAAGGCCGTGGCGACCGGGAGAAGTGCGCTCGTGCTGTGGAAGGGCCATCCGGTGCCAGTTGCGCGGGGCTCGCGCTGCCCGGGGGCCGTGCGCAGCCTGCCATGCCCGTCGCGCCAACAGGAAATCACAGGCGCTTGCCAATCCGCCGCACCGCTCAACAGGTGGAAGAAGTGACTGGTTGTGCGGGGAGCCTTCCAACTGGCTTGCCGGCTGATGACATCGACAGACTTCTCGTGTTACAATTTCTCGTGTTACAATGGGGAAGGATGTGCAATGAAGGGGGAGGATGGTGGGGTGACATTACCAAAAAACAGCATCGGCTCTCGCTGCAGGGCGGGCCACCTCTAATACATTTTTGAAATGATCTTGCGGGCCAAATATAATTATATCATGGGCCAAATTTGGCCCACGGGCCAGAGTTTGACATATGTGACTTAAGGAGACACTGTGGTCCAAGGGAATAGTGCTGTGCATTGTTTGTCTGAATGAAGCTCTCAGTGCTTCCACTGTTAAATAGGCAAGCAGTGGGGAGGCCATTTACCTGAATGTCCATCATGGCCCTGGAGAGTTGATGGGGTCTGTCCTGATCCAGTGTTAGCTCATCGTCTGAGGAGTTCTGTTGGCTGCCAGCGGTCTGGTAGGATAATGCCCAAGATGGTGGCCCCATCGTCACTCACCAGTAGAGAAAAGGAAGAAGGTGGAAGTGATGTCATCACGGTTGGTGATCTCCATGGTGTGCATGCATGGCCATCCCAGGTCCCCAGAAGTGAAGGCATCAAAGATGGCTGCCCCCACTCACACGCGGTGCTGCTGGAACTCTGGATTGGTTTGGACTTACAGACTGTCATAAAGTGTCCTTTCTTCCTGCAGTTGAAGCAGACAGCATCCCTGGCAGGGGAGCATTTCCTCGGGTGCTTAGCTTGCCCGCAGGAGTAGCATGTCAGGTAGTCACTAACGGCAGCGGTGGTGAGCTCAGGATGGGAGGGTGCTTGCAATTCCCCCCTCCCAAGATAGTGTCCCCTGTGTTCCTCATGAGGCGGCCGCGTGTTCACTGGAGAATGATTCAGTGTTGTGGATGGCTACCTCTAGAGTGTTTGCCCGTTTGATGGACTGAGGTCGGCTCAGTTGTCTCTGATCGAGTAGCCTCTGCCTCACTTAGTTGGTGTGGACGTCTGTTATGCAGGCATCTCTGATCAGCAACTGTGTGCGCTGTTCTTCACTCACAGCCTGGCAGTTGCAGTCCCTTGCAAGCTCCTGCAGGGCCCTGACGAAGTCACTGAAGGATTCCTCTGTTGCTGTCTGTGTGAGTGAAGTAGGTGCTCCACGTAGTCCTCGTTCACCTGAACTTTATACTGATCCCTCAGGATGTCTATTGTGGTTCCGTATGTCTGACAGTCCTGGACCATCCAGTAGACCCAGTGCCCAATGTACGTGTATAGCAGGTGGAGCTTGTCCTCGTCATCCTGGATCACTGCTGTGGAGACTGTGAGGAACCTTTCAAAGCAGTGAACTTATTGGCTTCCTCGTGTTCTCTCAGGTCGATTTCCAGGCAATCCAGCTTCCTATGCCTGTCCATATTCCGAAAAATATTCTTGCAAATACAACTTATGCACAATCAATTACACAAAGACTGAAGTTGCCGAAACTAAAGGCTTTTATTTGCTCACACTGACCTGGGCTTGAACTGGGGGTAGGCTTGTGGCACACCAGCCTGTATGAGGAAGAAAGGGGAGGAGTCACGAGCCAGCCAGTGAGAGCAGGGTCAACCAGGAAAGGTCGTGTAATTTACATATAGCAAATATGTACAATAGTGGTTTCACCACATGTATCTTTATCTTTGCTGTATAAAGTACATTGTGACTTGTTGAGTTTCTCCAGCATTGTTTTTACTTCAACCACGGTGCCTGCAGAGTCTTGGGTTTTACTCCATTCTCCTAAGTAAATGTTTCAGCAGTTGTTGCAACCCTCAGATTTAATGCTGCAGAATTGGCCAGTGAAGGAGGGTGTCGTGACAAACGAGGCCAGGAATGCAGCACTGGAGGAGACCAAGTCACTACATTCATCCAACAAATATAAGGTTCTTGCAACCTGTCTGGATAAATGAAGGAACAGCAGGAAGGCAAGCAAATAGAGTGACACATAGAAGTCTACAGATGCTGTGATCATTGTAAAACATACACAGAAATGCTGGAAGAACTCAGCTGGTCTTGCAGCGACCAGAGGGGATAAAGATATATTACCGACATTTCAGGCCTGAGCCCACCTTCGAGGTATAAGCAAAGAACAGGAAATGTCATCTGGGGGCGTGGCAAGATGGCGTAGGGAACAGACGTGCCTTCCAGACCTCTCCTGACTCTGATTTATTGTTTTGTCTTTAAGTGCCCGTTAAAATTCTTTTAAAAGTTTATAAATAATAAGAGGTGTTGGATTAGTGCCTAATGGCTTATATGCAAAAAAAAAGGTAAAAGAAAACATCAACATACTGTTAAAAAACTACATTTTCCAAAATTGTCTGAGCCTACTTGTTTACAAGAAGCCAGGACTCAGCGTAGAATGGATCCAGAGGAAGACGTACAGAGTTCGGCATTGAAACTCCGTTTTAAGCCGGTGAGGCTCTTTGAAGGTCGCACTCAACAGCTTTCAGAACAAAGGGCTGGACGGGTGCCAGTAATTCACACAACAGCCACTGTGAGGGCTGTTACTAAGACTTTGACAGTTGAATCAGCTGGGGTGCCACCAGCTGGAGAGTTAAAGAGCTGTCATTCGACTGCTACAGTGGTGGCGCTGCAAAATGCATCTTCAATTACAACGGTTTTTCCAGACATCGATTCAGTGAAGATGATTAAAGAGATTTGGCTTAAAGATAACCCTGATCTTCAGTCTCCTGGCATTGCTGGGGGGAGTTTGAGAGGGATTTTTATACGAAGTCAAACTGCTAGAAAAGATACTAAATTAAGGGAAGGGGCAGAGATCCCGTGGTCTCTAAGGAACAGCAAGACCCCATTATGCCTGAATCTACTTCTGTTGAAATGTCTGTTAAGGATCTTGAAGATAAGATATATTCTGTATCGAGTCACTTAGCTAATTTTGTGAACCTGTTTATTTCCAAGATTAATGCGATGGCGGAAGTCATTAATGGAGCTTTTAAGCTTGAAACCATTGAAAGATTTGAAATGTGTGATAAAGGTTTAGTCGATGCACAGGATCAACTGCAAGATGAAAATAGAATAATTGAAACATTGCAGATCCAAAATAAAAATTTAGCAAAAAAGGTTGATTATTTGGAGAATCAATCTAGACGGAACAACGTGAAAATTGTTGGTTTGCCAGAAGGCATAGAAGGACCAGATCCAAGAAAATTTTTTACTGAATGGATTTCATGAGTGTTAGGACAGGATAAATTCCCTGAAGGTTTAATACTGGAACGTGCTTATAGAGTTTTAAGAAGAAAATCTTTTTCAGGACAGAATCCAAGATCTGTTGTGATCCGTTGTTTAAACTATTGTGACAGAGAGACAATTTTACGTATGGCTATTAGAAATGCCCAGCAAAATAGATCTCCTTTGATGGTTCAGAATAATCCTGTTTTCTTCTATCAAGATTTGAGTCAAGAAATTATGTTTCAACGACGTGAATTTAATTCTGTGAAAGAATGTTTGTGGAAAAAAAGACATAAGGCAACATTCAGGTATTCTGCGGTACTGAAGATTTTTTAGGATGGAAATTAGCCAAAGTTCTTTGACAATCCTAAAGAGGTTATGGACTTTGCTCAGTCTCTACCATTCATGCAGTTTCAGGAATAATGTAGTCCTTCAAGGTCTCCAAAGAGAGTAGAGATGTAAGGTGGGATCCAGTTTTTAAAAAGAAATGGAAGCAATGGTGACCGAAGTGGTAACATTGATTTAAAAAAATTAATCTTTTATCTTTTTTTGAGAAGAGTTTAAATAGTTTAAATAATGATGATAGTTTAATGAAATGGGAGTTGGGAAAGGGAACTGGGTGGGCACTAGTTTCCAGAAGTCATCAGCTACCTGTGAGTTATCTCACTCCCAATATTTTGGGGGAGTTACCGCTTTGGGCGGTTTAAACAGGAGGAGGTAGTTGTGACCTCTGGCTTGTTTTTTTTTCTTTTTAATTTTTGGGTTAAGAAGTGAAGGTTTTTTAAATTATTTTTTTAAAAATAATTATTTTTTTTAACTCTTTTTGTTTTCTGATTGTAATTGAGAGGGAATTAGGAGGTTTTTTTCTCTCCTTTTTTTCTATTTTTTTTGGGGGGGGTTCTCTTTTTTCTTTCTTTTTTAAGAGGATGATGTCACAGAAGATAATAAGTCAAAAATTGAGGATGTTGAATTAGATGAAGAGGAAGATGAGGGGAAAGGTGATAAGAAGAAAAAGAAGAAAATTAAGTACAAATACATTGAGGGAGAAGAGTTTAATAAAATTAAGTTAATTTCGATAGAGAATTTTGAAGATGTTATAAATGAAGAATATGGAGAATTTTATAAGAGTTTGAACTTTTTTTTCTTTTTTTTTCTTTTTTTATATAAGGGGAGGGGAAGGGAATAAAAAGTTTATCTGATTGTTTTTCTAAGGGATGTTTTTGTTCTCTCGATGAATTATAAAGGAAACTTGGTATTAATGGTAATTCTGTATTTATGTATTATTAATTATGATTTTTTGTATAACAGGTATGTGGTTGATATATGATTTTAATATTTGAACTTAGTTTTAAAGTGGATTTCATTTGTTAAATACATGTATTATGTTTGATTTAAATATATGTTTAAGGGTATTATTTTAGTATTGATATTTTTTTTGTTGTTAGTAATTTTTTTTGTTGTTAAGTTTTATCCTTTTTTTTGTAAGTGGGGTTTTTCTATTTTATTTACAACATTGTTAATTAATTCTTCACTCTTTATTTTGGTGGGGAGGATTGGACTAATTTTAAATTAGATGATTAATGTTGTGTTATAATTATTGGGGGGGTTAATTTGTGTAGTTTAATGATGTAGTATTCTAATTTTTATTATCTTATTTTTTATTATTTCTTTAAATGTAATTTTTATTTTATTCATGTCATAAAATTTTAAATCAAGTTTAAAAAAAAAGGAAATGTCATCTAATATATCTTTACCTCCTATGGATGCCGCAACTTTCTTCAGCGTTTCTGTGTTTTTATAGCAAAGGGATCATAACCCTGGCAGTAAGAGGGAACGCTGTGGCAAAACGGACTTAACCCTGGCAGTAAGAGGGAACGCTGTGGCAAAACGGACTTAACCCTGGCAGTAAGAGGGAACGCTGTAGCGAAAGGGACCAGGATCATTGAGAGGGCAGATGCTGTTTATTGTAAGACCAGAAGATCTGTGCTGTGTGACTGGAGCCAAGGTTAAGGACTTCTCTTGGGAATGGACAGGAACTTGAACGGGAAAGATCCATGCAGGGCCCACCAAGTTAGCTGGAAGTGAAGAGATTCTGGAGAGGGAACATGAACAACTGAGGTTCGTACTAAAAAGCAAAATCACAAATGTGATAATGTTTGTGGGGAGAAAGCATGTTCTTAATTTTCTGAGCTAAGCTGCAAGAGAGATCACTATGATTGGAATCATGTGCAAGTCGTCAATTGAGGGAATGTAGATAATTGAAAGATCTAGTAATAGATTAGGCCAAAGCACATTAGCAGCAACCAAGTGGAAGAGGAGTTCATGGAACATATTGGAAATGCTTTTCTCAATCACTGTTCAGGAATAAACAGAAAATGGCGGGAAACACTTGTGGACTTGGCAGTATCTGCGGGAGAAAATTGGTTAATGTTTCAGGTTGAAGACCTTTCACTGGAACTGGGAAAGAATGAAAATGAGTTTGTTTTGACAGACAAGCTACCTGAAATTTTAGAATTCAGGGTTGGGTCCAGATACACTCTAGCAGAAGATGAGGTGCTGTTCCTCATGCTAACGCTGGGCCTCATCGCAGGTTGTGGAGAAGTTGCAGGAGGGGTAGATTGACAGAATATCTCTGTCAGCATGAGGCCAGGGTTGCCATGAGGATAAGTTGTAGAAATCCTCTGGGTGAGGGGGTTGATAGAAGCAACTCAAGAGAAACCAAGTGCATAAAAACTGAGATGAGGACAGTTGCAAGATGAGAATACAAGGGAACTTTAAAAATTCCAAATGCAGGGCTGTAGTGTATGACAATCTAAGGCTTTGCTAATGGAGAGAGAGAATAACTGAGTCAATATCATAGATGAAAGATCTCGAACAGAAATTTCATTTTCAATACAGAGAAGGCTATTTGAAGTTGTTGACACCGGAATTGAGTTCAGAATTCTGCAACGTGCTCTGATAAAAGATCATGGGCTTGTATTGGGCCTCATTATGACACAGTGCAGGAAGCCGCAGAGAGATAGGTCAAAGTGGATGTGAGATAGCGAATTTAGTGATAGGCGGCAGATTAATCACAGATCCTTCACAAAGTAGTTGCACTCTCTGCAATTTGGTTTCTTTGATGCAGAGGAGGGTGCCCAGTGGGAAGATGAGATGTTTGTTGTTCTTCCAATTTACGGGTGGTCTCAGTCTGACAGTACACGAGACCATGGACAGACATGTCCGCAAGGGAATGGGATAGAGAATTGAAAAGGGTGGCCACTGGGAGATCTATGCCATTGCGGCGGACAGAACTGAGGTGCTCAACAAAGCAATCTCCTAGTCTGCGTCCTGACTCTCCGATGTAGAGGAGACCACAGCAGGAGCATCGGATACAGTAGGTGGCCCCTGCAGATTCACAAGTGAAACATTGCCTCACTTGGCAAGACTGTTTGGGGCCCCAAATGGTGCTTAGGGCACAAGTGGAAGATCTCCTGCGGTCACAGGGGTAGGACCCAAGAGCATGATTGATGGAGAAGGAGGAAAGGACAAGGGAGTCACAGAGGGAGCAGTCCCTGCAGAAGGCGGAGACAGGAATATGTATCTAGTGGTGGGATCATGTGGTAGGTGGTGGAAATGTTGGAGGAGGATGCATTGCATGCGGAGGCTGCAGGGGTGGCCATGAGGACAAGGGGAATCCTGTCCTTGTTGCGCGTGGGGGTGAAGGGGACCAGGGCAGATGTGTGGGTAATGGAGGATATGCGGGTGAGGACTGAGTTGATGGTGGTAGAAGGAAAGCCATGTTGTTTGAAGAAGGACATCTCTGATGATCTGGCAAGGAAGTCCTCATCCTGGGTGGAGATACGATGGAGACGGAGGAATTGAGAGAATGGAATGGAGTCTTTACAGGGGTCAGGGTGGGAAGAGGTGTAGTGGGAGTTGGTAGGTTATAGATGTCTGTCGAGACTTTAACTCCTGAGATGGAGATAGAGAGATCGAGGAAAAGGAGAGTGTTGCTACCAAGTGAAGTTGAGGTTGGGATAGAAATTGGCAGTAAAGTGGATGAAGTCATCAAACTCATCATGGGTACACGAGGCAACACCAAAGTAGTCATCGATGTAGCAGAGGAAGAGTTGAGGGGCCTTGTCTGTGTAGGATTGTAGCATGGATTGCTCCACATAGCCAATAGAAAGGTAGGCATAGCTGGGCCTGATGTGGGGACCCATGGCTACCCCTTCAATCTGGAGAAAGTGGAATTATGGAAAGGAGAATTATTAAGGGTGAGGACAAGTTCTGCCAGCCAGGGGAGTGTAGTGGTGGAAGGGGACTGTCGAGAAAGAAACAAAGGGCTTTGAGACTTTCGGTATGGCCTCAACGAATGAATCAGAAGCAGGTTTATTGTCATGAGCATGTGACACAAATTTGTTGTTTGCTACAGCAGTATCGTGCATACATTGCTATAAATTAAATTTCTATAAATATACTTTAAAAATAAATAAATTAGTACAAAAGGAAAGGAGTGTCTGTGGTTCCTTGTTCATTCAGAAATCTGATGGCGGAGGGAAATAAGCAGTTTTTGTGATGTCGGGTGATTGTCTTCAGGTTCCTGTACCTACCTCCTTCCTGGTGGTCGTAGTGAAGAGGGGGCACGGCCTGGGTGATGAAGGTACTTGATGATGGGGGCAGCTTTCTTGAGACCTCTTATAGATGTCTTTTTATGGAGTGATTAATGTCCATCATGTCTCTGGCCAAGTGTAGCCGTCTCCTGTCCTGTGCATTACCAGACAATGATGTAACCAGTCAGAATGCCCTCCACAGTACACCTGTAGAGTCTGTGGTGACATCCCAAATCTCCTCAAACTCCTCTTGACGTAAAGCTGCTGGTGAGCCTTCATGACTACATTGACATGCTGATCCCAGGATAAGTCTTCAGAGATATTGACACCCAGAAACTCAAGGGGGCAATCTAGTTATGGACATCTAGAGAAGTTACTTGAGATCAAAGAAAAACGTTTATAATGTATTCAGAAAATGCAGTGTGTGAAGAGTGGGGGGGAAAGTTCACAGTTCAGCAAAGAAGGGTCAGGAGGTTGATTAGGAAAGGGAAAATAGAGCAGGGGTGGACAACCATTTTTGGATGTGGGCCGCATACAGAAAAAATATAAGGAGTCATGGGTCCGACTGATACTCTGCAAGAAAAACGGTGTTTTTAGACCAGAAAACCCCTGTACCATCGCAAATTCATTCTCTATCAAAATAACTGTACAACACTACTGAACATTTTATCTGTTGCCATTTCAGTAGTTTATTGATGTGCTCATATATTACAGCAGACATTTCTCTATCTGCTGCTCTTAAATTTAATTTAAATGAATACAATAAAACTCTTTAAAACTCTCATTCGAAAAGCAGTGCAAAATATAAACTTGGATGCAAAATAAGAATCAAGAAAGGAGCAAGGCCATCTCCAGCATTCCTCCACAACCCTCAGGAAATGCAGTTCACGGCCCAGGAGTCCACCTTAATGATGATTCATGTGTAAATCTGTAGATAGGCTATTAAAGATAGGTGATTAAAGTTAACAGTCACTGCAAATCAAACAAACAAACAGACTTCCCCTTGTCTTCTGTGAAAAAGTATTTATTTTCCCTCTGTGACCATATTTTTTGGCACTCCCTTTCTACTTTCTGTCTTTTCGGTTCCGCCATGCTTAATCAACTGAAGTAATTTTTTTTTAACTAAGGTGAATGTTTTCATCGATGAGTAACATTTCAATGGTTGGTCTAGTAGTTGTTCAAAATGGCAGCAACATCTAGTATTGAAACTAAGAAGTGCAATGTAATTGGAATTGAAAGATTGGTCGTAAGTCACATTTACATGACTTAACGAGGTAGTAAAGCAATTTTTCAAAAAAAGATTTCAACAAATGAACCTTTAATAAAGAATATCAGTCCTTTTTTTAAATTTTGGCTGCATGTGCGGGTGGACGTATCTCACGTAGGACATAAGTTGAGGAATACCTGTATGTTCTAACGGGCCATATTCCATTTTATTTTTAAAATTCACCATGGGCCACTTAAAAATGGGCAACGGGCCACAGTTGGCCCATCTCTGAAATAGAGTACGAATGATTTTATGATGTCTTCCCTAGAAATGTGAAATGGAAAAATTAATATGAATGAAATGGGAGATATTATGTTGGGAAATAAGGAGATGTCCTTAGTTAACAATTTAATGAAAGCTAAAATTCCCCACAGTTTTGATATGAGAGGAAATGGCAAACCACAACCAGATCATCTGACCTTAGCAGTTAGAAAACGTTAAGGAAGTGGTTTCAGGACGCTTAGTACATTTAAAAAAAAGACAGGGCAGAGTCAACATAGATTTACAAAAACCATGTTTGATAAATGTATTTCATTTTTGAGGTTGTAGCGTTGATATGCTTGAACTTGCAGAAGGGCCTTTAATCAGGTTCTATTCAAGTAGTTTGTAAACAAAATTAGAGAAAATGAAATTCAGGTAAAATACTGGAGTGGATTGAAAATAGTTAATGATCATAAAGCAATGAGTAGGAATACATGGGTCATTTTTAGGTTGGGGACAGTACCAGTGTAGAACGGCAAGGATCAGTGCTGGGCTCCACTCATTACAGTCTAGGTCAGTGATTTGTTTGAGTCGACCAAGAATAACGCATGTTTCTGCCTGGCCCGCAGGAAAAGGAATGTGATGCCATGTACGTAGTCTGATAATAAATCTGAACTTGCTAACCATTACTGTCTTGGGTGGCAGTGCTTGTTGTGAGGAGGATATAGAGAGGATTCAGGAGATATAGGCAGGCTAAGTGAATTGTTGAAGATGGGATATAATATGGGGAAGATGTCACGCGTTGAAAACGCAGACATTTTTTTCAAACGGTGAGAGAAGGGAAGGTATTCGTGTCCAGGTGGACTCAGGTAAGCTGGTGCACATGTTAGCAAGGATTTTATTTTGGCTTATTTTAGTAAAAGAACAAAGGAAACAATGAAATTGTACAGGACCCCGGTGAAACACCTGTTATGTTCGGAACAGTTCTGGTCTCCCTCCAAAAGGAAGGATATATTTGTGTCTGAACCAGTGTTACAAAGGTTCATTGTTTTAATCCATGGCAACAGGTTTTGTTCCATTGAGAGAAATCAACTAAACTGGTCTTCCTCTCCCAAAAAGAATGGGAGATGATCTCATCAAAACAGCCTCAATTTTCATAGGGCTTGATAGGATAGATGAAGTAATGGTATTTCCCATGGCTGGGGTATGTAGAAGCAAGGATCACTGTCTCAAAGTGTCAGTCAGAGCTAAGATGGAATGAAGTTTCTTCCACCAGAAGGCAGTACATCTTTAGAGCACAAAGTTCCTTGGAGGCCACTGACACGCACTTGTTAGGACAGCACAACAGCAACTGCACTGGCTGAGAAGTCTGACGTGCGCAAGGCTACCAGCCACCATTATGTCAACTTTCTACAGGGGCTCTGTCAAGAGCTTCTTGGCTGACTGCATCACAGTACAAGACCTAAGAGTGTCAGAAAGGATCATTGGGATCTCCCTCCCTCCCAACCACCCCACACCCCCACCATCGACGTGCTCTACAAGAATCGTTGAATGAAGAGAGCATACGAAATCATTGAGGACCCCGCACATGGTATCCTTCAGCTACTTCAGGGGAGAGATACAGGAGGATCAGAGCCAGCACCACCAGGCTGAGGAACAACTTTTTCCCATGGAGAGTGCGAATGCTGAACGACTGGTGAACAGCTCATACAAACCCTCTGTGACTCTTCTATTTATTCAACAATATTTATTTATTTTTGCATATGTACTGCATATAAATCACGTCAAGATGTGTGCTCTGTTCTTTACCATTGAATGATAATAATAAACTTGAACATTAATTCTCTGCTCAGAATATATTCATGACTGAGGTTAATAGATATTTTGTTATTTAGGGAATTCAGGAATATGTGGTCAGTCCAGAACAGTGAAGCTGAGGTTTAAAATTGGGCATTTCAATGAGCAAGGTGATAAAAATAAAAGCAGAAAATTCTGGATATACCAGGTGTGTGGGATGAGAGATAAGAGCTAATGTTTCAGGTAGAAGACTCTTCATCAGAAGAGTCATGAAACATCCTTTAATGTCATGTAATACTACAGAATGTAATATTACACTAAATTGCCTTCTGCCTGCTGTAAGGTGACCTGAGCTCTGATACGATCAGGATGCCTTCAGTGCCCGAGGCCCTTCAGGACCCCTACTTGCCCTCAGCACCCTCTAGAATCCCAGCTCATAGACCTGGTTCCCATGGGCTAGACTCCCGCAGCCTGTGCAGGTCCCCTGACCACATTCCCACAGCCTGTGTGGGTCCCTTAGCCACTGAGCACCTCGCTGGTCTGCTGGTCACCTTCCTGTAAGGGCATCTTCTTTGCTTCTCCTTCTCAACGGGGAGGGTGGGGGGGGGGGGTGGATTGTTCTTCCCATTTCTCGTGCCCTGTGCCAGTCTGCTGCTCCCTTAGTCTGTAACACCTCATGGCCGCTGGTGAGCGCAGGCACCGCCATCTTGGGCACAGACTCTGCAGTTGCAGGATTTTACTTACAAACACTGTCAGCTGCTTTAACATGCAGTTCAACCCTTTGGAGCAGCTCTATGTCTTCACTTTCCCAGGTCCGCACCAGCAACAGGGCTGCCAATTTTTTATAGCAGTTGTCAATCCCATAGATAAGACCTGACCTACATTTTCTGGGTTTTTTTAAAATCCCAGTATCTGCAGATTTTCTTTTCACTGATAAACTGATGAGGTTGCTATGTGCAAAAAATTATTAATAATATAGAATGCACTCACTGAGAGGGGATTTCTGTAAATTTAGAAATCACCTTCAAAGGGAAAATTTGGGGTTTTCTTGGGAAAACTAATTGTTTAGCTTTTGCAAAGAGCCAGAAGGGAGACATTGGGTTGATTGCCCTGCTTGTGCGGTTTCATCATTGTGAAACACAAAAGTCACTTGATAGTAGTAAAAACACACAGAAACGCTGGAGGAACTCAGCCGGTATCACAGGGTCCATAGGAGTTAAAGATATATTACTGATGTTTCGGGACTGAGCCCTTCAAGGAATAAGCAAAGAACAGGAAGGCATCAGAATAAAGACTGAAAACTGGCCAGGAGGGGGAGTCCAGACCAACAAAAAGTGTTTATTGGATATGATAAGAGAAGAGGTGAGAATTGATTTTGGCTCTGTGAAAGGAGATAGAGGGGAAAGGGAAGAGAGAGAGCACTGGGGGGGGGGGGGGGGGCGACAGGAGGAAGAAGAAGGGGGTGGGGTTTAATGGAAACTGGAGAGTTTGATCTTAATGCCACCCAGTTGGACGATGCCCAGGCAGAAGATGAGGTGTTGTTTCTCCAATTTGCAGGTGGTCTCAGTCTGGCAGTGCCTGAGACTATGGACAAGCATGTCAGCACGGGAATGGGTTGGGGAATTGGAATGGGTGGCCTGTCACTCCAACTTCCATTCCCATCCTAAAATGCATCTTGTTCCTTCTCTGTTGCTCATTTTCTATCAACCAGAACAAGTATCTCTATTATTAACTTTCTTTATTCTCCGTCCGTCCCATCTGGTGATTTCTTCCTTGTGTCTACATCACCTTTGTTGACCTCACCAAAGCCTTCGACACCGTGAGCAGGAAAGGGCTTTGGCAAATTCTAGAGCGCATCGGATGTCCCCCAAAGTTCCTCAACATGATTATCCAACTGCACGAAAACCAACAAGGTCGGGTCAGATACAGCAATGAGCTCTCTGAACCCTTCTCCATTAACAATGGCGTGAAGCAAGGCTGTGTTCTCGCAACAACCCTCTTTTCAATCTTCTTCAGCATGATGCTGAACCAAGCCATGAAAGACCTTAACAATGAAGACGCTGTTTACATCCGGTACCGCACGGATGGCAGTCTCTTCAATCTGAGGCGCCTGCAAGCTCACACCAAGACACAAGAGAAACTTGTCCGTGAACTACTCTTTGCAGATGATGCCACTTTAGTTGCCCATTCAGAGCCAGCTCTTCAGCGCTTGACGTCCTGTTTTGCGGAAACTGCCAAAATGTTTGGCCTGGAAGTCAGCCTGAAGAAAACTGAGGTCCTCCATTAGCCAGCTCCCCACCATGACTACCAGCCCCCCCACATCTCCATCGGGCACACAAAACTCAAAACGGTCAACCAGTTTACCTACCTTGGCTGCACCATTTCATCAGATGCAAGGATCGACAAGGAGGTAGACAACAGACTCGCCAAGGCAAATAGCGCCTTTGGAAGACTACACAAAAGAGTCTGGAAAAACAACCAACTGAAAAACCTCACAAAGATAAGCGTATACAGAGCCGTTGTCATACCCACACTCCTGTTCGGCTCCGAATCATGGGTCCTCTACCGGCATCACCTACGGCTCCTAGAACGCTTCCACCAGCGTTGTCTCCGCTCCATCCTCAACATTCATTGGAGCGCTTTCATCCTTAATGTCGAAGTACTTGAGATGGCAGAGGTCGACAGCATCGAGTCCACGCTGCTGAAGATCCAGCTGCGCTAGGTGGGTCACGTCTCCAGAATGGAGGACCATCACCTTCCCAAGACCGTGTTATATGGCGAGCTCTCCACTGGCCACCGTGACAGAGGTGCACCAAAGAAAAGGTACAAGGACTGCCTAAAGAAATCTCTTGGTGCCTGCCACATTGACCACCGCCAGTGGGCTGATATCGCCTCAAACCGTGCATCTTGGCGCCTCACAGTTTGGCGGGCAGCAACCTCCTTTGAAGAAGACCGCAGAGCCCACCTCACTGACAAAAGGCAAAGGAGGAAAAACCCAACACCCAACCCCAACCAACCAATTTTTCCCTGCAACCGCTGCAACCGTGTCTGCCTGTCCCGCATCGGACTTGTCGGCCACAAACGAGCCTGCAGCTGACGTGGACATTTACCCCCTCCATAAATCTTCGTCCGCGAAGGCAAGCCAAAGAAAAGAACACACTGTATGGAGTGTGGGTATGACAACGGCTCTGTATACGCTTATCTTTGTGAGGTTTTTCAGTTGGTTGTTTTTCCAGACTCTTTTGTGTAGTCTTCCAAAGGCGCTATTGCCTTGGCGAGTCTGTTGTCTATCTCGTTGTCGATCCTTGCGTCTGATGAAGTGGTGCAGCCGAGATAGGTAAACTGGTTGACCGTTTTGAGTTTTGTGTGCCCGATGGAGATGTGGGGGGGCTGGTAGTCATGGTGGGGTGCTGGCTGATGGAGGACCTCAGTTTTCTTCAGGCTGACTTCCAGGCCAAACATTTTGGCAGTTTCCGCAAAACAGGACGTCAAGCGCTGAAGAGCTGGCTCTGAATGGGCAAATAAAGCGGCATCGTCTGCAAAGAGTAGTTCACGGAGAAGTTTCTCTTGTGTCTTGGTGTGAGCTTGCAGGCGCCTCAGATTGAAGAGACTGCCATCCGTGCGGTACCGGATGTAAACAGCGTCTTCATTGTTAAGGTCTTTCATGGCTTGGTTCAGCATCATGCTGAAGAAGATTAAAAAGAGGGTTGGTGCGAGAACACAGCCTTGCTTCACGCCATTGTTAATGGAAAAGGGTTCAGAGAGCTCATTGCTGTATCTGACCCGACCTTGTTGGTTTTCGTGCAGTTGGATAATCATGTTGAGGAACTTTGGGGGGCATCCGATGCGCTCTAGTATTTGCCAAAGCCCTTTCCTGCTCACGGTGTCGAAGGCTTTGGTGAGGTCAACAAAGGTGATGTAGAGTCCTTTGTTTTGTTCTCTGCACTTTTCTTGGAGCTGTCTGAGGGCAAAGACCATGTCAGTAGTTCCTCTGTTTGCGCGAAAGCCGCACTGTGATTCTGGGAGAATATTCTCGGCGACACTAGGTATTATTCTATTTAGGAGAATCCTAGCGAAGATTTTGCCTGCAATGGAGAGCAGCGTGATTCCCCTGTAGTTTGAGCAGTCTGATTTCTCGCCTTTGTTTTTGTACGGGGTGATGATGGTGGCATCACGAAGGTCCTGAGGCAGTTTTCCTTGGTCCCAACAAAGCTTGAAAAACTCATACAGTTTGACATGCAGAGTTTTGCCGCCAGCCTTCCAGACCTCTGGGGGGATTCCATCCACACCTGCTGCTTTTCCACTTTTCAGTTGTTCGATTGCCTTATATGTCTCATCCTGGGTGAGGACCTCATCCAGCTCTAGCCTTAGGGGCTGTTGAGGGAGCTGGAGCAGGGCGGAATCTTGGACTGAGCGGTTGGCACTGAAAAGAGATTGGAAGTGCTCTGACCATCGGTTGAGGATGGAGATCTTGTCGCTGAGGAGGACTTTGCCATCTGAGCTGCACAACGAGTTTGGACTTGGGGAGAGGGGCCATGCACAGCCTTTAGAGCCTCGTAAAAACCCCTGAAGTCGCCAATGTCCGCGCTGAGCTGGGTTCGCTTGGCGAGGCTAGTCCACCACTCATTTTGAATCTCCCGGAATTTGCGCTGAAGATGGCTGAAGATACAGAGCCGTTGTCATACCCACACTCCTGTTCGGCTCTGAATCATGGGTCCTCTAACGGCATCACCTACGGCTCCTAGAACGCTTCCACCAGCGTTGTCTCCGCTCCATCCTCAACATTCATTGAAGCGCTTTCATCCCTAATGTCGAAGTACTTGAGATGGCAGAGGTCGACAGCATCGTGTCCACGCTGCTGAAGATCCAGCTGCGCTGGGTGGGTCACGTCTCCAGAATGGAGGACCATCGCCTTCTCAAGATCGTGTTATATGGTGAGCTCTCCACTGGCCACCGTGACAGAGCTGCACCAAAGAAAAGGTACAAGGACTGCCTAAAGAAATCTCTTGGTGCCTGCCACATTGACCACCGCCAGTGGGCTGATATCGCCTCAAACCGTGCATCTTGGCGCCTCACAGTTTGGCGGGCAGCAACCTCCTTTGAAGAAGACCGCAGAGCCCACCTCACTGACAAAAGGCAAAGGAGGAAAAACCCAACACCCAACCCCAACCAACCAATTTTCCCCTGCAACCGCTGCAACCGTGTCTGCCTGTCCCGCATCGGACTTGTCAGCCACAAACGAGCCTGCAGCTGACGTGGACATTTACCCCCTCCATAAATCTTCGTCCGCGACGTCAAGCCAAAGAAAGACACACTGTATGTGTCTCTATCTCTGTACCTCAGTCAGTGTGTTAATTAATCCTTATTATCCTCCCTTTGACAGTCATCAGGACATACTGCTACTTAGTGCTGTAAATCCCAAGGTCAGACTATTGAAAGGCTTACAGCTGTCACTCAGACTCTGCATGTAACAAGCCACTCAGGCTTATGATCCCGTGTCTCTTCACTCTCCCTGCAGTGGAAGAAGCTGATGGAATGCTGAAGAAATGTGTAGAAGGTGTTGAGTCAGCCCTGCTGTATGCCAAACTCTGGGCCAAGTACACAAAGGATCTGCTTTCATGGATGGAGAAGAGGACTTCTGCTGGTGAGTGATAGTTGATACTTCTGTGATGGGCCATATTCCGTGTCTGCATTGCGTTAGACTGTGTTGCCAGTATTTCAAGGTTAGCATTATGGGGGGGGGGGCGGGGGGGGGAGGACCGGTGAAATGCACACCTTGTCATCCTCATAAGCCAAGGTTGTGACTGCATTGGTCTCTTGTTAATCAGAATCATTGTGGACAAGCGTCCTCAGTCTTGTATTACAGTGTGTGGGGGGGGTGGGGGGGTGGGGTTGTCAGGAGATGTCACTCATTGATACTGGGCTGAAATGGTTTAATTGTTGGGATGGAGTTGAAGTGTGATCCTCCATCAACATTGCTTGGTTCTTATGACTTTGGTGGTTGTGAACATAATACTGTAATTTGGGATTATTAGTACTAATAAGCAATAGATTTATTTGTCCTCATCATGAACTTTCATTGCCTTAAGAGGCTCACTTTGTAGATCTCTGAAAATACAAGTGTCTCTATCCTGTGCTCACCAACCTGTGCCCTGACCCATGAAGGCTAGTGTACCATGTGCCTCCTTCACCAACTGTGTTGCCACTTTCAGGGAACTAGAGACTTGTCACCTGTCTATCAACCATCCCCAGCACTCTATCATTTACAAAATCCTACCCCTATTTAACTTTGCAAATTGCTTCACCTCACACTTTTCAAAATTAAATCCCATCTTCCATCCACTCTCCTCAGACCACCACCAATGTTCATCCATCCACAAACTTAATAATCATACCTCATACATTCACATCCAAGCCATTAATACTCAGAAACAACCAAGGTCCCAGCAGCATTCCCCGCAATACACCTCTCATAACAGAACTCCAAACAGAAAACCAGAGGTGTGCGATCCAGTGATTATTGGAGGATTGGAGGGGGAGAGGGGGAGCAAATTTTTGGGGGTCACTATCTCAGAGGATCTTTCCTAGACCCAACACAAATTCATCATGAAGAAAGCCTCTCAGGAGTTTGAGGAGATTTGGTAAATTTTTACAGATGTGTGGTGGGAAGTGAGCTGACTGGCTGCATCATGGTTACGTATAGGGACACCAATACTCCTGAGTATTATGCCCTGCAAAAGATAGTGGACACGGCCCAGGACATCACAGGCAAACTCTTCCCACTATTGAGAACATCTACAGGGAGCGCTGCCATCGGAGAGCAGTAGCAATCATCAAGGATCCAACACCACCCTGTTCTCACTGCTACTATCAGGAAAGAGGTATTAGTGCCACAGGACTCGCACCACCAGGTTCAGGAACAGCGGCTACCCCTCCACCATCAGACTCCTTAACGACAAACTCAATCAGGGACTCATTTAAGGACTCTTACTTTTGCACTTTACTGTTCTCTCTCTCTCTCTCTCTCTCTCTCTCTCTCTCTCTCTCTCTCTCTCAGTATTGTAGTTTGTTTACATTTGTTTAGTTATTTACATATGTATGTTGAGTACAGTTTTATTTTGCACAACCAATAAGTGGTAATTCTGCCATGCCTGCAGGAAAAATAATCATCTATATACTCTGACAATAAATTTGAAATCATAAAAAAACCTCTCTCTCTCATCACTAAGCCAATTTTGGTTCTAATTAGCCAGCTTTCCTGCAATCCTTGAGTCTTAATGTTCTCAACCAGTCCAGCATGTAGGATCTTATCATATGTCTTACTTAAATTCTATGTAGACAATGTTTACTGATCTCTTCATCAAACTCCTTCATTACAACCTCCAAAAATTCAATCAAATTAGTGAGGCAGGACATCCCCTCACAAAGCCATGGTCACTCTCTGTACATAAATCCTCTCCTTTAAAAGTCCCTCCAATAATTTACCAACCACTAACACAAGGTTCACTGGCTTTCCCCTCCTACCTTTCCTAAATAAAGGAACAACATAAACCAGTCTTTTGGTACCTCACCTGTGCCTAATGCAGATATAAATGATCTCAATCAAGGCCTCAGCAATCTCCTCCCTTATTTTCCACAGCATCCTGGCGTGGGTAGGGCCTTAGCTGATTGGAAGGAACCAGAGAGTGGGAATAAAGGAATCCTATTCTGGTTGGCTACCAGTGGTGCACGGCAGGGGTTAGTGTTGGCACCACTTCTATTTAAGTTGTATGTTAATGATTTGAACTGTGGAATAAATGGCTCTGTGGCTAAGTTTGCAGATGATACAAAAAGAGGTGGAGGATCAGGTAGTGAGGAGGAAATGGAGAGGCTGCAGAGAGACTTGGATAAATTAAGAGAATGGGCAAAGATTGAAATACATTGTTGGAAAGTGTACAGTCATGTCCTTTGGCAGAAGGAATAAAACCCCTAGTATCCAGAACCTATGGGGATTGGTAGATGCCGGATAAGTGTATTTTCCGGTTGTTTGAGACTTACTCTTACAATGTCTAATATTTATAAGCAACCTCAAAATCTGCTGATTACAGCTCACCAGCCAAGTCTAATATACCGATATCATGATGAATCCACCTGCCGTGCTAGTGGTGGTTTGGTGAACTAACGGCAAGGTGCGCCAATTTTAAACACATTTTTTACTTATTATTTTATTCTTATTTATTTTAATTTTTATGTATTTTCCTAGATTTTTTTTTTTTGCTGATTGCTTAAGGCTGTTGGTTGCTTTAATTCAGATACCAGGGATTTTAATGTAGAAAATTCAAAATTTGGAAGTGCAAAGGAACTTGCATTTATATTTGCAGGACACCCAAAAGTTAACCTCCAGGTTGAGCCGATGGTGGAGAAGGCGAATGCAATGTTGCTGTTCATATCCAGAGGAATAGAATATGCTGTAAGAGCAGGGATGTGCTGTTGAGGCTTTACAAGGCTCTGGTGAGACCTCACGTGGAGTATGGAGTCCAGTTTTGGGCTCCTTATTTAAGAAAGGATTTGGTAGCAGTGAAGAGGGTTCAGAGAAGATTTACAAGAATGATTCCTGATCCCTGGAATGAAGGGATTAGCATATAATGAACGTTTGATGGCACACCTTGGAGTTCAGAAGAATGAGGAGGGCTTCATAGAAGCATTTTGAATGTTGAAAGGCCTGGATTATGTTGATGTGGAAAAATTGCTTCCTATGGTAGGAGAGTCAAGGACAATAGGGCACAATGTCTGAGTTGAAGAGCGGCCATTTAAAACAGAAATGCAGAGGAATTATTTTAGCCAGAGAGTGGTGAACCTCTGGAATAAGCTACACAGGCATCTGTATGCAGTGAACTGGAATTCACTGTCTGTGTGTTGTTCAGATGGCTGGCTCCACCCTCACCTACCCCATTATAAACCCTGGTTTTCCCTCCTTACTTCAGATTCACCTCAGGACTATTGCGTCTACTGGCCATTGATTGTAAGCTATTAAAAGCGTGTTTGTACTCCTCACTTGTCTCTGAGAGCAATCAGTTGTGTTACAATTTTAATAGCTTAACTTTGAAGCAGGATGGAAGCTCTGTTGAAGCCAGGCATGGTCCAGGTTGACCCTCTGTCCCTTGAGGCCCTGGAGGAATTCACCTACTGGCTGGTGTGCTTCCAGTCCTACCTGACAGCCAGCCACACAAGACGTCTTCAACTCCGATAGTCTCCGGAGATCTGCACTTCTCTCTCAAGTTGGCCCCAAGGGGTTCATTGTCATCAGAGACTGTGCTACATATGAGACGGCCATAGAAAGCTTGAAGGCCCACTATAAGAGGCCCCAGAGGGACGTGCTGGCAACGCACCAACTCTCTCAACATTGGCGACATCCAGGTTAGTTGCTGGCCAATTATGTCCTGGAACTGTAGGCCCTGACCAGAAAATGCCACTATGAAGCGGCCACGGCCAGAGTGAGAGGAGGAACAAATCTGGGATACCCTCATGACAGGAGTGAGGTCGAGGTATGTGAGGCAGCGACTGCTGGAGTTGGGGAAGAAAGACTTGGCCAACACCCTGGAGCTGGTGAAAGCTCTCGAACAGGCCCAACTAGGAGCTGACGACCTCACGGGTGAAACTGGCGCCTTTTCGGATGACCAGGTCATTGGGGCACCAGTGACCCCACAGCCCCAGCATCGGCTGCTGCGTCCATGTGCTACTGGCGATGCAACTTCTGTGTACAGGCACAGCACCCCCGTCCCCAATGCCCCACTAAGGACTCCGTGTGCTCAGGATGTGGTAAGTGAGGGCATTGGGAGAAGGTCTGCTGGGTTAAAGGGAACCCAAGGAGGGTAACCACGTGTGCGACCCCTGAACAGGTATTTGACCCATGCCCAAGTCCTGAAATGCAAGCTCAGCCTCTCTGTGTTGCTCACTGCCAGCATCTTGCTGTGCCTCATGGCGAGACCCACTACCAGAAGTAAAGCATTGCAGAAAGCAATGGTGGTCATCTTGCCATGCCTCAAGGTCGATGCCACCTACTCCTTCTTTGGAGCAAGGTGGAGGATGGCCATCTTTCTGTGCCTCATGATCAACACCATCTTGACTGCCCACGGGCCAAGAGGAGAGAGTCAACATTAGCATGGGGAGTGATGGGGTTTCTGGAGCACTGGCATTGGTCATCCTGGATCGGGCAATACCTCACCAATTGAATAATTCGATGATGGAGGTGAGGGTAAACGGACAATTGACTGATTGATTGGTAGACACTGGCTCCACTGAGAGTTTATAAACTCTGCGATGGCTCTGCAGTACAACTAAAGAATGTACCAGATAGACTATTGTATTTTCCTATCTAAATGAGTACTAAAGGATTTGTGTGCTCCTGTGTGTTGCTGGGCCTGAACTTCCTGTGTCACCTTAAAAGCGTTACCATGGAGACCTCTGGCCCACTTCCTCCAATCATGGTTCATAACGGAGGGTCTAAAAGCTGGACACCACATACAGTCTCTCCATCCTAAATATTGATCCCCACTGTTTCCGAACCTAACACCCGATTGCAAACCAGTAGCCACAAAGAGCAGGTGATAGGGTGCAGGGGGATCAGGAATTTATTAGAGCTGACACACAGCAGCTGCTCAAAGAAAACATAATTGAGCTCAGCAACAGCCCGTGGAGTGCCCAGGTGGGAGTCATAAAAGGGGAAGCAAAGTCCAGGCTAGTGATTGATAATATCCAAACAATAAATAATTTTGCACTCCTGGACGCATACCCCCTCGCTTGAATTTCGGACATGGTAAATGAAATTGCACAGTATCGGGTCTATTTGACCATTGACCTGAAAGCTGCATATCTGTTCCACCATCCCAACAGGGCATTTGAGGCAGACGGACAGCTCTATTAGATCCGGAGGGTCCCTTTTGGTATCATCTTGGTCTTCCTGAGACAGATGGTCAAAATGGTCGACGAGTACGGGTTGAAGACATCTTTCCCTTATCTCGAGAATGTCACCATTTGTAGGCACTCTCTGGAAGACCATGATGCCAACCTGCAGAGGTTTTTCTACATGTCCAAGGTTCTGAACCTCATGTACAACTCCAGTAAGTGCGTGTTCCAGACGAAGCGTCTGGTGACCCTAGGCTATGTGGTAGAGAATGGCGTCATTGGCCCTGACCCTGATGGAATGTGTCCTCTGTTTGACTTCCCAATCCCGAAGACCATGAAAGCCTTAAGAAGTCTGGCTTCTCCAACTATGCCCAGTTGGTCCCTCACGACATGGATAAGGTCTGCCCCCTCTTAAAATCCACCTCTTTCTCATTATCGCCTGAAGCCCAGGTGGTTTTCGACTACGTTCAGAGCTACATTGTAAAGGCACCATACATGTGGTGGATGAGAATGCACCTTTCCAGGTGGAAAGCGATGCCTCTGACACAGCTCTGGGCATTACCCTTAACCAGGCAGGTAGAACGGTTGCTTTTTTCTCCTGCACCCTACAAGGCCATGAGCTTTGGGGAATCCATCAGTGGAGAAAGAGGCTCAATCCAATCTAGAGGCCATCAGGCACTTGGAGGCATTACCTAGACGGCAGAAAATTTACACTGCTCACCGATCAGTGATCGGGTGGCATTTATATTTAATATGCAAAAAGGGGTAAAATAAAGAATGATAAAATCGCCAGGTGGAGGACAAACTCTCCACCTATAATTATGACATAACATACAAGCCAGGTAATCTCAATGAACTGTCAAAAGGAAGCTGTGCCTCTGCACACACTGGCTAGTTGCGGTCCCTGCAGGTTGAGCTTTTCCACCCAGGCATCACTCGCATGGCTTATTTCGTCAAGGCACGCAACCTGCCCTACATTGCTGAGGACATCAGGGAATTGACCAGGTCCTGCCAGGTCTGCGTGGAGTGCAAGCCGCACTTCCACCACCCCAACAAAGCGCATCTGATAAAGGCATCCTGCCTCTTTGATCGACTCAGTGTTGATTTCAAGGGTCCCCTCCCTTCCACCAACGGAAATGTGTACGTTCTCAACGTCATCGACGAGTTCTCATGTTTTCCATTCGCCATCTCCTGCCCAGACATGACCACCACCACGGTCATCAGGGCCTTACACTCTATTTTCCCCCTTTTTGGGTATCCCAGCTATATCCATAGTGATCGGGGCTCATCATTTATGAGCGAAGAACTATGCAGCACCTGCTTGTAACAGGCACTGCCTCAAGCAGGATGAATAACTACAATCGCTGGGGGAACAGACAAGTTGAAAAGAGAATGTGATTGTATGGAAGGCCGTGAAATTGCCCTTCCAGACTAATGCTGGTAAGAAGTCCTACCCATGGCGCTCCACTCCATAAGGTCGCTCCTCTGCATTGCGACCAAGGCAACTCCTCATGAGTTCATGTTCATTTTCCCGAGGAAATCCACATCCGAGACCACTCTCCCAGCTTGGCTAATGGCACCAGGGCCAGTCCTGCTAAGAAAGCATGTGAGGAGGAGCAAGACAGGCCCCCTGATCGAGAAGGGGCACCTGCTGCACGCCAACCCAACGTATGCCTATGTGGCAAACCCTGATGCCGGAGAGGACACCACCTCGATCAGAGACCTGGCACCCGCTGGAATGGAGGAAGAAATGCCTCAAACAAGCCAGGAACAAGTACCCCATCCAGGGTCCCGGACAGTTCTGCTCGGGAAGTGGGTCCATCCCCTTCGCGACCAGAGTTGGAGCCCTCGAGACCCAGTGACCCTGTAACACAGGGGGTCCAGAAAGTTCAGAAAGCCCAAAGTCCTCCAGTACTGAGGTGCTCGACCAGAATAACTAGACCCCTGACAGACTTAACATATAAATATTTGTAAACTATTAGTTTTTTTTTGAATGAACGGTGTCTGTTTTTCTCCCACAGGCTCAATTCTGAAAGAAGGGGTGAATGCAGTGAACTAGAATTCACTGTCTATGTGTTGTTCTGATGGCTGGCTTCTCCCCTGGCTCCATCCTCACCTACCCCAATATAAACCTTGGTTTTCCCACCTTACCTCAGGACTATAGTGTCTAACAGCCATCGATTGCAAGCTATTAAAAGCGTGTTTGTACTCCTCACTTGTCTCTGAGTGCGATCAGTTGTGTTACATTGTGGAGGCCAAGTCATTCAGTGTAGTTAAGGCAGAGATTGGTAGGTATTGAATAGTTAGCATATCAAAGGTTATGGGAAGAAGGCAGTAAGAGAAAGGATAAGCTCACTATGGAATGGCAGAGTAGACTTGATGGGCCAAATGGGCTACTTCTCCTTCTATGATCTTATGAGACTCAACTAGCCCTGCGACTTATCATCTCTTGTACATTCTTGAGCTAACGCCTTCACCTTAATACTGACACATTCCGAAGTAACAACATACCACTCACTGAACTATCTTCCTTACCCTCCTTCATAAATACCGATGTGAAGTATTCCCACATCACCTGGCACAACATGTACATTATCCCTTTGGTCTCAACCCACTCTTTCCCTGGCTACCAGACTCTCTTATATGTTATCCATCAAATAGTATTAGTTTCAACTTTTCTCCTTCTCTTTCCCCTGCCGCTGCATAATCTGCTGTGCATTTCCTTCCCTTTGTCTGTGTGGGTGTTCTCTGGGGGCTCCGGTTTCCTCCCACGCTTCAAAATGTACCGGGGGTATAGGTTAATGGGATGTAAGTTGGCCTGTTACTGTGCTGTATGTCTAAATTTAAAATTTACAGTTTTTCATGACCTGTATTTCGTGCTCATGGGCCAGAAGGGTCTGTAACCATGCTGTATCCCTTAAAAATTCATCACCTGTTTCCATCTGACCTCATTAATCTGTCAACCAGATGTCTTCACCTAGACTCACCCTCTTACAAATATTTCCTTTGTTCTCAAGATCCCTTCCCTGGACTCTCCCAGTTCTGACAAAGGGCCTTTTAACCTGAATAATTGACGTTTCTCTTTCCATAGATACCGCATGGTCTTCAGAGTGTTTCCAGCATTTTCCTCTCTCATTCACTGTCTTCTTCCTCCTTCCTTGGGGTCCATGTTGGTGATTTTGGTTTGACGTTTTACCTTTCACTAACAGGTTTCATGGTACCTCTGTTTACATTGGACTAATGCCATTCTTAAACTATTATGTTGGTTGCTGGGGGATTATTTCAGGGAAAACCAAATAGCAGTTCCGCAAGTCATGAGATAGAGAAGAGGTAAGTTAGTTACTGTTTATTTTAAGTGGAGGAGGGAAAGCAGCTGAATTATATGAGGGTGTTTCTCAAAAAACTGTACCAGCCCTTAACATTATGATTACAACAACTCAAGGCAAAGTGGTCAGAACTATGTAGTTCCAAACCGGGAGGGTCAGTGAATACTAGGAAGCAGCTCAGTCCGAAACAGAACAAAAACATAATTGGACAGGACAATTAAACTTGACATTTAACAAACATGTGAAAAGAAAAGTAGGCTGCACACAAATTCGATTGACTAAATTTGATTGAGGTTACATCATTATATATGGTTAAACACTTTTTTTCTCAGTATTTCATAGTTTACATGGTATGTTGAGTGCAGAGTTTTGCATTACCAATAAGTGGTAATTCTGCCTCAACCACAGGAAAAAGAACTTTGGGTTGTGTGTGATGTCATGTATGTGCTCTGACAATAAATCTGAATCTAATCTAATCCTTTGAGGAGTTGAGGCAGTTGCTGGAGGTAAATGGGATGAGCATACATGGCACTCGGTCACATTGAAACATTTCCTTCATATTCACTCCTTTTATTATTTACAAATTCACCCCCCACACACACACCCACAGACACACACACCCACAATCACACACCAATCCCACACACACCCTTCACACTCACACACCTCTCAGACACACACCGATCCCACACACACACCCCAGACACATAAACCCCACACATACCCCACACACCCACCCACACCCACACACACACACACACACACACACACACACACACACACACACACACACACACACACACACAATAATTTAAAATAAAAATATGTAACTATTTGGAATTATCTACTTGGTTACAGGATACTGTTCATCAATCTCACAGACTGCTATTTCGCAACCTGGCAGTCCTGAATTTGATGCTCCTGTACTACCACCTTCTTGATGATAGTGGGTGAACAATTCTATCTGCTGGATGGAAAAGGCCCTCGATAATTCTTCAAGCCATATTTAAGCAATGAGATTGAGGTTCCCAGGTGGTATGTTACCTCCTAGGTGCCAGGGTCAGGGATGTCTCTGATTGAGTTCATAGCATTCTGGAGGGCTAGGATGTTGTGGTCCACGAGGGGTCCAATGTCATAGATAAGAGTAGGGACAAGGTCTTGAAGAGGGAATATAGGGAGTTAGGACAGAAGTTAAAAAAGCAGGACCTCACGGTGGTCACCTCAGGATTGCTGCGTGTGCTATGTGCCAAAGAGGATAGAAGTTGTGGCAGATGAATGTGTAGCTAAAGAGTTGGTGCAGGGGTCAGGGGTTCTGATTTCTGGATCATTGGGATCTCTTCTGGGGAAGGTCTGATCTGTACAAAAAGGACGGGCTGCACCTGAACTGGAAGGGGACCAATATCCTGCAGGCAGGTTTGCTAGAGCTGTTGGGGAGGGTTTAAACTAGTTTGGCAAGGGGTGGGAATCAGAATGTGAGTGCAGAGAATGGGGTAGAAGGTCAAAAGCATGATGCTGTGTGCTCTAAGTTGGTGAGGGAGGAAAGCAGGGGACAAAACATAAAGAGAGCCAGTTAGAGGGGTTGAAATGTATCTATGTCAATGCAACGAGTATTAGGAATAAAGGATTCCTGACACAATCTGTGGGCAACGAGCGGAGAGGCCAAACTGAATCTGGTTCTGGGGTATGAACTGGTCAGGTGGCCAACCTCTCGGAGGGGGAGCATTTTGGTGAGTGTGACCACAACTCCCTGAGCTTTAGGATAGCTTCGGACAAGAACAAACAGAGACAAAATGGGAAACCGTTTAATTGGGGAAGGGCTAATTACAATGAGAAGTGGCAGGAACTAGCAAGAGTAAATTGGATACAGATGTTCAAAGGTGAAAGCACAGAACAAATGTGGAGGAAGTTTAGGGACCACTTGTTCAGGGTTCAAGATAGGTTTGTCCCACTGGGACAAGGAAAAGATCGCAGTAAAAGAGAACCATGGTTGATGAAACAGGTCAGGCAACTAGTCAAGAGAAAGAAGGAAGCAGGAAACAGGAAGGGCTCATGAGAAGTAAATGGTAGCCAGGAAGGAGCTTAAGAAAAAATTTAGGAGAGCTCAAAAGGGGCAGGAGAAAACCTTGGCAAGTGGGATTAAGGAGAATCTCAAGGCATTCCATGCGTATGTGAAGGATGACAAGATTGAAGGTGGGGCCGCTAAAGGATAAAGGAAATAACATGTGCCTGGAGGTGCATGAGGTTGGGGAGGCCCTAAATGCTTTGCTTCAGTATTCACAAGAGAAAAAGACCTTGATCAGGGTGGGGTCAGAATAGAACAGGCTTGTGTGTTGGACAATGTGGAGATTAAGGAAGTGGAAGTCTTGGATCTTCTTAAAAACATCAAGATTGATAAGCCCCTGGGGCTGGACGTGATATACTCCAGGATACTGTGGGAAGTGAGAGAAGAGATAGCTGAGGCAGTAGCTATGATCTTTGAATCCTCTTTGGCCACGGGGAGGTGTCAGAGGATTGGAGGAAGGCAAATATAGTCCCCTTGTTTAAAGAAAGTAATAGGGAGAATCCTGGGAATTATAGGCCTTTGTCCATGGTGTGCAAACTATCGGAGAAGATTCTTAAGGATAGGATCTATGAACATTTGGAGAAGTCCAGTCTACTCCAGGATAGTCAGCATGGCTTTGTGAAGGGAAGGTCATGCCTCACAAGTGGTTGAACTCCATTTTGTCACCACTCATTCCTTTCCTCAATGGGATAGAGATCTGGTTTGTCCTTTCTCTTTCATTTTTGGTATTATTCTTGCAAAGCATCTTTGCACCCTTTCCATTTTAAGAAGGAGACCCGGCTAATATTATTTCACAGTGGCCCAACCCATTTTTAGCACAAACCTACTCCTTTCAATTCTACTCATCAGGAAATAAACACTGGTGATTGATTTGCTTTCTTTCTTATCTCACCAATCTGTGGTTTATTGTTGCTCCAACTTCTCTTTGTCCCTCTATCCATTCCAACTTGTACCTTCCCTAATGTACGACATGCCTTGCTTTTATCTGGGTTGAATATTTACTGTCAGTAACTCGACAGTCTTACAAGTCTACCAATAACCTGCTGATGATCTCAGTATCAGGAAATTCAGACCATTTTACGACTACTATAAATAAAAATAGTACTGCACAAAAAGTCGGGCCGTGTCTGTGGTTCATTGATCATTCAGGAATCTGATGGCGTGGGGAAGAAGCCATCCTTGTGCCACTGAGTGCTTGTCTTTAGGCTCCCGTACCTTTTCCCTGATGGTAGCAGAGTGAAGAGGACATGGTGGCTGCTTTTTTAAGACACCGCCTCATGTCGATGTCCTCGATGGAGTGAAGTCTGGTGCCTGTGATGTCGCAGGCCGAGTTAACAACCTTCTGGAGTTTATTCTTGTCCTGAGAGTTGGCATCTCCAGTGACGCAACCAGCCAGAATGCTTTCCACGGTACACATGTAGAAGATTTCAAGAGTCTTCGGTGACATACCGAATCTCCTCAGACACCTCACAAACTATAGCTGCTGATGAGCCTTCTTCATGATTCCATCAGTGTGGAGGCTCCAGGACAAATCCTTAGAAATGTTGACACCCAGGAATTTGAATTTCTTGATCCTCTCCACTACTGAGCCCTCGATGAGGACTTCACCATCTTCCCCTGACTTCCTCTGAAGTCCACAACCATCTCCTTGGTCTTGCTGACTTTGAGTGCAAGGTTGTTGTCATTACACCATTCAGCGAGCTGATTGATCTCCCTCCTGTACACCTCCTCATTGCCATTTGTGATTCTGCCAACAACTGTGGTGTCATCAGCAAATTTGTAGATGGCGTTGGAAATGTACCTGGCCACACAGTCATGGGTGTGTAAAGAGTAGAGCAGGGGGCTAAGCACACATTCTTGGAGTGCACCTGTGTTGATGATCAGTGAGGAGGAGACATTTCCAATTCATACTGACTGTGGTCTTCCGATGAGTATGTCAAGGATCCAGATGCAGAGGGGGGGTACAGAGGGTTAGAGTTTGTACCTTCTTGACCAGCCCTGAGGGAATAATGGTATTGAATGATGAGCAGTATTTGATGAAGTGCGGCCATATTTATGAGTTTTCAAGGTGATCCAGAGCTGAGTGGAGAGCCAGCGATATTGCATCTGCTGCGGAACAATTGTAATGATAGGCAAATTGCAGTAGATCCAGATCTTTACTTAGGTACATGTTAATTCTGGCCATGACCAGCCTCTCGAAGTGTTTCCTCACAGTAAAAGTTAGTGGTACTGAACAGTAATCCCTCCCAATTTGGTATCAATTCTATAAATTATGAAGAGCAGGGTCACAACATTAGTCCTTCATGATTTTTACATAGCATTCGTGGGATTTTTCCATTAAGACTAGCCTCCAATGTGCCAGCATTGGTCGCTCACACTGGAACATCCAAAACCTGCAAATCCCCATTTTAATCCACCATTTAATGCATCATATTGGCATTCCATGAACAAAAGGGGCAGGACATGTAACTCAACAGCAACGGTGACTGAGTCTAATGTCACGTATAACGTTGACGGAATGTTAGACCCACTTGTTTTCCCAAAAATTGGCTCTAAACTATTCCCCCAGTTTTATATACCTGTGATATTGGTGAGTAATACTGTCGGTCCCTGCACTGGTCATTGTTGTGTTGAGAAAGTCTCAGGTCTGTGAGAGACAAGTCTGGATACAAGGCTTTGCTATCAAACTGAACTTTTATTAACACACAACAATAGCTACAAGAGTATGTGAAAACTGCAGCACAAATAAAACACACAAGCACACAATTTAAAAAAGAGTGTGGGAAAATCTACTGCAAGTATTGATCAAAAGAAGTGGATTTGAAACTTTTTCTTTTCACTCATGTACCACCTTAAGTAATCCCTTACTAATCACTGCTACCTATCATTGGGGGCTGGTGGTGGACTGTCGGGGGTGGGGAGAAGCAGAGAGTGGGGCGGTGGGCTCCAGACTGGTCAAACCCACAGGCCATCTTGCTCACCATCTTGCAGACCTATTGTCCAATATAAAGTAGGGTTTAGGTTAGGGTCAGTGTTAGGGTTAGACTTAGTGGCCCACAGAAACAGAGAGCAGACAGCCGACTGCTGGGACAGAGCGGGACAGTGGGCCACAGGAGAGAGCAGGGAGCACTAAAAAAAGATTACAGTACACAATTCCAAGATTGTCCTGGAATAGCTGCAGTGTAGTTTCCACTGCAGGTATTCTGGGAAAATTACAAGGGATCTAGACGAAGAAAGACGGGACTGAAATGACACCCCCATTCTCGTTTCATGCTTTTTGCGCAGTGTTCCATAAAAAAAGGAATAATTTCCTGTAACGCAGTGGTGTGTAAAAATCATATTTGTGGAACACCTTCCTTAGCTCTCTTAAACTCCCACTCTCTGCATTATTTCCTTTTTTTTTCCTTTTTAAAATATTTTATTGATATTTAAAATATAAACAATTGAATGGACCTATGTGCCACAAAATTAGAAAAAAAATTACAAATATGATTGTAATTAAGGAATCCAGAACATGTTCTTAATAATAAAATAAAGAAAAACAACTTAAAAAAAGTTTAAAAATTTCCAAACCCTTTCCTCGAAGCAAGGTTGAGAATGGACATGTTTGAATCAAGTAGCTCCTTCTTGGAGAGGGATGACACAGTGCCAAGATTCCTGAACAACACTAAATCTTAAGATTATTATAGTCGTCCATATCTTTTGGAATTTAATATTTGAATCCTTGATAGCATATCTTTTTATAATTTAAGCAAGACGTGATATTGTTTAGCCACTGTGCATATGCAGGTGGGGTATTACCTTTCTATTTGATCAATATTGTATGAAGTAAAAAGAGTTTGGCTCTGAGTGGAAGCCAGTAATACATCACCTTCTTGAGATATTCCAAAAAGAGCAATTAAAGGGCGAGGTTCCAATTTTAAATTTAAATCACCAATAGAGTTTGAAAAACACCCTTCCAAAATTTTTCTAAGCTATGGCAGGTCCAGAACATATTTGCCATATAAAGGATTCATTGCAGAATAAAAACGGGACTGTTTTACTTTAGACATTTGTGCTCTGTGGAGCACTTTAAATTGCAGCAAACGATGCTGTGCGCAAAAAGGAAGTCGCATTAATCAAATAGAATCCCAAACCTCATTGGAGGGTGAAAGGTTAAAATCCTGCTCCCAGGCGTTCTTGATTTTTAACTAACGAGGCTTGTCCTAAATTAACCACTTGGTCATAGATGTTAAGCCTTTATGAGGAGGTTGTAATTCAAAAAAATGTTTCAAGAACATTCTTCTCAGGAAAATCTGAAATCTGAGATCAAACAAAAGGTCTAATTTGTAAATATCTCAAAAAATGAATGTTAAGTAAAATTAATTTTGCCACCCATTGTTCAAAAGATGCAAAATTGTTGTCAATAAAAAGGTCTTTAAAACAAATAATACTCAATCTGTGCCAGTCATTAAAGGTAGAGTCTTGCACAGAAGGTTGAGGAAGTGATTGGATATAATAGAGCTGGTTAAAAAAAAACTCTGAAATCCAAAAGACCTTCTAAATTGTGCTCATATTCTCAAACTGTTTTTAATTATTAGATTATCAGTTAATTTATATAGAGAAGAGGATAAAGAAGTCCCTAGAATTGCCAGAAGTATTCTTAGCAAAAATTTGTTCCATTTTTACCCATGTGGGGGCGGTCAACTCGATCATCAAATTGGAACAAAAGTATCAAGTTCCAGATATTGACCACCCGATAATAAAATCTAAAGGTAGGAAAAGCCAAACCATCGTTCCTTTTCACTTTCTGAAGATGAATTTCATTTAAGCGGGGGTATTTTACTTGCCATATATAAGAAAAATAAGTGAATTGAAAAAAGATTTAGGAATAGAAATGAAAATTTAGGTAAAATAATCATTTTAATAGAATTAATACGACTAATCATATAAATAGATGATGGTGACCATCTTGTTAAGAGCAATTTTACACGATTAAATAAAATAGAAAGTTTTTCTTAAAAGGATGTTTCTAACTCCTTGTAATTATAATAATCACATTCTTAAAAGAAAAATCAGAATTCCTTGGTAGGGGCCATTTAAAGATAAAAGTTCACTTGTATGTAGATTCAACTTATACACTGAAACTGACTAAATCTTGATAACAAAGATAATGCGCTCAGTAAAGACGCATTTGGATTAGGTACAAAGAGCAAAAGAGCATTTATATAGACGGAAAATTTATGCTCAATGCCCCTCCTATAGATCCCTGAAAAATCTCCACACTCTCGAAAGGCAATTGCTGCTGGTTCCAAAACCAAATGAAAAGCACTGGACTTAAGGGCGACCTTGACAAGGACTCCATTGAAGATTAAAAGGTTTTGATGGTTGAAGATTAGTAAGAATTGAAGCAGTAAGGCATGTATACTGTATATTTCAGTGTACGAGTTGAGTTGTGAAACCCCAAAAATCTCTCAAATAGTGGGGGTCGAATAATACACTGGATATACTTTTGAGACCTTAAATTCAGCTCAAAATCCAATTCGCGCTGGTCCAGCATATCTTGACCCTTGAAAATCCAAAAAACACTCAACAGATTTTCATTGAAAACAACACAATTAGCACCCTTCAAAATTGCTCTCGCTGTCATTGTCTGAAACAAAGATGGCAGCCAACACATCCATACTCTCACTGTTTAATCAATCATCATATGGGTCCCAGTCTGTGTCTGATGAGGCGGTTTCAGCTTCATCGTCAGTGGCCCACAATAAATCATCTTCCATGCCATCAATTGCACAAGAGATACTGCACTTTTTAAACGATATTATCAGTCTCTAACTTTGTCCCATGTCTTGAGCGCAAAGTTACACAGCACATCAGATGATGCAACACGCATTGCCCCACCTTTTGTAAACGACTCTTCTGCACTCAACATCCATGTATTCCATTCCTCGGGCACATGGTCTTTGAATGGCTTATTCAGCAGACATCAAAAAGTTGCAATAGAAACGTAAAAACCTGCAAATGATTGAATTTTGAAATAAAAATCGAAAATACTGGAAATATTCAACAAATCAGGCAACATTGGTTGATAGAAATGGTTCTTATTTCAGTTTGATGACCATTTACTAGAACTGAAAACAGGAATTTCTCTGTAAGTAAAGGTGGTAGGGGAGTTGTTGCAGAGAAATGTACACTTAAGACTGGTCACCCTAATGACATGCTGACCAGATTCTTTGAATAATTAATACAGACATATTGGGAAAGTAGGTGAGCGTGATTGCTGGCTTCGCAATCACCAAAAGAACTCTCTTCAACTTGACAGACATGGTGTTCAATAAATAAAGGAATGTTCAGTCGACTATCTGAATAGAACATGTGACCAGTTTTTCTTAATGATGGACAATAATGTTAATGAAAACTTGTGTAAATGGCTGTTACAAAACAGATTCTTTGGAATCTGGAATTTAGGTGAACTAAGACTAGTTCATCTCAGCTTCCTAACTGCAGAACTCTTGCCTCCATGGAAATTCACTTCTACCCCTAGTTCCAATCCGAGAGATTGAATGGATTTTGTTTCATTGATGCTACCAATATGTTCTCATTAATTAAATGACGAGGATAATGTTCAGCTCTTAATTTAATTGCTGATATAGAAGGATTGGCATAGTCTCTTCTCTTTGGCTTGGCTTCGCAGACAAAGATTTATGGAGGGGTAAATGTCCACGTCAGCTGCAGGCTCATTTGTGGCTGACAAGTCCAATGAGGGACAGGCAGACACAGTTGCAGTGGAAAATTGGTTGGTTGGGTTTGGGTGTTGGGTTTTTCCTCCTTTGTCTTTTGTCAGTGAGGTGGGCTCTGCTGTCTTCTTCAAAGGAGGTTGCTGCCCGCCGAACTGTGAGGTGCCAAGATGCACGGTTTGAGGCGATATCAGCCCACTGGCGGGGGTCAATGTGGCAGGCACCAAGAGATTTCTTTAGGCAGTCCTTGTACCTCTTCTTTGGTGCACCTCTGTCACGGTGGCCAGTGGAGAGCTCGCCATATAACACGATCTTGGGAAGGCGATGGTCCTCCATTCTGGAGACATGACCTACCCAGCGCAGTTGGATCTTCAGCAGCGTGGACTCGATGCTGTCGGCCTCTGCCATCTCGAGTACTTCGACGTTAGGGTTGAAGTCACTCCAATGAATGTTGAGGCCGTAGGTGATGCCGGTAGAGGACCCATGATTCGGAGCCGAACAGGAGTGTGGGTATGACAACGGTTCTGTATACACTAATCTTTGTGAGGTTTTTCAGTTGGTTGTTTTTCCAGACTCTTTTGTGTAGTCTTCCAAAGGCGCCATTTGCCTTGGCGAGTCTGTTGTCTATCTTGTTGTCGATCCTTGCATCCGATGAAATGGTGCAGCCGAGATAGGTAAACTGGTTGACCGTTTTGAGTTTTGTGTGCCCGATGAGATGTGGGGGGGCTGGTAGTCATGGTGGGGAGCTGGCTGATGGAGGACCTCAGTTTTCTTCAGGCTGACTTCCAGGCCAAACATTTTGGCAGTTTCCGCAAAACAGGACGTCAAGCGCTGAAGAGCTGGGTCTGAATGGGCAACTAAAGCGGCATCGTCTGCAAAGAGTAGTTCACGGACAAGTTTCTCTTGTGTCTTGGTGTGAGCTTGCAGGCGCCTCAGATTGAAGAGACTGCCATCCGTGCGGTACCGGATGTAAACAGCGTCTTCATTGTTGAGGTCTTTCATGGCTTGGTTCAGCATCATGCTGAAGAAGATTGAAAAGAGGGTTGGTGCGAGAACGCAGCCTTGCTTCACGCCATTATTAATAGATACAGCAATGAGCTCTCTGAAACCTTCTCCATTAACAATGGCGTGATTGGCATGGTAAGAGCAATGTTATTACAGCGCCAGTGACCGAGGTTCAAATCTGGTGCTGTCCGTAAGTTTGTACATTCTCCCTATGTCTGTGCGAGGTTTCTCCATGTGCACTGGTGTCCTGGGTAAACTTGTACCTCTCACTTTGTTCATTTTAGATTGATCACAGTGTTTGAGCTACCGAAAGAAAATAGACACACAGACACCGAGAGCAGTTCAGTTTATACAAATGTTTATTACAAATTCAAAAGCTGATTTCAAACTACAATATCCTAGCCCTTCCCAATTATACTTATCTTTTTTAAAAAAAAATAATCTGACCCACGGGTTCCGCACCATAATCATCCCGTCCTGGAGACGGTCACTCGCTAAGTCCAAATTATACTTATCAACACCTGAACTGGTTCCAACTGCCAAAGCGAGGCAACGATTTCACACTTGTAGTAGGTTGTTGAGGCGCTGGTAGCAGCTTCTCCACCTCCCTCGACCGGGACGTTAGCTGGACTCTAGAAGTTCTTCTTCTTGCTGAGAGATGTTGCCACCTCTCAGAGAGTCTTAAACTTCAGCCGCGGGACCATGGCTGAGATTACCCAAAAACTGCTTACCCAAGCACCTATTCCCAGCACAGTAAGAAAGATAACCGAGCAAGCTAGCATGCTAGGCTTCTATCGAATATATAACGTAATTTTCAGCTTATCACTTTGAATACAATGGTTTATTTTGCATCAAGGCTAGGCCTCTGACAGTCTGTGACCAAAACAAACAGGAAGATTAAATGTTCTTGGTACACAGATGTCCTTTCGTCAGATAACTGCATCTCTGGCCCCTTGGTGGAATTTAGCTTATGTCTGCTGATTCTAAAAAACAAGCAGGTTCTCAGCCTTGCAGAAGCAGAGGCTGCAAAAGTGAAAAAACACGGTTTAAATCTTCCATTACAACTGGTTCCCTCCAAAATGTACCTGGCTTCTAAGTGAATTGGGGTATTTATGTGGCAAGGGCTCATGGGCCGGGAGGGCTGGATATTTTGCTGTATGTCTCAATTTTTAAAATTTAAACATCACTATTTTAGTGATAAATGTTCGGCATTAAAAATATGTGAGAAGAAATTAGGTTAAAAGAACTGTAGCTTTGCATTTATCACTGATCTGGAGGGGATGAGTCTTTTCCTTCGCTCAATGCTGATGGAGTCCAGAATCTACCAGAGACTCACACCTCACAGTGTGGGAAAGCACAACTCTGGCTTTTATGCTTCTGACAAAACCCAGCTCACTCCTCCACAGTGAGAACAAGTCAAAAGAGCCTTTCATCCTCTTATCAACCACACTGCAATAGTTTCAATCTCCTGTTCCAGAAGAACAGGAAGATTATTCCCTAGTACAAAACCCAAGACCCTCTCACACTACCAAAGCTCAGCACTTCTGCCATAATTACTGGTGTATAGGCTCTCTTGCTAGACTCTGAAGACTTACTGAAATTTTAAGATCTCCACAACCCAGGGACCAATGAAGATAAGAGTGCAGATGGAGTATGGTGGAAGGATGGAACGAAGACAAGCAAAGCCAAATTGAGTCAACCCTCTCTATTCTTTCCTTTAACTTGTTTCTGTGCTTTGACAACCCATCCACGACATTTAGCGTGTATTATTCCTGGGATAGAAGGTACAGTCAAAGACTCCATTCAGAGATTGAACATGGGACAAAACTCATCATGAGGTCTGTGGAAATGGAGGCAGACAACTTCATACTTAACCATTCAGCACGTCACTGTAAGGCAGAAATGGTAATTCAGCTTGCACATTTTTTCCCTGCTGTCTTTGAAGCATTCTGTTGTCAAAATGTGTGCACATTAGTAAAGTACAATCTTTCATTATACACTTATTACCCAAGAAAAGCAGGCACCTGATGCCCTAAGAGCATTTTAATCAAGTGTTGGGATACGGAACTTAGTAACGAGATAATCCTGCTGTTAAAGTCTTCTTCTTTTACTAGGGATGTCTCCTGCTGACTCTTCCCTTCCCCGATAGAGTTCTGTATTACTTGAATATCTACCCACCAAGTTACTCCTCTGTTAACCCCCTGCCATGTCTATCTCTTTCACTGTCTCCTTTCCTGTTGCTCCCCACCCCCTTCCCTTCTTTCTCTTTATCCGGCCGAGCAATAAACTCAATGCAGGTTGAACCTCTTTAATCTGATGACATTGGAACCTGGCTATTGCCAGACCACAGAAAATGCCGGAAAATAGAAAATGCACAGAAAATAGCTGTCAAAGATGGGGTCGGTGCCTCGATCAGACCCATTTTCTGAGCTAAAAGGATCAAATATATCACAAATCAAATCTTGGTTTAACACCTTTACAGCTCCAGTGATCGGGGCCAGGGTTTGAATCCCACACTGTCTGAGAGTAGTTTGTACTAACGGTGGCAGATTCAAAACATGCTGGACCTCAGGAGTTGCTGGACCACAGAGCACCAGATAATAGAGGTTCGACCGGTATAGCTTACTGAGAGAAAAAGGAATGGAAGGAGTTGCTATAAGAAATGTTAGCCTGCTGTAGACTAGTCCAACAAAGCTGCACATTTAATAAACTCTGCTTCACAAGGAGTTTAACCAGTACATATTCAACCTTGGATCTTTCACTGCTGATGGTTAATGGCTCAGTCTCAGAGATAGCAATAGATTTCTGATCTGGTCCCACACTCATTTCTTTCACAAAGTAGGATTGGAAATTTCTTTCTCTCATAAATGCTGTCATCCATGTCTTATTTTATAGAGATTGAATTCTCCAGGAACATAATGAAAATGGCAGAAACAAGCAAGAATTTAATCAACCAAGAGGTAAAGTGATCCATGCAATGATGTGTTTTATAAGTTGTTTTAGTTCCTCTGTTAATTTGATAATTCAATCTCACCAACTGGTTCATATGACCACTCAGGTCTTCAAGATTCAATGTTATCGTCAGAGTAATAAAACAGTGTCATATTACATGAAATTCCTTTTGGCCCACAACAAGGCAGGCAGATTCACCACTGACAGGAAAAGTCTGAAGTGCCTCTTACATTTCTGACCTACAGTCAGAGAAGGAGAAGCAAGAGAGTCCCCCCAGAGTCATCGAGTCTCTGTAGATTTGCCTCCAGCACATCTGCAGCCCCCACAGCCACCAGAGTCCTACGTGAGCTCCAGACTCGAACCTCCAACATGATCAAGAATCCTTCAGCGCCCTCGGCGCCTCTTTGCATCCCGGTTCCAATACCTGGTACCCTTCCAGTCAGTTTGAGCCAGTCTCCAGCAGTCCACAGCCCAGCGCGAGCCTCCTGACAGCGGTCCCCAGCAGGCCACGGCTTCCTCGAGTTCCTCACCTCCAGTCGCCAGCAGCCGCTGCATGCACTGGTCCCTCAGCAGCAGAGCCCCCTCACTGGTTCGCTGCTGCGGTCACTGTCCCCACGGGTCGTCATCTCCTCTTCTCCCTCTCAGACAGGGAGTGATCTTCCCGTCCTCTGATGCCCTGTTCCAGTCCCTCCACTTCCCTGGAGTCTGTGGCCCCCTTGTGGCTGCTGCTAATTAATAACCGCCACCATCTTGGGTGCAGACCCGTGGTCACGGGATCTCAACTAAAGCCATTGTCGGCTCCTCAATGCAATGGGCCCTTCAAACCCCATGCAGAGTTGATGGCAGTCGGCTGGGTGCCTGAACCCTATGGGAGCGCTGTATCTCCGCTCCCTCGCTCCCCGTAGGTCCGCACCAATGGCAGTGCCGCCATCTTGCATTGTATCTTTATATTTACAAAATAAAACAAAACGCTGTGTGGCCTGCTGAGTTTTTCCAGCATTTTTGTGTGAACAACAATCACAGCGGCTGAACACTTTCTCGTTTAACTCTATTAACTTTGAGCATTCTCCACATTTTTGACCACCTTTTTCTTTGGATGAGACATTTACAGAAATCAATTCCCCCTCACCCCAAAAAAAAACTGGTGCATGCAAAAATAAATCCTCCCAAGGGGGTGATTTGAAAAGGAAGAGGGTTCTGGGCATCATTCCTTGACTAGCAAAACTGAAAATAACGTCATTTCCTTTTCGCTGCAATGTTGGTTGTGGAATTTTGTGATGGGACTATAACCAGTAGAGATTAAAATCGGGAATTGAAGGACTACGTGGTAAGTTGGACAGAATCAGTAGAGAAACTAAGTGAACAGGACAGATCTTCTGCTGCCTGACGTCGTATTTCTTTCAGGGTGGTCCAGGGGCTGTTCAGTTGGAGGGCTGAGTTCCAGCTCATCAGCATGGGTTAGGATAGGGTTAGACTAAGCAGACTAAGCAAGGCTTCTCTCACCTCTCCTGTCCTCCCATCATTGTCGCCGTTTGTCTGTTGGCCTGTGCTCCTCCCCTTAGCCCTTTCTTTCCTTCTTCCCAGCCTTTTGTTCAGGCACCTGCCCGCTTTTTACTTGAAGAAGGGTTCAGGCCCAGAATGTCGGTCCTACATCTTTACCTCGAGACCTGCAGAGGTCCTCCAGCATTTCTAGACATTTACTACAATCACAGTGTCTGCAGATGTTTGTGTCTCACTCCTCTCAGCCTGTACCACAGACATTTTAAAAAGTGACTAAATAAAAACATGGTGTTCAAAAATTTTAAATAGTTTAAAAAATATGTGAAGACTGATTTCTCCCATTTTATTTCACCATGCTTCTCTATTGAAAAACAGACTGTGGTGATGAGTTTCCTCCATTGTATTCCATTATTGTTGGCTACTGTATATATGGAGCTGGCCTCCCCACTGATGACTCATACCCTATGATTCCTCCCCCGTGGTCCTGGGCCATAAAGGTCGAGCCACCTCTCCCTTGCCACCATTCCTATACCTGGATCTGGGCCAGCAAGGTTCTTCTGTACATTAAAGCCTTTCGTTCCCTCAGCCTAGTCTTGATGGTTACTGGTAGTGCACTACACCGAGTTGCAACCATCAGGTTCCCCAGTATCCTGGTGAAAGATGAGCCTCATTGTTTCAGGATTTGATGCTGTGTTGTCGATCCTGTTTTGTCCGAAGTAATTTTAACATGAACAGTATTTTGATTTTGCATAAACCAGAAGAACTACACCACAACTATGGCTCAGTGGACTGCATTTCTGCCTGCAGGTCAGCACATTATAGCTTAAACTTAAGCACCATCGACTAAACTAACATTCACAAAATCGCCCTTTGGATTAGATGTTAAACTGAAACACTGCGTAAGGCCTCACTGGCAGGATATATGTGAAAAGCCTGGGTGTTTTCACCTGGATCCAGGCACTTATTCATGCTTCAAGCAAAAACGAAGATGAACTGTGCTTCACCTAGTGAAGCTGCTGCCTCAATCTGGTTTCAGTTCTGATCTTGGGGATTGTCAGGATGGAGCTAAAATGTTTTCCCTGTGAAGGTCTATTTCCTCTGGGTGTCCCAGTTTTCTCCTACATCCCAGACATGCAGGTTGGTAGGTTAACTGGCTTGTAAATTGCCTGTAGAGTTAAGAACATAAGAAATAGGAGCAGGAGTTGGCCATCCGTCCCATCGAGCCTGTTCCGCCATTCAATGAGATCATAGCTGATCTGATCATTGACTCAACTCCACCGATCTGCCTTTTCCCCATATTCCTTTTATATGTAAAAATCTATCTTACTGAACCTTAAATATGTTTAATGAAGTCACCTCAACTGCTTCCCTGGCAGAGAATTCCACAGAATTCTGAGAAAAAGAGTTTTTCCTCATCTCCATCTTAAATCTATTCCCCTGAATCTTGAAGCTGCGTCCCTAGTTCTGGTCTCATCTACCAGTGAAAATAATTTTCCTGCCTTTACCTTATCTATTCCTTTCATAATGTTATATGTTTCTATAAGATCTCCTCTCATTCTTCTGAATTCGAGTGAGTATAATCTTAGATGATTTAGTCTCTCCTTGTAGGTCAACCCTCTCATCTCCGGGATCAATCTGGTGAACCTCCTCTGGACTGCCTCCCAGAACAGTCTATCCTTCCTCAAGTATGGAGATGCCTTGTACAGTTACAGCACGACCTCCCTGCTCTTTAATTCAATTTCTCTGGTGATGAAGACCAACATTCCATTTGCCTTCTTAATAACCTGTTCTACCTGCAACCCAACTTTTTGCGATTCATGCATAGGCCCTCCCAAGTCCTTCTGCACTTCAGCACCTGCTGGAGTCTTTCACCATTTAAATAATAATCTGCTCTTCTATTTTTCCTACCAAAGTGGATGACCTCGCATTTACTAACATTGGACTCCATCTGCCAGGCCTTTGCCCACTCACCTACCTTAACTATATCCTTCTGCAGCTTCTCCAAATCCTCTGTTCAAATTGCTTTTCCACTCAATTTAATATCATCCGCAAACTTGGCTACACTACCCTCTGTCCCCTCTTCCAAATCCTCAATGTAAATGGTGAACAGCTATGGGCCCAGCACCAATCCCTGCAGCATCCCACTTACCATTGTCTGCCAATCAGAAGAAACATCCATTTATCCAACTCTCAATCTATACCAATATACTTAACTTAACTGCATTCATCTGTATCTAAGTTTCTTGTGTGGCACAAGAGTTGTTGGTGGGTAGTAGATGGGGAGAATAAAATGGGTACTTGATGCTTGGCCCAGTGGGTCAAAGGGCCTGCTCCTTGCTAGATGACCTTTTGAGTAACTCGTACCTGAAGCATTTAAGGTTGGTACCCAGATCTTCCGTATGTTTGCCCTGGTTCGATTCAGAGTTCAGATTTATTGTCAGAGCATATGCTGAGTGATGTAGATGCTTGATGATTGCTGCTGCTCTCCGACACTAGCATTCCCTGTTGATGTTCTTGGTGGTGGGGAGGGTTTTGCCTGTAATGTCCTGGGCTGTGTCTAGTACCTTTTGCAGGACTTTACGCTCAGGGATATTAGTGTTCCCATTCCAGACTGCGATGCAGCTGGTCAACACAATTTCCACCGCACATTTGTAGAAATTTGCGATGTCATCACCAACCTCCGCAAACTTCTGAGGACGTAGAGGCACTGACGAGCTTTCTTCCAAGATTCCAACTTGAATTTGGAATTGACGATCAAGGTTTGTCACCCGGGATGGAAAAGGATAAGGTCCTTAACCTGTTGCCTGGTCAGTTTCAACTGCTTCATTCAGCTACTGTCTTGAACCTGCTGAGAGTCAGATCACAGGCATTTAAGTCTGGAGATCCAGATCGCTACAGCAGGAGCAGGTATGACCTGACGGAAGCTATCTCTCGGGCAAAGTGGAGATTCCGGATGAAAATGGAAACAACATGGGACACCCAACAGCTTTGGCAGGGCCTAAATGCCAAAACCTTTTACAAAACAAATCCAGTAAAGAGGCAGATGGCAAAATTTCTCTCCCAGAGGAACTCAACGCCTTCTACACCTGATTTGATAACAGCAACAGTGAAGAACCACTCCATACCCTCACATCCCCTGAAGACTCCATCCTGTCTGTAAATGAGAATGATGTGCGCGCTGCTGCCTCCAGGAGAGTGAATCTGAGGAAAGCATCTGATCTAGATGGAGTAGCTGGCTGAATATTAAAAATCTGTGCTGACTAACTTACCAAGGTTTTCATGGATATCTTCAATATCTCACTCCTGCAGGGTATGGTGCCCCCACCTGTTTCAAACAAGCATCAATCATACTGGTGCCCATGAAGAGTGGTAACCTGCCTTAATGACTATTGACCAGTAGCACTCACATCTACAGTGATGAAGTGTTTTGAAAGGCTGGTGATGAAGCAGATCAGCTCCTGTCTGAGTGGTGATGTGGATACATTCCAGTTCACCTATCGTAGTAGACTCTACACAATCCTCTCGAACACCTGGACTGCAAAGATGCTCTTTATTGACTACAGTACGAAATTCAACACCATCATCCCCTCAAAACTGATCAGCAAACTCCAAGACCTGAGAGTTAACACCCCACTATGTAATTAGATCATGGATTGCCTCACCTCCAGACCAAAATCAGTGAAGATTGGTAAGGTCTTCTCCACAACCTCCATCAGTACCAGAGCACCACAGGGCTGTGTTCTTAGCTCCCTGCTCTACTCACTTTACTCCTACAACTGTGTGGCTCAGTACAATAACACCATCTACAAATTTTCCAATGATACAATGGTAGTGGTTGTGTAAAGGAAGAGCATGCAGGATGGAGATTGAAAACTTGGCTGAATGGTGCTCCAACAACAACCTTGCATTCAAAGTCACCAAAACTAAGGAGCTTATTGTTGAGTTCAGGAAAGGAAAGCCAGAGGTTTACAATCCAGTGATCATTGGGGGACCAGAGTTGGAGAGGGTGAGCAAATTTAAGTTCTTGGGAGTCACGATCTTGAAGGACCTTTCCTGGACCCAACACATTAATGTCATCATGAAGAAAGCACGTCAGCACCTCTACTCTTTCAGGAGTTTGCGGAGGTTTGGTATGACACCAGAAAATTTCTACAGAGGTGTGGTGAAAAGTGTGCTGACTGGAACTCCAATACCTCTGAATGTAAAGACATCCAAAAGGTAGTGGACACGACCCAGGACATCACAGGCAAAACCCTCCCCACTATCAAGAACATCTACAGGGAACGCTGCCATCAGAGAGCAGCAGAAATCATCAAGGATCCAACACCACCCAGCACAAGCTCAGTTCTCGTTGCTGCCATCAGGAAAGAGGTATCGGTACCACAGAATTCTCACCACCAAGTTCAGGAACAGCTGCTACCCCTCCACCATCAGACTGCTCAATGACAAACTCAATCAAGGACTCATTTAAGGACTCTGATTTGTGTACTTTATTGATTTTCTTTTTGGTCTCTCTGTATTTTAGTCAGTTTGTTCCACTCCTTATCTATTTACAGTTTTTTATTTGTTTATATGTGTACAGTTTATTTTTGCACTTCAAATTAGTGGTAATTCTTTTGCACCCGACAGAATCTCAGAGTTGTATGTGGTGTCATGTATGTTATCTGGCAATAAATCTGAAATCTGATGTTAGGTTATTTTATGATTAAACTTCTGAATTTTCTACAAAATATTATTATTTTGATTATTTATCAAACCTATGGTCCTAGAACAGAATAATTGTGGTACGTCAAAGATTCTGGAACTTATAAAGAGTGATTAATTAATGAAGATGTTCACAAATGATTTGTATCCAAACAGAAATTCATGCCTTTCCAATACACCTACACAATGGCCTTGCAGCATGACATCCAACAAGGACAGAGGATGATGAAAACCATGTCTTTACTGCAGCACAGTAAATACATTGAGGTAAGGAATCGGCTTTGTAGCCTTCAGTGTATCTCCTGTAGTTGGAGCACGAGAATAGCATTGCTTGTGTCTTTCATTGCTTGAGCTTTTGGCCTTAAACAGAAAAAAAGTTTGATCTGATCAGCCAATATTTTTATGCTTCTGATAAGATTCCTTCCACCAACTCCATCTAACTGTTTAAGCATGTTGGTTTCATTCCTTTGCTCGAGAGTTTAACCAAGCTTCCCCTTAGATGCATCTGTGCTTTTCACTTGTGGAAGCAAGTTCCCCATTCTTACCACCACGAATGAAGTGTGATGAAGTGTGCACAAATTATTAGTGGATTTCCCCACACCCACCCCAAATGAAGTTGTGTATGATACCTAGATTCAAACATTTTCACCACCACTTTGAATGGGGAAACAAAAATTTTAATTTAATTTTTAATGTAGCCATACAGCATGGTCACCTTTCTTCCACACTGCGTAATATTCCAATTAACCTAAACCCCGTACGTTTACTGGTGAGAGGAAACCGGAGCACCTGGAAGAACCCCATGCAGACACGGGAAGAACATATAAACTTGGATTCGGACCCGGGGCATCAGTGCTGTACAAGCTTTGTGCCTAAAATCTTCTCCAGCACTCATTCAACCAAAGCCTAATCCATTCAAAGGGCCCAGGGCCAAAATGTCAATTACCCTTTACTTCCTGTAGATGCTGAGTGACCTAAATAAAATATTTATACGGATAAAATATCCTTAGATAAGCTATGGGCAAATAGCACATGCCAGTCTGGCAGCAGGGGCTGACAGCTGAGACAGTTTCCCTTGCGGTCAGCAGCAGCAAACTCGGTGGGCGAAGGATTCGAAAGCACAATGGCCAGCAAGCACTGTCTTGGAACAGACCACTGCGGGGCAATCCTGCATCACTCTGGCTGTCACGCCTCGCACTCTGCCAGGCCCAGTTGCGTGGGACCCAGAGGGAGGCGTTTGTCCTGAGCTAGCATTCGCATCCAAGTCCTTGCCCTGGCACATGTGCCTAAAGCTCCATGGAAAACAGAACAAAAGTTCTGTGAGGACAGAAGAGCTACAAGGCACTGTGTTCATCTTCACTTGCCAAGCGAAGGGCCATGAAAAAATATAAGTAAAGTAGATAGAATACTTGTCCTAGAGGTGTATTGTTTGTCTGGTTGTGTGTCTGCGTGTTTTGCACCAAGGACCGGAGAACGCTGTTTCGTCGGGTTGTCCTTGTACAATCAAACTTGACCTGCTGAGTTTCTCCAACATGTTTGTGTATTCCACTCGCCCCCAGCATCTGCGGACTTTCTTGTTTAACTCCATTCAACTGCTCCCCTGCAAAGTCTCTTCAAGGGATGCCTATTGTGAAATTTCTTTCTCTGAAGGAAGTTCTGTAAGAGCCTGTCTCACTGCTCACCCTGTTATCCTTGCTGTTTTCCACTCCAGGTCCCAAGCCCAAAACATTATATGCCTATGGATGCTGCATTTCTCTGCAGTCGTCTGCAGACTTTCTCATTTAACACCTAATCCATGGGGATATAATAGGGTCAGGTTTTACTCTTCGAGGCCATAATTGGTTCACAAGGCTGGTAACGTGCTTGGTCATGGGTTTCTTGAGGTTCAGAATGCAGAAAGGAATTGTGTGGTTGTTTTCCCTATCCAATGTATGAGTGATAGTTGCGTGAGTTTAAGCCTAAATTTAAGCTTATTCTTTGTCTCCATCCCATCCTTTTACCCACTAACCATTTAAAGCAGCCACCTTTTCTCTTTTTTACTTTTGAATAAACAGCCACTAATGATGAAAAAAAATGAGTTGGAGAAACAACGGCGAGAATTTAAGGAGCAATGGCAGAAGGAGCAGCGCAAAATGGTGAGTGGAACAAGGCCGATCACCAGAGTGTGGTGGCAAGGCCTATCACTAGAGTGTGGTGGCAAGGCCTATCACTAGAGTGTGGTGGCAAGGCCTATCACTAGAGTGTGGTGGCAAGGCCTATCACTAGAGTGTGGTGGCAAGGCCTATCACTAGAGTGTGGTGGCAAGGCCTATCACTAGAGTGTGGTGGCAAGGCCTATCACTAGAGTGTGGTGGCAAGGCCTATCACTAGAGTGTGGTGGCAAGGCCTATCACTAGAGTGTGGTGGCAAGGCCTATCACTAGAGTGTGGTGGCAAGGCCTATCACTAGAGTGTGGTGGCAAGGCCTATCACTAGAGTGTGGTGGCAAGGCCTATCACTAGAGTGTGGTGGCAAGGCCTATCACTAAAGTGTGGTGGCAAGGCCTATCACCAGAGTGTGGTGGCAACTGTCGATGACCTTATTCAATATCTGCAAATGCATATATTTGTGTTGTTCCCTGAGGGGCAACACTGATTTACCCCTTTATTCCCCCATCCCACTACTAAAGTGAACAGGTGTCAACTGTATTTGTAATAAAAAGAATATCCAAGATATTTACCATATATGTGGCACAGGGGTGTGATGGTTAGCGTAGCGGATAGTGCAATGCTGTTACAGTACCAGCGACCCCGGGTTCTAATCCAGTGGTGCCTGTAAGGATTTTGTACATTCTCCCCATGTCTGCATGGGTTTCCTCCAGGTGCTCTGGTTTCCTCCCACCTTTTAAAAAAATACAGGGGGTGTAGGTTAAGTTCGTGAGCCGGAAGGGCCAGTTACCGTGCTGTACGTATGTCCCCTGTTTGACCTGCTGAGTTTCTCCACCAATGAGTTTTTCACTTAAAACATAGGCTGATTGATTGTGTAACAATTGTACAACAAGTGTCAGACTGTGGCCACATCCAGTGAGACAATTCTAACCTGCTATACTAATATTTTTTTTTAATGGCTCATCTTCACTTACCATTGCCAGGAGTACTAGGAGAAATTTAAAAATGGGATTAGTGTATAATTAGTGTAAATAGATGTGTGATAACTGGCAGGTGAACCAAAGGTTCTACTTCCATGCTGTAGGATTTTGTGTTCACTAGCATCATCCTGTAGGACATCAGTAACCAGAAGCCCAACCACACCAATTACATACTGTATATACAATTATCAGTGGGCAAGAGCCCACTGATGAGGCACAGTAGAGCACAATACTGGGGAAACACAGCCATGTACTTCATGTAGCAAAGCTAAAGATATATAACCAATGTTTCAGGCCTATCTTTAGCTTTGTTACATAAAGGACCACTGTTTGACCTGCTGAGTTTCTCCAGCATTGTGTTTTTACTTCAATCATGGTGTCTTCAATGTTAAAAATGTCACCCTAAAATCAGGGGTCATCTCATATGCCAAGTATTAAAATCTGAACCTTAACAGTGAAATCTCAGTGCTCCCCTGCACCAAGTATAAAATTTGAACCTAAACAGCGAAGACTCTCTCACGGGGTCCATTCGCCCAGTCTGACTGGCTTCAGCTCTGTACAGAATTTAAATGGCCTGTTAAAGGAGCTGACAATGGTTGATATTAAAATATGTTAATATAAACCTTTACTGGGTAATGTGCTTACAAAATATTGTGAATTAGTATATTAAGTGTGCCCAGTAGCACCACTCCACTGGTCAGTGGTAAAGTGCCAGACTTGGGGTAGTCTTATACAACGAGTATAGCTTAAACCTTACATTTTAGGTGAAAATTTAGGGTCGTCTTATACACGAGTCACCTTATATGCCAGAACATACGGTAAATACCTGGCTGCAAAAGCAGATCCAATGGTGGTTATCGATCCAAGGGTTGATACGCAGCAGCTAAGACTAACACCTGCTCAAGGTCTTTTCACCACTTTTAAGGCACTGAGTGTATACTCTCCACTTACCTGGAGGGTCCATACTAGATCATACAAGAGCAGCCAGACATTTTTTTCAGATAATTATCCAACTCCTGTTTGCATCCACTACCACCCCAACAGTGCATTCCAAATCCTTTCCCCTTACTGTGTAAATAAAAATGTCACTTTTGGATCTTTTATCTTCTTGAATTACTTGATTTCTGAACACGTAATAAGAAAATTAATAAATTAGTGTGATTGTTTGCCTGCTATCTTCTGATAAATACACAATAAAGTTATGCAATAAAAGATTTATATGCTAGAAACTATGAATCTAAATGAACATTGGGACAGCATGGCTTTGTTCAAAGTTCACATTTATTGTCAGAGAGCATGCGTGACGGCACGTACAACCCCGAGATTCCTTTTTCCTGCGGGTACGGCAGAATTACCACTAAATGGCAGAGCAAAATAAAACTGTACTCAATTTCTAATTGCCGGTAAGTGTAATTATTAGATGAAAAAAAATTATGTAAAAGAAAGAAATGTAAACAAACTGACTGTGAGGTGGTGTCTCATGAGCCTAACGGAGGTTTTCAAGGAGGTGACAAAAGAAATGGATGAAGGTAAGACAATGGATGTGGTTTTTATGGATTTAAATAAGGCGTTTGTTTGCAAGGTGTTCAATGGCAGATTCATTCGGAATGTCATTAAGCATGGGATCCAAGGAGGCTTGGTTGCTTGAATTCACGATGGGCTTGCCTGCAAAACACAGAGTGTAATAGCAGTAGGTGGAATATATTTGACCTGGAGGTCAGTGACTAGCGGTCTTCCACAGGGATCTGATCTGTTCTGGGACCCCTGATCTTTGTGAAAAAGAAGCGGTGAAGTACATCAGTAAGTTTTGCTGATAATAAAGGATGAAGGTGAAAATTGTAGAAGGTTGTTGTAAGTTACAAAAGGACATATACATACAGGATGCAGAGTTGGGTTGAGAAGTGGCTGACTGAGTTCAATCCAGATAAGTGAGAACTTTAGAAGGCAGAGTATGTGGTTAATAGCAGGATTCTGAATAATGTAGGGGGTCATAAGGTTCTTGTGATCCAGGTCCGTAGATCCTTCACGGTTGCCATGTAAATTGATAGGGTGGCGAAGAGGGTGTGCTGGCCTTCATTAGTCAAGGGAATAAGTTCAGGAGCTATGGTGTTATATGGTAGCTCTATAAAACCACATGGAGTATCCATTCTGGTTGATTTTACAGAGAGGGTTTCCTGGATTAGAGAACATGTCTGATGAAGCAAGGTTGTCAGAGCTAGGACTTTTCTCTTTGGAGTAATGAAGAGTGAGAGGTGACTTAATGAGGGGCATTTGGTGGTCAGCCAGCACATTTTTCCTGGGGTGACAATAGCAAATACCATCACTTAAACAAATCAGCTTAAGATGAGTGAAGGAAAATCTTTTATTACATTAGAGTGGTGGGTGCCTGGAATGCATTGCTGGGGGAGTGGTGTTTGAGGCTGGTACAAATTGGACTTCCAAAAGTCTCAGATAGGAACATGGTGTAAGCAAAATAAAAAGTATAGATGTGAGGTGGGGGGTTAGGTTGTTGACGAGTAGCTCTACATAGATTGGCACAACATGGCGGGTACTGTGTAATGTTCGATGAATGACATACAGTTTGGTAGGCAGCTGGTAATGAAGCTCTGAATTTCCTATCTGCAGAACGACACATTAACAGCACTGCGGAAATCTAAACACATGTACTTCCAACGTTGCGAGGAATTTGAAAAAGCAAAACTGCAAAGTGACAAGGCTGAGGAAGAACAGCTTTCATCAAGTATGAGCAGCAGTAATCCAGGTAGCACCAGCAAACAACTCGAGAAACGCAGGCGGTCAAAGGATGAAGCTCAGTGGAAGGTGAGTAACAGATTGTCAACCTATGTAGTACATGTTCGACCCAGCTTCATTGTTTGAATATTTGCAGCAGGACACATTTCACAGGCAAAATTGATTCCAGGTCACACTAGCGCACATGCTCAAATGCTTCATCAAAGAGATATGATTTCAAATTTAAAAACCACAGAATGAATCATAGTTGTACAGCAAGGAAACAACCTTCATCCTACCCTATCCATGTGGACCGCTTGATGTCGATCCTACACTAATGTAATTTTCCACTTGCATTTCTGATATTAATTTAGAATTATTTTTGATCCTTCAGTGCAGGAGATTTTGGATAAGTAATGTGCACAACTGGGACATGGTGGAGAGGTAAAGTAGTGAAGGATATTGTCTACATCGAGGATATAAAATAATGAGAAGCACACATATGGTAGATAGACCTGATTTTCTTATCAATTTAAGAGGGCATTGTTTACAGTAACTGGGAGGAAATTTAAAGATCTGAGAGGAAAGTTTACACACAGTGAGCAGTTGATAATCTGGAATGCACTGCTAGAGGTGTAGAGATGGAAACAGATAGAATCACTACATTTAAAAGGCAGTTAAGACAGACACTTGAAAAGCCAAACCAATGATAATGTGATGAAATGGTGTATAGATGGTGTAATGTTAATACTTAGGTTAATGTTCAGCTATATTTTCTATAAATATGTCTTGGGTAATGTAGTGGGTTTGGAACCAGGCAACACACACCCATAAAAAAACATTCAGAGGTGAGATCATCTTTTGGAGTCGTAACGTCTGTAAGCCAGGGTTATGAAGGTCACATGTTTTCCAAGAAACTGAAGCTGGCAACTGGTAAAGATTCCAGTAAATGGTCACATGGTTTCCAATAATTAAGACTGATCTCATTGATGATGTAATGCCACATGATTTTGAGAAATATATTGGCAAATTAAGACATTTTCAGGCAGTTCAGAAGACCCTGTGGAACACACAGAATTTAACCCTTGCGAAAGATGTGGCAGCGTGTTACTCCTAATAAAAGGAGAATACAGAATAAGTGGATTTCAAAAGGGAGACTACTTTTTGACTGATTTCTTTTGAAAATAAAGAATGGAGCCTCATCATGGAAACTGTGTGACTCTTAAGGAGATAAGAGGAAGTTCAAGATCAATAGTGTGAGAGATTAAGAAGAAATTTCTTCCATTCAACGATATTTGAGTTTGGGAAAATCTAAGAACTTCAACAGATGCTTTGTTATTGCTTTTCAGCAATAATTTAAAGAAATCACTCTTGCTTCATAATTACTCCTGAATCACGATTTTAAAAAGATCCTTATGTTTGAAACTGGACTTTAAAATGTACTTTTTCAGAATCAAACTTAACCTGTAACAGTTTTGGTCTTTAACATGCACACACGCACGCGCGCACAAACACACTCACACACATACTTACATTTGCGCATAGCGGGGTTTTAAGAAAGTTACGTTTAGAGATAAGTAAGAAATGTAATGTTATTAATGGTTTAATAAAAGCTATTATTTTGAATTTGCCATTATCTGGTGAATTTTCCATTGCTTTTCCTGTGTTAGTGCAAATAAGGGTTTATTAGTTGGTAACGATGGGCAAAACAGTGAGCTTGGACATGCTGGGACCAAGGGCCATTACTATGTTTATGACTGTACATGTGGAAACTGTACATGTGGATGACTACCCTGGAAGTATCTTTGAATATACTGTAAGGGAATAGCAGAGGAACAAAATAGAAATTATTGCAGATGATTCTTTAGCTATGTGTCAGGTCACTCGTCTGAGTACTACTGGAACCATGTAACCAGTATTACCTGTCGCATAATCAGTGACTAAACTGGCTCCCCCACCAGTCTTGCCTGGTGCGGAGAGTGACTAGACATCCTGCAGGATGAAACACAAGGGCAGACAAACCCCCTTGCAGGGCCAATGGCCATCTAGCTGACATGTGCTGAGAAGCACAGAAAGGACATCCCTTGTATCGAAGCTTGGTCTGGCCATTCACTGCACAACAAAACTTCCCCCAGCCATCTTGGACTTCACCCTGCTGCAGGATCTGGAGGGGATGTTGAGAGGATGCAACCCCTACTCACCTAAATCCATTCACGCACAGGCTGTTCCTTTCGAAGAAGTGGGGTATCCTATCAAACCCCACAAACTGACTGAAAGGAACCATCCTCCTCCTATGGGATGGATAGTCAGAAGAAGAGGCCATGAATTAATTGATAAGAATGGACCTATCTAGTGAGGTCCAAATCAGCAGTATTTCAGTGGAGAGCTAAGAGGTAATGCTGTGGTAATCTTCACCAAAACCTATCAATAGTTTAAAAAAAGATAAATGAACGTTTGGTTTGTCATGACCATGAAGGACTCTATTAATGATTAAAAGGACTCTTTCCAATCCTTGCCATGGAGAAATCCTATTAGAGTGATGTAAATAGGGGACAAAAATGTAAGAGGCATAATATCTTCCAGGAATTTAGGGACAGCAGTAGTTTGCATGGTCAAGGTTTGGTTCATTTTGAGGACTGATTAGAAGACGGCAACAATAACTGAAAAAGGTAATTGAGGTCAACCTCAATTGGGAACAATTATCAAGGATTATGAGGAGAGCCATAAAAAGGAGGGGTTCAAAGAGACATGACAGGAGGTATAAGGGAATTAGAGAAGCTTTGGAGCTTGGGGTTGGGAATATATGATATATGATGTTTAGCTGGACATATCAGAAAAGAAAGATAAAGATTCCATTACCCCCCTGGGTAACTGAACGTCCATGGCTTCATCTCCAGTGCTCCCACACCCTCCGCAGCTGCACGACCTTCAGTCCAAACCATCAGCAACTCAAGTGCCAGTTCCAAACCTCCGACATAATCAGGAAGCCTTTAGCACCCTCTCACATCCCGGTTCTAACACCTGGTACCCCTTCAGCCATTCTCAAGGCAGTCTCCAGCAGTCCGCAGCCTGGTGTGAGTTATTCGACCACAGTCGCCCACCACCTGCATGGGTTCCTAGCCTCGAGTTACCGACAGCAGGGGGAGTTAGGAATATGGGTTGGATAATTATCAAGGAGATATTGAAAATATAGTGAGAATATGCACAGGCCTTGTTGTTCCTTGCTTCATTATTTTAAAAAATGGAAGATCTGATCTTGCCCTCAAATCCACTTTCTTATCTATTTACCATAAACCTTGACTCTCCTATGAACCAAAAATATGACTCTTTTGGATAAAACAACTTCAAATATTTATGATGTTCAGAAGTTCCTCCTCCTTGCTGTCTTGGATGGGAGACCACTTCTTTTAAATTTGTTCCTTAGTTTTAGATTCCTACCTGAGGGAAAGCAGCATCTGCATCTACACTGTCAGATACATTTCAGGACGATAGGACCCTGCAGCACAGCACAGGTCCTTCATGCCCCAATGTTGTGCTGACCTATATATTTCTACCAAAATTTTAAAAAGCCTTCTTACTTTATAACCCTCTATCTTTCTTCCATCCATGTGCCTGTCTAAGAGTCTCTTAATGTTCCAGCCTCCACCACCAGCCCTGGCAATGCACCAAGGCATTCCGGGCACCCACAACTCTCTGTGTAAAAACACTTACCCCTGACGTCTCCCCTGAACTTTCCTCTCTTCACCTGCCACTTGTAGAATGACCATTTGTCATTCTTCTAAACTCCAATGACTTAAGGTTCGCCATATGCTCAACTCTTCATCATTAGAATAAATCTTCATGCTAAAATCAACGTACAGTAAACCCCCCCCCACTCACCCACCCTGGTATCTAGTACCTATAGGGATTGGTAGATGGTTGCTTGAGATTGTGTGTTGCATGGATTGGTGGGAGGGCCAATTATAAATTTTTGTATTTTGTACCTTTTTATTTTCCATGAGTTTTTGGCCATTTGCTTGAGGTTGTCAGTTGTGTGAATTCTGGATAATGGAGATTTTAACTATATTTACCTTGCTCTGAACTGCCTCCAATACAAGTACCTATTTCCTTCAATAAGAATACTAAAACTTCGCACTGTCATGCAAGTGTCATCTTGTAGCAAGACTTACCCTTTTCATACTCCATCCCACTTGCAAATTAACATTCCATTCGCTTTCCAACTTAAATCGCTGCATCCTAACTTTGTGCTCCATGTACAAGTTCACCGCATCCCTATGTAAACCAACGATCTGCAGTTTTGCTCTATCTAATCAATATTTTGTTTTTCTATTCTTCCTACCCAAGTGGATAACCTCATATTTCTGTATTTTGCATTACATCTGCTAAATCTTTGACCACTTGCTTACTTGTCTATATCACTTTGCAGACTATTGTTACGAGCCCAGAGGACCCCAGAACCCAGCAGCAATAGATATTCACCAAGACAAATGGTTACTAAAACAAACTTTGCTTTTAATTATCTTTAAACGTGAAAACAGAATCAAACTTTAACTTATCACTATTAACTTAATTTAACCCCCTTCTAATTCTAAGCACACGTGTATGTAATGTGTGTGTAACAGTTCAGATAAGTTCTTTGATCTGGATGTAGCTTCATATCGGCCAACTTCTTTATTGAATGTGGACTATAAAATAATAGCAAAATTATCGGCAAATAGACTTGCTAAATATTTGCCTCAATTAGTACATCTGGATCAAGTGGATTTTATTAAGAATAGGTATGCTTCTGACAATATTCTTAGAGTGATTTCGTTGATTAATGCATCTTGTCAGCAACCCAACCTTCCAATGGTAGTCGCATTTGATGCGGAAAAAGCATTTGATAGGTTGGAGTGGAATTTTTTTTATTTAAAGTATTGGAGAAGTTTAAGGTTGGACCTTTCTTTATTAGTTGGGTTAAGGCATTGTATAATAATCCACTTGCTAGGGTGGTGACAAATGGTCAAACCTCTTCATTATTTAAATTATCGTGTTCAACTTGTCAAGGTTGTCCTTTGTCGCCAGCTCTATTTGCGTTAGTCATCGAACCTTTAGCTCAAGCGATAAGGCAGAATGAGAATATTAGAGGAATAAGGATATTAGATGGTGAATATAAGATTAATTTGTTTGCAGATGATGTTTTGATATATTTAACATATCCAGAACAATCTTTAATTCATTTGCTAAAATGTTAGAACAGTATGGAGTATTGTCTGGATATAAGGAAAATTCCGATAAAAGTGAAATATTACCAATTTCAGATGGAAATTACAATCACTTAGGCAAATTACTAGATTGTGTTGGACTGACAAAGTTAAATATTTGAGTATAATGATTGATGTAAAAATTCAAATCATTGTATAAATTAAATTATGTACTGTTAATGAGAAAGATTTGATTAAATGGAAAGATCTTCCTTTGTCATTAATAGGTCGAGTAAATTGTATTAAGATTAATATTTTTCCACATATTCAATATCTTTTTCAGTCGATTCCTTGTTTACTTTCGAAATCTTTTTTTCAGGATATAAATAAGGTAGTATGATAATTTTTATGGAAAGGAAATTTAGCTAGAATAGCATTGCATAGATTGACTTGGAAATACGCTTTGGGCAATTAACAATTACCTCATTTTCAAAATTATTACGAAGCTGCACAATTAAAATTAATTAGTCATATGTTGGATGTTTTACATCCTCCTAGTTGGGCTACGGTTGAATTGGCCAATATTTCAGTCTTACTTGCATCATTTTATATTTAAGTGGAATCCTTTTTTATTACAGACATATAATGTACATATTTTAACACATTTGTTAGAGATTTGAAATAAAAGGAACTTTATGAGAAGTACAAAAAGCAAAATATAAATTCAAACTCCATTATATCAAAATTAATTGATCCCTTTTTCGTAGAATAATAGATTTTTCAAGGAAGGGCAGATTAAAGGTATAAAAGTGTTGGAGGATTGTTTTGAAGAAGGTAAATTTCTTTCTTTTAATCAACTTAGGGTAAAATTTGGAATTTCAGCAAACTCTTTATTTGTGTATTATCAAGTTGGAGCATTAGTGAAAGATAATTTTGGAAGAGAAATGAAAATTCCTAAGTTAATGAAATTTGAATCTTTGATTTCTCATTCATTAAGTAAGGGTTTTATTTCAGAGATGTATACATTGTTGCAAGACACTATGGATAAAGTAAATTTAGATAAATCTAGGATTAAATTGGAAGGAGATTTAATTTGTGACATTGATCAGGGTGATTGGGAGATTATGTGCCATGATGGAGTGACTAAATTGCTCAATGCAAGATATAGTATGGTTAATTATAATTTTTTTACATCAGTTGTATCTGACCCCTGAGAAATTGAAGAAATATGGATTTAGTATTTCAGAGCTATGTTTTAAATGTGGACATTGTATAGGAATATTTTTACGTTCAGTTTGGCTTTGTGATAAGGATCAACCATTTTGGCAAAAAAATAGAGCATTTCTTCAAAAACTGTTTAAGATTAAATTTTTATTAGAACCAAAAATTTTCTTGGGTTATATTGTTCTATTTAGTGATTTGGGGTTGGATAAGTTTCAGGTCGCTTTTCTTCATCTAGCATTGGCTGTAGCACATAAATGTGTGGTGATTTCTTGGAAGTATGACGTAGAAGTGAATATAACTCATTGGCATAATGAGTTGAGATATGGAAAAAATAACATAATTTTCATGATAATTATAATTTTTTTCTTCAGATGTGGTTACCTTATTTGAAATGTATGGGTTTAGTAATATCTTAAATCATTGTATGTTTTTTCTACTTTTTTTATGCTCCCCTTGCGGGGTTTGCTGAGGGTGGGGGGTGGGTGGGTTGGGGTTATTTGTAGTTCTTTTTTGATTTTTATTCTATGTATTTTTTGATAAGTATTTTGAAAATTTTAAAATAAAGTTTGGAAAAAAAAAAGAAAAGTTCTTTGATTCACAGTCCAATTTCATTTCTCACTCCTCCAAGTTCACTCCAGAATTTGGTGCTTGAAAAGTAAATGGTCACCACTCAGGAAGGTTCTTGTTTGTTTTCAGAGTGAGATTTTTTGCTTGTTGGATTCCTTCCGATCAACCACGTCAGTGTCTTGCTGACCCATCAGGGTTTTCCAGATGATAACCTCTTTCTTTCAGGTCATCACAGAGTTCCTTTTTATTTCCCTTATTTCAAGTGAAACATTATACAGCCAGTCCTCTCCTCTTGTATGGACCACAAGGGCTTTGACCAGGTTGAACTAAGCACTCACAACCCATCTTTAAAATGTTTTTTTTTCCACAAGCTTGCCAGCTTGTCCTGTTCCAGTCCCATCTGAACTGCAGAACTGAATTATCTCTCTCTCTCTCAGAGAAAACCACATGACCCTCTTAGAACAGCCAACTGCATGCAGACAGACTGTGGTTCCGGATCTAATCTTCTGAGTTTGTTCATCTGATGTTTTCCAAAACAATAATCCATTACTCCACAGCATGTCGAATTAACACCTACTTGTGAAGTCCTTAGAGGCATTCTTCAGTTTGTGCAAAGGCACTCAGAGCCTGGACTGTCTGGCTTAAGCAGAGCTCCAGCATTTTAAATGAGATATGTTTTGAAGTGTTTATATGTGACCTACACTAAAAAAAAACCTGCCACAATTTATCCCCTTTTAAAACATATCTATATACAAGATAAAATATAACATAATCTGTAACATGTAGTTCCTTACCTTTTCATCACAAACATGGCACAATGCATTTCCTCTATGAATTAATAAACAGACTTTGTAAATAGTTGAGGTCCCAGCACTGATCCCTTTACTACTAGTTATAACTTTAACCCTCAAGATCCAGTTATCTTCTCCGTTTTTTTGTTGGTTTGCTCATCTTCTGACTGATGTCTTAGTCTCCTATTTTGTAACCTTTGATAAAGCATCTCATTGAAAACCTTTTGAAAATCTAAAGATTTACACCTAGTGGTTTTCCTTCATCCACCCTGCTCTTTCCATCCTCAAGGAAGTTTGTCTAATATGATTTCCCCATGTTGATTTTGCGTAATTGTTGTATCAAAATCTATTGTCGTGAACATGTTTCACAAAATTTGTTTTGTGGCAGAATTACACATTCAAAATTGCAATAAAATACATTTTTTAAAGGAATAAAATAAATAAATAAATTGGTGCAAAGGAAGAGAAAAAATCTGTGGCTCATTATCCATTCAGAAAATCTGATGCCGGAGGAGAAGATGCTTTTGTAACATTGGGTGTTCGTCTCCTGTACCTCCTTCCTAATGGAGCCTGGGTGATGAGGGTCCTTGAAGATAGAGGCTGCTCTCTTATGGCCCAGGACAACAGGGGAGGAGTCATAGGGTATGAGTCATCAGTGGGTGGGCCAGCTCCATATATACAACAGTCAACAATAACTATATACCTGTACAGACTGAGACCATCTGAACAACCTTCACCACTGATAGATGCCACCTCTTGTAGAATGTCTTTAATGTCTTCAATGCCATGATGACCCTGGCTGAGTTCACAACTCTCTTTTGACTTTCCCTGTCCTGTGCATTGGCACCTCCGTTCCAGACAAGGATGCAACCAGTCAGAAGGTTTTCTAGGGTACACCTGTAGAAATTTAAGAGAGTCTATGGTGACATCCCAAATCTCCTCAAAATCCCTATGAAGTATAACTGCTGGTGACCCTTTTTCATGATTTCATCAACATAGAGGCCTCAGGGTAGATCTTCAGGGATGCTGACACCCAGAAATTTGAAGTTCTTGACCCTCTCCACTGCTGACCTCTCAATGAGGACTGGTTGGTGTTCTCCTGGTTTCCCCTTCCTGAAGTCCATTAGTTTTGGGAATGTTGAGTGCCTGTTATTGTGACACCAGACAATCAGTTGATCTATCTCACTCTTGTACACTTCCTCATTGCTGGCTGATAACTGTTGTGTCCTGGGAAAAATTATAGACGGCATTTCAATTGTGCCGAGCCCACAGTCATGGGTGTGGAGTGAACAGAGCAGTGGGCTAAGCACACATCCTGGAGGTGTGCCTGTGTTGCTCGTCAGTGATGTTTCCGATTTATACTGGCTGGAGTCTAGCGAAGGTTAAGTCAAGGGTCCAGTGGCAGAGGGAGGTGCAGAGGCCCAGGATTTGAAGCTTGCTGGCCAGTTCTGAGGGAATGATGGTGTTGAAAGCAGAAATGTAGGCGATGAAAAGCAGCCTGATGTACGTATTATTGTTGTCAAGGTGATGCAGGGCTGAGTGAAGAGCCAGTGAGATTGCATTTGCTGTGAATGATTCCCTGCATTACATTGGTCAGGATTCCAATCAGAGAAACACTTTATCACCTCCCATTACCAATCCGGTTTTAGATCCAATTTGCCAACTTGCTGGAGATCCCACTGGTATTTGAACAGAGGCAGACAGTTCGACCATTTTAAATCTGCCTGAGTTCTTATTATCTTACTCCTTTCATTAGTGTCACAGATCCCAATTTAGACATCATACTGCAGTCTTTCCTGGTCTTATTCTATTAGTTTTCACCATTTGTTATTGGATCCGGATTAAGACACAAGTTCACTAAGGTGATAAGAATGTTTTGTACCCATGTTAGGCACTACCAATAACCACAAAGACTAGGCTGAGGGAATGATAGGCTTTAATATACCTTGCTGGCCCAGGACAATGGGGGAGGAGTCATAGGGTATGAGTCATCAGTGGGTGGGCCAGTTCCATATATACAACAGTCAACAATAACTATATAGTTGTACAGACTGAGACCATCTGAACAACCTTCACCACTGATAGGCCTCAGTTATCTCTCTGCTCCCTGATAGGTTCAGGAGGCTGAAGTACATTACAAGGCTTGTGTCCATGAGGCCAATTCCAGACGAAAAGAACTGGAGAAAATGAAAGTGGAAATCATTACGCAGCTTCGCAAACTTATCTGCCACGGGGATCACATTCTAAAAGTGGTAAGTTCATCTTTCGCTTTTGCCTCGTGTAAACTTTCTCTCCTCTCCGGAACTTTTCTTCCTTATTCTCGTCCTTAAAATTCAACCTGCTGATATCATCTCATCCACATTTTCAGATTTGCTTTGCCTTTCTTTCACCCCTAGTCATTCTCATTCAATTTGTTTATTTCATCTTAGGAAGGATGATATTGTTTCTCCCCCCTCCCCATCCATCCCCTATCAGGGGGTTGGTGGGATGGAGGGGGGGTGGGGAGGAGCCCATTCCAATCAGGTTATCGAGATGAATGTCTTTTTCATTTTTTTTCTTTTTTGTCCTGATAGGTGGAGTCTTGTTTTTTAATGTTAATCAAGTATCTTTTGTCATTTTATGTGCATTTGGTCCTTTATTTAAGTGGTCAATGTATTCCTCTCCTTTTGCCAGTTTGTGTTGTGTGGAGGGGGGGGGGGGCGCGAGGGATAAAACTAGACTCAGTAAATATCTTTGCTAATTTTCATGCTGTATTGTGAATTATTGAAATTGTCTGAGTTTGGAAAAAGTATAAAATATTCAAAAAAGTAAGGATGGTGCCTACAACAAACTCTCCATATTGATCCCTGGAATAGCGGGTTTGTTATATGAGAAAACATTAGGCAAACTGGGCCTAAACATTTAAAAGGGCCAGAAGTGACCTCATCGAAACATACAAAACATTTAAGGACTTGATAGGGTACATGTGAAGTTGATGTTTCCTTTGTCTGGAATGAAATGTCAAATCTCAAAATAAGTGGTCAACCCCTGAACACATAGTGAATCTTTACAGTTCTCAGTCACTCAGTATAATAAATACAGTGGACTTAAAAAGATTTGAATATAAGGTTTATGCCCAGAAAGTGGCTTTGAGACAAAAGATTATCAGGCATAATCTGACTGAATATACAACAGGATACAGACAGGATGCAGAGTTGGGCAGAAACGTGGCAGATGGAGTTCAATCTGGATAAATGTGAGGTGATGCATTTTGGAAGGATGAACCAGAAGGCTGAATACAGGGTTAACAGTGTGGAAGAAGAGGGATGTTGGAGTTCAAATCCATTGATCTCTTAAGGTCATCACACAGGTTGATAGGACAATTAAGAAGGTCTATGATATGCTAGGCTTCAATAATCAAGAGTTAAGATGTCATGTTCCAGCTCTAGGGAGACCACAATTAGAATATTGTGTTTCGTTCTGGTCAGCTCATTGTGGAAACTGTGGAAAGAGTGCAGGAGGAAATTTACCAGGATGTTGCCTGAATTAGAAAATATGTTTACGAGGCAAGGTTAGCGGAGCTGGGGTTTATCTTTTTGGAGCGAAGAAGGATGAGAGGTGACTTCATAAAGTTCTCCAAGATTATGAGAGGCATTGATAAGGTAGATTGTCACACCTTTTTTCCAGGGAGGGAATAGCAAACACCAGAGGACATATGAACAAAATGAAGGGAGGAAAATTTAGGGGAGACATCAGGTGTAAGTTTTTTACACAGAGGGGTGTGGGTGCCTGGAATACCTTGCCAGGGATGATGGTGGAGGCAGGAACAATAGGGGCATTTAAGAGACTCATGAATTAAAAATAGAGGGTTATGAGGTAGGGAGGGTTTTATTTTCTATGGACAAGTATATATAGGTCAGCACAACATCGAGGGCCTGTCCTGTGCTGTAATTTGCTCTTTGTCTTTTTTTTAAATCCATCCTCTTGTTATTCCCTCCACCTTTGAATGTGTCACAGTCCCCATGTGAAGGTCAACTTTTGGACTGACCAGGTTCATTTCACCCCTCCCACAAGCAATGTTTTGTAAATGCCTCTAAAAAAAGGCCTCAGCGATTAGTTTGGTCGATGGAACATTCTCCTACTTGTTGCTGTTTAAAACTGAACGCATAACAAGCACTGGTTAGATCTGAGCCCATCCAAGAACGCACATCGCTTTTAATACTGATGATGGCAGCCCTATGGGTTGAAGTAATCCATACAGACATAGTCAAGTGTAGTGGGATAATGTAGAAGATTCATTTTCTTTGTTTCTACTGCTTGATTTACTTATGCTAGGAATATTTGACGGGGAAAAGGAGAAAAGTCTTTCCTCGGAATTCAATCCATGTTGTGTCTGACCAGAAAGGGACACTGGGAAGAAACAACTGTTGAATTTCCATGGAGATGCACCTAAATGAGTAAAATATGACCTTTCCTATTTTGGTACCAACAGGTCTCCATGAGCATGTTCCAAATGAAGCAGGAACAGATTGAACAGGTACCATTTTCCTTCCAAGCACTGCAGGAGAGTCTCAAACCACAGGAACCAGCCCAAAAATATTTTGAATTTATTCAAAACTTGGACAAGAAATTGATATCCACTGAGAGCTATGAGTTTGAAGAATTTGCTACCCCCAGCAGAAGGTCAGTGATGGTGGTTGATGTCTGATTTTATCGATGGTGTTATGAACAATGACACTAAACGGAATGAATAGTCTGCTCTCTCCTCTGCAATGGGATTGAATGGAAAGTGAAATTGAAGGGCTTGGACCCACAAGGTATTAAATAGTGGGAATAATTGAACCAGTTTGTTCTGGGGATTCTGTACCGTAAGAGCAAATAGGAAGGGTGTGGCCTACAGGGATGGAAGGGTGACATGATGAGTGATAAACTGCAAATGATTTTTTTCTCAGATCCTCCCCCTCTGGAAGGAGGAAAACCATCCCACCAGTTCATCGAACATCCGCATCCTCTGGCGACTTACCGAATACACAAGATGAGTTCGAAAACAAACTCAGTAAGTTCGTGTTAATGGTGTTCAAGAGCACGAAAGCCTTTGTTATATCCCGTGTGGGAGAGAAGAGACCCCCATTGCTCAATAAAAAAAAACGAATCAGGAAGGAAAATAAAAACCTTTTCCACTGTGAAATGTACAACTTAGTACCAAAATGTTTATTTCTTAATCAGGTCTGAGACAAAACTCAGTGCAATTTGTTGGGATATGGTGATGAGCTCCAAAATCAACCTTAATTTCTAGTCTATAAGTAGATAGAATGGGGCTAATCCAATGCGGTGCCATAGGGCCATGATGATTTTTTTTAAATTTTTTTTATTTTTCACACCATAAATCACATTAGCCATGATATACACTTTTTCTTTTTCACACACATACAGTGACTTTTTCTCCCCCCCCTCCCTCCTCCCAAGCCACCCCCCACCCCCCCCTCTCATCCATTTTAGGTATACAATCTAGGTTGCATTAAACCAGTCAGACACTTGTCATTCAACAAAAATACACCAGAAATTCTACTGAGTCCATTCTTTTCTTTCCTTCTCCTTCCATCAACTTCGGTAATGTTTGTCCCCGGTAGGTTTTCACTATTGTATTTAATGTAAGGCTCCCATATTTGTTCGAATATTTCAATATTATTTCTTAAACTATATGTTATTTTTTCTAATGGAATACATTTATTCATTTCTATATACCATTGTTGTATTTTCAAATTATCTTCCAATTTCCAGGTTGACATAATACATTTTTTTGCTACGGCTAGGGCTATATTAACAAATCTTTTTTGTGCATCCTCCAAATCAATTCCAAATTCTTTGTTTTTTATGTTACTTAGGAGAAAGATCTCTGGATTCTTTGGTATATTGTTTTCTGTTATTTTATTTAATATCTGATTGAGATCTTCCCAAAATTTTTCTACTCTCTCACATGTCCAGATTGCATGAATTGTTGTTCCCATTTCTTTTTTACATCGAAAACATCTATCAGATACTGTTGGGTCCCATTTATTTAACTTTTGAGGTGTAATGTATAGTCCGTGTAACCAATTATATTGTATCATACGTAGCCTCGTATTTATTGTATTTCTCATCGTTCCAGAACATAATTTCTCCCATGTTTCCTTTTTTATCTTTATATTTAAATCTTGTTCCCATTTTTGTTTAGTTTTACCATTTGTTTCCTCATTCTCCTTTTCTTGCAGTTTAATATACATATTTGTTATAAATCTTTTGATTAACATTGTATCTGTAATCACATATTCAAGGTTACTTCCCTCTGGTAAACTCAAATTGCTTCCTAATTTATCCTTCAAGTAGGATCTCAGTTGGTAATATGCCAGCGCTGTATCTCCAGTTATATTGTACTTATCTCTCATTTGTTCAAAGGATAAGAATCTACTTCCTGAAAAACAATTTTCTATTCTTTTAATCCCTTTTTTTCCCATTCTCTAAAGGAAAGGTTATCTATTGTAAAAGGGAGTAGCTTATTTTGCGTCAATATTAGTTTTGGTAATTGATAATTTGTTTTATTTCTTTCTACATGAATCTTCTTCCAAATATTGAGGAGATGATGTAACACTGGAGAAGTTCTATGTTGTACCAATTTTTCATCCCATTTATATAATATGTGTTCAGGATTCTTTTCCCCTATTTTATCTAATTCTAATCTCGTCCAGTCTGGTTTTTCCCTTGTTTGATAAAAATCTGTTAGGTATCTTAATTGTGCGGCTCTATAATAATTTTTAAAGTTTGGCAATTGTAAGCCTCCTTGTTTATACCATTCTGTTAATTTATCTAGTGCTATCCTCGGTTTCCCCCCTCTCCATAAAAATTTCCTTATTATTTTCTTTAACTCTTTGAAGAATTTTTCTGTCAGTTGTATTGGCAATGCCTGAAATAAGTATAATATCCTTGGAAAAATGTTCATTTTAATACAGTTTATCCTTCCTATCAGTGTTAGTGGTAGATCTTTCCAATGCTCTAAATCGTCCTGTAATTTTTTCATTAGTGGATTATAATTGAGTTTATATAATTGGCCTAGATTTTTGTTTATTTGTACACCTAGGTATCTTATTGCCTGCATTTGCCATCTGAATGGAGATTCCTTCTTAAATTTTGAGAAATCTGCATTATTCATAGGCATTGCTTCACTTTTATTTACGTTTATCTTGTAACCCGACACTTCTCCATATTCCTTCAATTTCTTATATAATTCTTTTATTGATAGTTCTGGTTCTGTTAAGTACACTATAACATCATCCGCAAACAGACTGATTTTATATTCCCTGTCTTTTATTTTTATTCCTTTTATATTATTATCTATTCTTATCAATTCTGCTAGTGGTTCTATAGCTAGCGCAAATAATAAAGGTGATAGTGGGCATCCCTGCCGCGTTGACCTGCTTAAGTTAAATTGCTTTGATACATGTCCATTTACTGTCACTTTCGCTAACGGTCCCTTATATAATGCTTTAATCCAATTAATATATTTCTCCGGTAAACTGAATTTTTGCAATACTTTGAACAAATAATTCCATTCTACTCTGTCGAAGGCCTTCTCTGCGTCTAAAGCAACTGCTACTGCAGGTGCTTTTTTCCTTCTACTGCATGAATTAAGTTAATAAATTTACAAATATTGTCTGTTGTGCGTCTTTTTTTGATAAATCCAGTTTGGTCTAAATTTACCATTTTCGGTACCTGTTCTGCTAATCTGTTTGCTAATAGTTTAGTTATTATCTTATAATCTGTGTTTAGCAAAGATATTGGTCTATATGACGCTGGTGAGAGTGGATCTTTCCCTTGTTTTAGTATTACTGTAATTATTGCTGTTTTACATGAATCTGGTAAGCTTTGTGTTTCATCAATCTGGTTGATTACATCCAGGAGGGGCGGAATTAATAAGTCTTTAAATGTTTTGTAGAATTCTATTGGAAATCCATCCTCTCCTGGTGTCTTATTATTTGGTAATTTTTTTATTATCTCTTGTATTTCTACTGTTCCAAATGGTTCTGTTAATTTATTTTGTTCCTCTATTTGTAGTTTTGGTAGTTCAATTTTAGTCAAAAATTCATCTATTTTCCCTTCTTTCCCCTCGTTTCAGTTCGGTATAATTGTTCATAGAATTCTCTAAAGTTTTCCTTAATTTCTTTTGGATTATATGTAATTTGTTTTTCTTTTTTCCTTGATGCCAATACCATTTTCTTAGCTTGTTCTGTCTTAAGCTGCCATGCTAGGATTTTGTGCGTTTTTTCACCTAGTTCATAATATTTCTGTTTTGTCTTCATTATATTCTTCTGTTTGTAATGTTTCATATTTTATTTTTTTATCTGCCAATTCTCTTTTAGTTGTATCTTCCTTCATTGCTAATTTTTTTTCTATGTTTACTATTTCCCTTTCCAACTGCTCTGTTTCCTGATTATAGTCCTTCTTCATCTTGGTTACATAACTTATTATTTGCCCTCTAATGAATGCTTTCATTGCATCCCATAGTATAAACTTATCTTCCACTGATTCCGTATTTACTTCAAAATACATTTTTAATTGTTTTTCAATAAATTCTCTAAAATCCTGTCTTTTAAGTAGTATGGGGTTTAATCTCCATCTATACATTCTTGGAGGGATGTCCTCTAGCTTTACTGTCAATATTAAGGGTGAATGGTCCGATAGTATTCTCGCTTTATATTCTGTTTTTCTTACTCTATCCTGCATACGAGCTGATAACAGAAATAGGTCTATTCTTGAGTATGTTTTATGTCTAGCCGAGTAGTATGAGTATTCCTTTTCTTTTGGGTTTTGTTTCCTCCATATATCCAAAAGTTTCATTTCTTGCATTGATTTAATTATAAATTTGGTTACTTTGTTCTTTCTGTTAATTTTTTTCCCCGTTTTATCCATATTTGAATCCAAATTCAGGTTGAAATCCCCTCCTATTAGTATGTTCCCTTGCGTATTAGCTACCTTCAAAAAGATATCTTGCATAAACTTTTGATCTTCTTCGTTAGGTGAATATACATTAAGTAGATTCCAAAACTCCGAATATATCTGACATTTTATCATAACATATCTCCCTGCTGGATCTATTATTTCCTCTTCTATTTTAAATGGCACATTTTTACTAATTAATATAGCCACTCCTCTTGCTTTTGAATTATACGATGCTGCTATTACATGTCCTACCCAATCTCTCTTTAATTTCTTGTGCTCCAATTCAGTTAAGTGTGTTTCTTGGACAAATGCTATATCAATTTTTTCCTTTTTCAGTAAATTTAGTAGTTTCTTCCTTTTAATTTGGTTATGTATTTCATTAATATTTAAAGTCATATAGTTCAGCGTAGCCATTTTATACTTTGTTTATCTTCTCTTTCCGTTTTTCCATCATTACCTTTCCTCCTTTTCCATTTCTGTTTTCTTATTTTCAACTCTTTATAAGACAAAATTCCTACAACATCAAACATTTTCCTTATTCTCCTATTTATATCTTCTTTATCCCCAATCTCCCCTTCCCCTCCTGAGTTGTCCTTTATCCTTTGTCGGACAACCACATCTCCCCTCTCCATTTGGGTTTGCGAATCCACTCGCAAGCGTCAACTGATTTTGCAGTGACCGGTATTCCCCCCCACCCAGCCCCCCCCAGAAAAGATTTCACTTTTCATATGTAACAAAGGTCACTCTTTTAATTCCCTCCTTATTCTCTCTATTCCATTACCTTCCCTTATTAATTCTTGTCTATACTATCTATATTTTCCTCTAAGTACAGATACATTCACGTATGCACATTGTATCTATTCACTCTTATACCTCTTTACCCACATACATATCAATCGTGATCATTTTTACTCTCATTACCCGTCTTCATCCCTCAGTCTATTTTTGTAATTGTTCTGCAAATTTTCGTGCTTCTTCTGGATCCAAGAATAGTCTGTTTTGTTGTCCTGGAATAAATATTTTCAATACCTCTGGATGCTTTAGTATAAATTTATACCCTTTCTTCCATAAAATCGCCTTTGCTGTATTGAACTCCTTTCTCTTCTTTAGGAGTTCAAAACTTATATCTGGATAAATGAAGATTTTTTGCCCTTTATACTCCAGTGGTTTGTTGCCCTCTCTTACTTTTTCCATTGTCTTCTCCAGTACCTTTTCTCTTGTAGTATATCTTAGGAATTTTACTAAAATAGATCTTGGTTTTTGTTGTGGTTGTGGTTTAGAGGCCAATGCTCTATGTGCCCTTTCTATTTCCATTTCTTGCTGTAGTTCTGGACATCCTAGGGTCTTAGGGATCCAATCTTTTATAAACTCCCTCATATTCTTGCCTTCTTCATCTTCCTTAAGGCCCACTATCTTTATGTTATTTCTTCTGTTATAATTTTCCATTATATCTATTTTTTGAGCTAACAGTTCTTGTGTCTCTATCACTTTTTTATTAGATTCCTCCAATTTCTTTTTTAAGTCTTCTACCTCCATTTCTGCTGCTACTGCCCGCTCTTCCATCTTGTCCATTTTCTTTCCCATTTCTGATAAGGTCATATCTATTTTATTCATTTTCTCTTCTGTGTTGTTTATTCTTCTTCTTAAATCATTAAATTCCTGTGTTTGCCATTCTTTAAATGACTCCATGTATCCTTTAATAAGAGAAAGTATAACCTTTATCTTGCCTTTCTTTTCTTCTTCTATTTCACTGTACTCTTCCTCTTCCTCTTCTTCTTCCTCTGGGTTGGCCATCTGTTGTTTCTTTGTTGCCCTTTTCTTCTCTTCTTTCTTGTTTCCATTGTCTTCTGTGTTCTCTTCTTGCTGCAGGTGTTCTGCAGCTGTCGTTGCCGGTTGTGGAGATCGACTCCCCAGCTGGTCCCCCCTCCCGTCGGTGTGTTTTTTTTCATGCGCGGTTGCGCACTTTTACTCGGCTCAGCGAGCCATTTTTGTAGTCCACTATCTACCGACCTGAGGGAGCGGGTTTCTCTCTCCACTGCGGGCCTCTTCGAACAGGTAAGGCCTTCTCCTTCTTCCTCCGTTGTCTTCTCTTCCTCTCTTCTTACCGTTGCTTTCGATTTTTCTTTTTTTGTCGCCATCTTCTTTCCACCTTTATACTCACTTTTCTTTAACTTTTATTTCTGTGCCTTTGTGTTTTCCTTTGTTTTTCCCGACTTTTCTGGAGAGGGCTGGAGTTCACCGTCCGGCCACTACTCCATCACGTGACTCCTCCGGGCCATGATGATCTTGATGGCTGTTTTAATTCTATTCCATCACCACTCTCCTCAACGCACTTGCAAGATATCACAAATAGCAAATTGACGCTGTTCAACTAATCTGTTTATTGATACATCCTGACCAGCAAAGAGGTGGCCTCAGCCAGTCACACAGCTTCCATTGCAAAGAAATGGACAGTCGATGTTTTGGGTCAGGACACACTGTCAATAAGGTAGGAAGGGAAGAGGGCAGTGCAAAAAAGAGGGGAAGGGGTGGGAAATTAATAAGATGCTAGGCAAATGAAGTCGGGAGATAGGCAGAGACACCACTGGAGGTTGGAGTCGAGTGAAATAAATGTTAGTTCTAAAACGGGCGAGGACATTTGGAGACAGGTTGGGAGGGGGGGAGGATACCCGAATTGGATTGATTCCATGCTGTTGAGTTGTAGGGTACCCAGATGGAATGCATGTTCTTCAACTGGGACTAGCGAGATGATGGTCGGCACAGACTAGAGGGGCTGTTTTCTGTCCTGTAATGTTCTAAGTTTTCATTTGGCTTCACCCTTATGATGGGTAAGGTCAAGAACAGGTAGGTTTGTGTGAGAATGGGAAGAGGAATTAAAATGTAATTCCAGTTAGTCCCATCTTGTTCTTAGCTTGTTCCCATTTTCCTAGCCCATCCCACACTCGCTTTTCACAACAACCTCTCCCACTGCATCCTATTACCTTGTGATCCTTCCCCAGCCTGAGCTTTATCTCCCACCATAGTCTCAATAAAAAGTCTCTACCCCAAATGCTGCCGGTCCATTTGTGTCACGAATGCAGCTCGACTGCCTGAGCAGCTCCAGCATCTAATGTTGGCGCAAGATTCTTGCATCTGCAGTCTGTGGTGCTTTGAGCACTGGGTCCTCTTGCTCCCAAATGCGGTGAGCCTCCGTTTATTGAGCTCCTGCCTGAAGTGAAATGTTAGCCTGGGTTTTGTTTGAATCATCGGCCAAAAGATAGGAGTAGAAGCAACTAGGCCAAGGCTGGCACTGTGTCCAGCTTCACTCGCAGCCCCAACCAATAGCCATGTGATTGAGATGGATTATCAGATCAATGAAGTAAAAGGAGCAGGACACCTTCTTATTTATCAGGATACAAATCTTATTTATCTTCATGACTCTTAAAATGTCCTCTGCACTTTTCCTCCATGTCGTGAAATGTCAAGGGCTCAAACAGCTCCAACACTTTTCACCTTTTTTTTGTTACAGTGCTTCATAACACAGCTGGAACAAAACCCTGGTTAAGCGATTCAGAAAGTACTGAAGTCAGCAGTGAGTCACGTTCCCTCGATTCACCCATGTCCAGCCCAGGTAAATGCCAACAAGGTGTCATAATATAAAGCAGATTACAGATACACAGACCAGAAATCACACTTGGCCAATGTGCTTGAGTTTTTGGAAATAAATAAAGGGAAACCAGAGATGTGGTGCATTTGGATTTCCAGGATGGCTTCGACAAGATACCACACAAAATATTTTGAAACAAATTGAGAGAAGGTTAGATTGGAAGTAATTTATTGTGCAGTGAGGACTGGATAATGGACAGTAGCAATAAATGGATCATTTTTACGTTAGTGGAATCCATGCTGGGCCATGAATGATTACAAACTTTATCAATGATTTGGATGGGGTGGCCAAATGTCTTATAGCTAGGACTACTACTGACGTAAAGCACGATGACTGTGTTTGTGAGGAGGAAGGGGATAAAGGTGCTTAAGTGAATGGAATAAAAGAAGTTGAAAAACGTGAGAAAATTACAAAAGCGAACCTTTTAAAATGTTGTAAGATTTGAAAAATGGTATTCAAAGGGAAAATGGTGACCACAGATTACTGCAGGTGAAGCAAGCACGTTGGAAAGGTGAAGCGTGTACTGATCTATGCTGCAAGAACCTCTGGAATTCAAGAGTGTGGCGCTGAGGTAACAGTGAGCAAGCACAAAACTCCACAGACGGTACAACAGGCTTTATTCCAGTAAAAGTCTGAACACCAGTTCATGCTTCAGTGGCTCCCCATGTGCTGGCTCAGGAGGGGCCGGCTCAGGTCTATATTCGGGTCGGCTGACTGACATCCAGCCAAGTGGAGTCAACCCCTTAGGTGGTCTTCCTGCAGGTACAGAGATCGCCCCCTGCAGTCGGCTGGTGGTCATATCACCATAAAGAATAAAAATTCTTACTGCAATTATATAAGCGAGTGTGAGACTAAACCTGGGATTCTAAACACAAATCTCCTCACTATCCAAGGAAGGAGATACTTGTTATGAAGTTTTACCATGTCAATTCCAAGAATAGAGGACCAACTATCCTTGAGCAGATTGGGAAAATAGGTCAAGAGTTTTGAAGAAATGTTAAAATTCTTACGGGTTTAGCGGGGGAGATACAGGGGAGGCGATTATCCCAGGTTTTATCATCCTAAAATCAGGGGCTGAAATACAAATCCATTATTCCCCTGTCCCTTCCTCCCTCCACTAGAAGTCTGACTATTTTTGCTGATACCCGACAAAGGTCCCATGCCTGAAATGCTGGTTACCTGCTGTGTGACCTACTGAGTTTCTCCAACAAGTTGGTGTATTGTAAGGTGGCTGACATTGTGCCTTTATTTAAAAAAGGCTGTAAGGATAAGCCAGCTTAACATCAGTCATGAGGAAGATACTGGAGGGAATTCTGAGACAAAGTCTGTAGGACTAATTCAAGATAGTCAACTTAGCCTTGCGCATGGGAAATCATGTCTCGTGAACTTGATTATAGAAGTGACTGAGAAAATTGATGAGGGCAGAGTTGTAGACATTGTTGACATGAATTTTAACAAGGCCATTGACAAAGGTCCCACATTGGAGGCTGGTCTAGTGTAGAGCTCGTCGAAAGAATCAAAGACTTGTTGATCCAAACCAAGGCTTTTATTAGCAAAAGACAGGAGCTCTTCACAGGTGGCCGACCAGTCCGGAATGATCCGACCTGGCTAGGGACACAACCCTTTAAGGCCCAGACAGTAGGCGTGGCTTAGCTCTCAGCCAATCGCTGTAAGCACAGTCTAGATACTGTAACTATATACATTGGTGATAGGTCTGTACTATCACACCACTGGAGGTTGGAGTCGAGTGAAATAAATGTTAGTTCTAAAACGGGTGAGGACATTTGGAGACAGGTTGGGAGGATACCCGAATCTAGTAAGTTTTATTTTAATGTGGGAGATTCTTTACAGCAATGAATGTTCAAGTTTTGTCTCATTGCTGTACTATCTCGTTGGTTACCTGGAACACTCCAGGGTGAAAAGTTGTTTGCACTGGACAGGATTATGTGGACCATAACAAGATAGAAAACCAGTAACTTGATGCCACCCAGTACTTAGCAAAAAGAGACGCAGGCTCATCGCAGTCAGAGGCAAGTTTACCGACTGGTTATTCCAGGAGGTGCGTTTTGATGACTTCATTATTAACTGCAATAATCTACTTGGAAATGTGAACAGCCTTTTTTTTCTTACTGGAGTCAATAAGGTCAGATCGGTCCAACGAGGAGTCCGTTGTGACTGTGACCAGGGAGCTAATCTGGAATCCGGATCGCTTAATCGATGTGGCGCCACAAAAATGCCAAGAGAATCAGTAGCAACAAAGTAGATCGACTCGGGGAAGGGGCTGCAAGGCAGGCAGCAAGTGAACTGGTTTGAAAATGCAGCGCAGTCCATAGTTCATTGTAAGAAATCTTCCCACCTATTCCTGACTTTCAGCGGCAAGTCCACAGAAGCGTCGGGGATGGCTAATTATTTAAACTCTTGTATTTGCTGTTTATTTACGCAGTCGAAGCATAACATTGAGAGAGAGAGAGTTGCCACAACCCACTGGTGTCAATAAATGAATATCTAAGCATGTTGTGTGCCAGAAATGATGCTGCTTTAAAGGATTCTAATCTCCATCTTAATTTTACAGTACAAAATAGTAGTAATGGCCCAAAATTGGTCACTCCAATATTGTCTTTGTTCTGCCATCACACCCACGCACGTGGCAGTCGGCACAATTTAGAACCCCTTTAAAATAAATGCTTCAGACCCCATTATTCCTTAATCTGGCCCTGGATTCACCTTCAAACTAACACAGAATACACTGCCTCTCCTTTCTTCCTGTGTCTATATGCTGGAACTGCTTACCCAACAGAACTGTGGGAAAACAGTGGGTCATTGGCATCTTCTCAAGAGCGATTAAGAATTGGCAATAAATGCTGGCTTTGCCAGTAACACCTCGATCCCAAAATATTAATGAAATTGTAAAAAGGCTGTATGTTTATTAAGGTGTTTTGGGTTTTTTTTCAGCTCATTTAGGAAGGAAATTGCCAAAACCCACCGTGTCAGGGATGTCGCCAGATGATTTTGAAGAGAGGGACGGGAATCTGGTACATGATAACGGTATGTTACTAGTTTGAGAATGGAATCAGGACACTGCATAATTATATAAATAAAAAGGTCTAAATGAAGATGATGAGCCTTCACATCTGCAAAAAATAATTGTTGAAAATTGTGAAATGTGCGTGCCACAGCACGCCAATGACAGCTCACTAGCTGGCAGCAATCATAAGAAAATTTCAACTTGCTTGAAGCAAAGAGAGTTACAGGGGAAGCAACGCTTGGAGATTGAAAACTTGGCCAAATGGTGCGACAACTCAATGCCATCAAAACCAAGGAGCTGTCTGATGCCTTCAGGAAGGGGAAACCAGAGGTTTACAATCCAGTGATCGCTGGGGGAGTAGAGGAGGAGAGAGTTTTTGGGAGTCATTATCTCAGAGGATCTTTCCTGGAGACAATACACTAGTGGCATCGTGAAGAAAGTATGTCCACCCCTCTACTTCCTCAGGAGTTTGTGGAGGTTTGGTATGACACCAGAAACCTTGGCAAATTTCCACAGAGGTGTGGTGGAAACTGTGCATCATGGTCTGGTATGGAAGCACCAATACTCCTGAGTGTAAAGCCCTGCAAAGAGTAGTGGACACAACCCAGTTTAACAAAGGCAAAACCCTCCCTACCATCGTGAACATCTACAGGGAACACTGCCGTCGGAGAACAACAGCAATCATCAAGGATCCAAAACCACCTAGCACACACTCTGTATTCGCTGCTGCCATCAGGAAAGAGGTATAAGACTTGTAGCACCAGGTTCAGGAACAGCTGCCAACCTGGAATGTAAATTTGTTGCGGGAATACAATGTGCCGAAATTAAAACATCTATTAAAGGTATGGACTAAAAAAAATAAGATTTTAGGATCAAAAGGAAAATTGTCAATTTTAACCTCATTATATAACAATCAGGTTATTCCTTTTTCAATGTTTAATAATCATTTAAAAAGTTGGGACTCTAAGGGTATAAAGATGTTACAGGATTGTTTTGTAGAAAGACAGTTTCTTTCAATCAATTGAAAGAGCGTTTTGATATTGCTGAAAATTCTTTGTTTGTTTATAATCAACTTCAAGCTTTGGTGAAAGATATGTATGGTAGAGAGATTTTACCTGTACTGACGGAATTCGTGTCTTTGATTTCTTCTTTTCCAAAAAAGTGTTATATTTCTGTTATGTACCAAGTATTACAAGACAATATGGATAAACGGAAATGGGAGAAGTCCAAGCTTAAATGGGAAAATGATTTAGCCTTTGCTTTTCCTGAAGACTATTGGGCAGATAGGTGTCAGGATAGTGTTACGACATTGACAAATGTGCAGTGTGGAATGGTTAATTATAATTTTCTACATCAGTTGTATTTAACTCCAGAGAAAATGAAAAAATATGGTTTTAGTAATTCGGACTCTTGTTTTAGATATGGTGTATGTACTGGTACTTTTTTTTAATGTGTTTGGTCTTGTGTTCATGTGCAACCATTTTGGCAAGAAATTAGGTTAACTTTGGAAAAATTATATGACATTAAGTTACCACTAGATCCATCTATTTTTTTAATGCATTATATGATTCCTTTAAAGGGATTAGGGTTAGATAAATTTCAAATTGCATTTGTACACTTAGCATTGTCTGTAGCTCGAAAACGTGTAGCAAGTACATGGAAAGATAATATAGTGATTAATATAATGCGATGGCAGAATGAATTGAAAGCTTGTATTGTAATGGAAAATATTACATATAATCTGCATGACAATTATTCTTTTTTGTTAATAAGTGAAATATGTGCATTTAGATATATTTTGATTTATTACATATTCTTAGTTTCTGTTTATATATTTTTGGCTCTCCTTAAGAGGACTGCTTGATGGGGTGGGAGGGTGGGTGGGGACTTATTTTTCTGTTTTTCTTTTTATACATATATATATATTTATATAAAATTGTTTTTATGGAATGTATGTTGTATTATTACTAATGATCTTTCAAATTAATAAAGTTTAAAAAAAGGAACAGCTGCTCCTCCACCCCTCCACCATCAGACTCGTTAACAACAAACTCAGTCAGGGTTTTATTTAAGGACACTTATTTTTGTACTTCATTCATTGTTCTTTCTCTCACTTTGCACAGTCAGTTTGTTTAACTGTCTTTATTTATTTACATGTGTACTTTGTGCACAGTTTTTTTTTGCAGGACCATTAAGTTGTAATTCTGCCTGGCCCACAGGAAAAGGAATCTGAGGGTTGTGATGTCATGTATGTTCTCCAACAATAAATCTGAAATCATTGGGAGAGCAAGGAATAATGATGTGACAAAGATTTGTAAGGAAACAGAGAATACAAGGGTCATGAAGGGAAATTAATGAAATAGATGACAAAAAGAACAGAGATGATGAATTGGATAAATGAAAGCAGAAGAATTTGATGGCGTTATAGAATATAAAAGGAATGTCAAGATGGAAGATCTTAATGATGGAGAGAGAGGGATGAGAAATGACAAATGGGGAAATGGAAAAGGAGAGACAGAAATGGGGGTTATAAGAGGAGAAAAATTAGAAGGACAGAAAAGGGAATGGGCAATAAAGGGAAACAAAGACAAATCGTGGATGGACAAAATGTTGAATCTTCAATTGATATTAAAATCTGTTTTTTTTCCTGATTTAGTAGATTTCATGAATGAGACGTCAAGAACACCAGCAACTTTCAAAAATATTGTGCTATCTAAAGCAGCACAGACGCACCGATTCAGGAAACTTAGGGCTCCCACGAAATGTCGCAAGTGTGACAGCCTTGTTATGATGAATGGTGCTGAGTGTGAAGAGGTGAGATTACAAGAGCAAAGTTCAAAATGATGTCTGTGGACATATACCAATGACCAACAGCTTTAATGTTTTTAACTGCATCTGAGGCATTCAGAGAATTGAAAACATTGCTTGCAGTTGTTAAAAAGGATTAAACAGTTGAGAGTGAACAAATCATCTGTGCTTTGGGAGCTGACCCTGGTGGTGTACTGGCCTAAAATGAGCCTTCTATTTCTGATGCCCTCTTTCTAGAGCAGCTTTATTTTGGCTATGGCCTGTAATGCACGTTGAAAGAACCAAAGACGTTGATCCAAACCAAGGCTTTTATTAATTAAAAGACTGGAGCATATCACAAGTAGGTCGACCAGTCCAGAATGACCTGGTCTGGCTAGGAGCAATCCTTTAAGACCTGCCAGTAGGTGTGGCTACACTCTCAGCCAATCACAGTCATCCTACACTACAATCTGTATATATGTACATATACACATTGGTGATAGAATCTGTACTATCACATGGTCCCCTTGGGACTCTGCCGAGTTTATGCGCCCTCTTGCCTGTGAACCAGTTAGGTTTTGGTTTCTTCTGGTACCTCTTTCATGTTGACAACATTTAAAAAAAATTTTTAAATGTTGATACGTGAGGTGAAAAGAAAACCAGGCTTTTACTCAAATTGCTGTGGCCTCCGTTGAGAATGGCTGTTCTCGAGTATGTGTCACGGTGGGTACCAGCTGCATCAGGAATAGCTCGGTGATGAGTGAGCATTCCTTAGGGACAACTAGACCTGCATGTTAAATAGGAAGAACTTGTGCAACAGGCTCTCAAATTCTCACTTCATTCCCTCATTTTCTTGTTGAATCCTCATACTCTTGATACAAATAGGTGCCTGGAAAAGATTTCAGAGGGCACTCCAGTCATTGTAACCCAGCAAGTACTGAGGGACGAGGAAATCGATTTGAGATCCTGCCCAGTTCTCACCCCTGCTGAAGATATTAATCATCAAGAATGAATCCTTAACATAAAAGCCATTCCCAGTGCAGCCTGTAACTGGTGTTTACCAGTTGCATTTCATGCAGTGTGACCAAAAGAATCCCTTGAATTTCCTTTACATTAAAGGCCCTTGACGTTTTCAGTTCTCTCTGTCAAAAGAAACTACAGACTTGGGAACATCTCTTTTGTATTAAATGCTGATGAATATTTTAAGGGAAATTTCAGTCATTTAAACTTCAACAGTGAACAGGAACAAAGATGCAACCTCTGAACAAAGGAATTTTTTGACTAACAAAGTACTGGAGGAGATTACAAGCTGTTTCTGAAAGAAAATTTCTGAAACAGCAAATCCCATCCTTTGAGGATCTGTCAATGCTAAGCAACTTTGATGGTTTACAATTTGGTTACCTGGACAAAGAAGTAGAGGGTAAAAACACCAAAACTCAGCCAGTCTTCTCAGCGTCTTTAGGAGACAGATATATTGCTGACATTTTGGGCCTGAGCCCTTCTTCAAGAAGTAAAGGGATGGATCAGTAAGTTGGCAGATAGTATGAAGGTTGGAGGTTACAACAGAACACAGACAGGATGCAGAGTTGGGCGGAGAAGAGGCAGACAGAGTTCAATCCAGACAAGTGTAAGGTGATGCATTTTGGAAGGTCAAATGAAGGCTGAGTAGGGTACTTAAAAGAGTGAAAAACAGGAGACCTTGGGGATCAAATCCATAGATCTCTCAAAGTTGTCATCTAGGATGATAGGATAGTTAAAAAGTCTTATGGTATGCTGGCCAACATTAAGTCAGGGGATTGAGTTCAGAGGGCCATATTTCAGCATTATAAATCACTGATGAGACTACACTTGGAATATTGTGTTCAGTTCTGGTCAGCTCATCACAGGATGTGGAAGCTATGGAGGGGATACAGAGATTTACCAGGACCTTGCCTGGATTGAGTTATGGAATATTTGGGAATGTTTTTGGGAGATAATTGGTAAAATTAGAGTAGGTTACATACATACACACACTTTAAAACAGATCTTATTTGAAATACTGAAGAATTCATATTCAGTGACTTTACAGAAACTATGGAGAATGCTATGTACATTTCACAAGTAGGTGATAATTGAAATGATGTCACCAAATGAATTGACTGGAGACAGGTTGTCTATGTTGGACATTTTTTGCAAGGCTTCTGACCTCTCTGCAAAGTGCTCAAAGGACATTAAGAGGTTTGTTTACCTAAAACAACAGATGGGAGCTGAAGACAAACTCCTATTGTTTGCTGGAGAAGGTGGGAGGGGGGTGGTTGCAAGTGAGAGAGAGAAGGACATGTGGCTGGCAGTTGGAATCTCAGTAAGAGAGACACAGCTGTAACAAGCAGGAGAAGCTTGGTGGAACTGAAACAGAAGCTCCAGAGTGGCGGATGGCTGGAAGTGCTATCTGTCTGATGTTTCTCTTGGAAAAGTGGAACAGAAAGGAACTCTTTGATAGCCTGAAAGAAAGATGTTATCATCTGGAGAATCCTGATGGGGCAGGTTTCATCAGCAAGACATTGAGGTGACTAATGGTGGTACCTCAGTTGTGGAAATCCTGGAACAACACCTCTCTCTCTGTAAACCCTATAAGAACCTTCCTGAGTGGTATACATTTACCTTTTGAGCACCAAAGCCTGGTGAACTTTATACATGTTAAGTGCTGTGCACAGTATAAGAATTGCCTACAACAAGAGGACTTTGAAGAATGAGAAGTGAAATTGGACTGTGAACTAATTTACACACACATTACATACATGTGCGCTTAGAATTAGAAGGGGGTTAAGTTGGGTAGTTAAGTTAATAGTGATAAGTTAAAGATTGATTCTGTTTTCATGTTTAAAGCTAATTAAAAATAACTTTTGTTAAAGTAACCATTGTTGTGATGAATATCTATTGCTGCTGGGTTTTGGGGTCCTTTGGGCTCGTAACATTTTGAAAATATGTCTTGTGAGGTAAGAATTTTTCTAATTACACCCAATTGACCTACACCCACAGTATATTTTGAAAGGTGGAAAGAAACCCATGCAGACATGGGGAGAATGTACAAACTCCTTACAGACTTCAAACTCAAGTCCTGATCGCTGGTGCTATAACAGCGTTGCCACCCTTTGGTACAAAGAAGGATGAGAGGTGACTTAATAGAGGTCTATAAGATTACGAGAGGCACCTTTTTAACCAGGCAGGAGTAGCAAACACTAGAGAACGTATACAAAGTGAAGGGAGGGAAGTTTAGGGGAGACGTCAGGGACCAGTTTCTTTTTTACATAGAAAGTATTGGGTGGCTGGAATTCATTGCCAGGGGTGGTAGTGGAGGCTAGAACAATAGGGCCATTTAAGAGACTCTTACATAGATACATGGATGAAAGAAAAATAGGAGTTTATGGGGTAGGGAATGAATAGTTTTTTTATTGGTAGGTACAATATCGTGGGCCATAATGTTCTCTGTTTATTTTTTGCAGTGCTCTCTGGTCTGTCATAGAAAATGCCTCGAGTCTATTGCTATCTTATGTGGCCACCGCAAGCTCCAGACCAAGATCTGTTTATTTGGTGTCGACTTTGCACAGACAGCAAGAGAGACAGCTGACGAGGTGCCCTTCATCGTCAGACACTGCACAGCGGAGATAGAGCGACGAGCACTGGGCATACAGGTAGAGCCGGGAAGGCAGTTGGGGAGTGTGCTGGAAAGGATACCACATAAAATCTTGATATAGACACTATATATAAGGCAGGAAGCCTGGCAGGCTCTAATATTAGTCTGAATGTGGCAAATCGTGTCCACCAAACCCTGTATCTTGCCCATGAACCGATATGTTGGTCTATCCTTACTCCACAACAGCAAGTACTTCTCTCCCCTCCCCTCTCCCACCAAACAAAACCTGCATTTTAAAAAAAATAATTTTTCTTTGGAATCTGGACATCACTGATCTCTATTACCCTGATGGTGGCAATGAGCCATCTTCTTGAATATCTGTAATCCTTTTTGTGAGGGTACATCCATAGGGCTGTTCGGGAGGGAGCTGCAGGATTTAAACCCAACAGGAGGGAAGGAGCAGCGATGTCAGGATAGTGGAAGGGAACACTTATCGAGTGGTTCCTATTCCCCAGAGTTATTGTCACATCCCACAACTCCATTTTGTCACACTTGATTTTGCTTCAGGTTTAATTTGCCTTTCAATAATTTGGAATTGGATGTCAAACTGTTGTACAATGCTTGTTATTCTGATATTTCAGGGAATCTATCGAATGAATGGCTCAAAGATACGCATCACTAAACTGCGCCAATCCTTTGAAAATGGGAGGGATCTTACTGACATGTCTGAGAACTCACCTCATGACATCACAAACCTGTTGACCCTGTACCTTCGAGAGGTGAGTTACAGGCCTGAACACTCGGTCGCAATCTGAGGCTGATATTTAATTTTAGCCACCATTTACCACCACAACAAGGCAGTGACTTGTGTGCTCTGGATGGCTGGTGGCGGCCTTTTTACTGATTATTAACATTCTAATTTGAATGTGATTGTATAAATAGAGTAAACGATGATACTATGATCCAGTCAACAGTGAATCCTCAGATGATCTCAGGTGTGTTTCTCAACTAAGTTGTGTATCACTTCATCCCATATCCCAGTACCTATTCAATGCTAAATAAATAAATGCTGAAGGCAACTTGAGATGCTTTATAACAAGTAAATTACATTATCTAAACTGGAGGCTGTTCATTGAGTAACAGCCCGAGAAAGGGAAGAATTAGAACCGCGCCCCCCCCCCCCCCACCCCACGAGCTAAGACAAGAGCAAAAGAAAAAGGGCAATTTATTGATGTTGAATTTGAAATGAAGTGGATAGAGAATTCCACATATTGGATGCAGACGGAGTATCCTGATGTACCTCGGGAAACTCCATGGTGTTATACACAAAGTCAAAGGATTTCATTACCTTTTGACTCTTTCGACCCTAAGATGTCAGGAGATGTGTTTGTCAGTTTCCAGAAAATATTAGAAATTCAAGTTTGTTATCATCTGACTGTGTGTGATTACTGTATTATACTGCATTATGACTGTACATGTTCAACCTGACAAAACAATGTTTCTCTGGATCATGGTGCAGACACAAACACACATGGTGCACACACACATGGTGAACACAAGGTACACACATGGTGTACACACATGGTGTACACACACACTGCCCACACAAACACACATGGTGTACACACAGTGCACACATACACACCCGGTGCCCACTCATACACACATGATGTGCACACATACATACATGGACACACAGTGTGCACACATACACACACAATGCAGGGTACATCGGGTGAAGATTAGGGCAAACCGTGATTATTTACTAGCTGTTGCATCTTATTTTCTGCTGATAGTAACTTGAGGCCTTCACATTAAATTTGGTCAAGTAATTTGTTTCTGCCATCATAGGTGGATAGCACAAGCAAATTTTCTCTTGTGCCCTTATGGTTTTTAAATTGACATTTCCCTTTCATTAATTAAAGCTCCCGGAGCCAATTGTTCTCTTCAGCCTGTACAATGATTTTATGAAGTTTGCCAAGGAGTTGCACCAGGGCTGTGATGAGCTGAAGGACAATCAGGCTGAGGGAAGGCCCACGGCTGCTGAGACAGTATCACAACTCATACTGAAGGCCAAGGCCTTGCTGCAGAATCTTCCAGTTTCCAACTACAACACTCTGGAGCACATTATCAGGCATCTCCACAGGTAGGCCTAACGTTAACATACACTCTGATAAAATGTGGAATGAAAAAGAAGGTTGTATTAATCGCTTTGGTGTGAAAAGATCAGAGATTAATGGCTCAGGCAGCTGTCTCTGTGACCTATGGAAACTGTAGATGTGGCAAATAATGTGCTTGAGGTGATAAAGTAGTGTTTGGCTGTGAGATTATCCATGACACTCAGTCTATCATAACTCTAATGACGGTCAGTATGTAGCCAACGTCTGTTCCTACGGTACTCCCTCAGCCATGTGTCCACATCTACTGTACCCATCATTGGGCTGGAGCAGCCATTCCCAACCTTTTTTCAGCTATAGCCCCCTCCAGGACTCTGCTTAGTTTATGGGCACTCTTCCCTCTGAATGGTCAAGCTTTGGCTTCTTCCCAACTGACAACATCAAAAGCATAATAAAAAATTATTGTACACAAGGTGAAAAAACAAGGTCCCCGTTGAGAATGGCTGGGCTACTGGAAGAATGTTTGAAGTGAAACAGTATGGTTTGTATAAAAACACTGCACATTCCCTTCAGAAAGAAAAGGATAGTGTAAGCTTACCTTTGACAGAGCATTTTAAAATTTCAGTTCCAATGTAGAAGCCAATTCTGGCCATTTAAACCTGAGCTCCCAATTACACCCAATTAACCTACACTCCTTACTTTTTAAAGGGTAGCAGGAAACCGGAATACTCGGGGAAACCCCACACAGACATGAGGAGAATGTTGAAACACCTTCCAGACAGTGCCGGGTTTGATCCCGGGTTGCTAACGCTGTAATATAGTTGAGCTAACTTCAACACTAACTAAGCTGCCCTGATTTTTCCCCAGCACTAGTCCAATTAGAAATGTCTTGATGACAAAACTGAAACTGGTTGGGTAAAGGATTTTTCTTCTGAGTCTGAATGTTTGGAGACCTACTGACCTGAAAAAGTTCATATTAGCTGAAACGCGATTCATATGAAGAGCCAACTGAGCAATAATCTAAATTGATTACTTGAGTAGCAGGTGCCTCACAATAACCAGGAACCTGAGGAGACATTTGCCTTTTTCATATTGGCAACCCTCTAAATTGGCAGGTGAATGACCTGCTCTAAAATACCAGTATTTCACACTGGACCTAGAAAAATCGGTTGCGTGCGCCCTTTCACATTACCAACCCGGTATTGCAGAGCTAAGGGGAGAACAACCTCCAGCAGTGACGTCCTAAGTGACATATTATGTACTCGAAGGGAGTAAATGCTTTGTTCTATAAGGAGATTACGCACACCTCACCCGGTCTGTACCATAACCTCACCCCAGCCCCTCACTCCCCACTCTACCAAAATCTCACCCCAGCCCCTCACTCCCCAGTCTGTTCCCATACCACACCCCAGCCCTTCACTCTCCACTCTGTTCCCACACCTCACTCCAGCCCATTACTCCCAGTCTGTTCCCACATCTCACCCCAGCCCCTCAGTCTCTGAGTGGGGGGAGGAAGGAAGTATGTGGGTGTTATGAGTGAGAAAATAGATTTGATGGGTCTCAAAAGCAATGATTTTATTTACAAAGACAGTAATGGAGATAACACACTCACACACAGTTTATAGTGAGCATGGGAAAGTGGTAGCCAGAATAAAACACATTCGAGTGTGGGAAAGTTGCACTGGCAATGAAACATGCGTAAAAAATTACTGCTAGAAGTAATTGAGAATTGATTTTTACTCCATACCACAAGTTCCTGTTGTTCACATTCTGTTCTCTTAACTGTATTCTCTGCTGTGTTCTTAACTTTTTGTTCTCTCCATTCCCTGCCTCTTTAAGCACTTCCCACACATGCAAGAACATCATCAGCACTTCTCTAATGGGGCCCGGCCTACCGGGTCACCCCTTCACACTGGAGCCAATTTGAAATGGATCGTCTATGATACCTTCCTAGGTGGCTAATTCCCGGGTTGATTTGGAATCCCATTCGGGTTGGGAGCATTTACACTGGTATGTGAGCTTGTAAATTGCCGGTTAATTACTGGTTTCAAGTTCCAGTGTGAAAGGGGCTGTTAGCAATGCCACAGCCTGTCTCCATTGCTTGCCAATGGGTTCTTCAATGAACTCCACACCTGTTGAAGTTGGTATTCCACTTCACTCGAGAGTCGTCATCATCTTGTTTGTCCACTTGAATGCCGAGTGAAAGCCTTTTGTTCTGCAGACCTTGTAAAAGAGTTTTATATGTGCGGTGCTATGGGTCAAAGCCTGTTATTGTCTGGATCAAAACTTCAGACCTGTCTGTGATGCATATTGAGATGAACACACTCCAAAGTCAGCATAGACTGGCCAGAGTGACAGTGGAGGAAAGGACAGGTACATTTTTGTGACTCCAAAATAAATCTCTTCTTTTACAGAGTGGCAAAACGATGTGAAGAAAACAAGATGTCATCAAATAACCTGGGAATAATCTTTGGCCCCACGCTAATTAGGCCTCAGGCATTGGAAGATACTGTCTCGATTACTTCCCTGGTGAACTCCGGATACCAGGCTCAAATTGTAGATTTCCTAATCATGCAATGCAATAATATATTTGAGCCTAAACAAGATCTCAGTTCTTGGACTCACCCAACCAGGAATTCGTCAATGGAACATACTGAACAGAGAGCAGATGTGGCCCTGAGTTCAGCAAAAGGCAGGAGCCAATCCTCAGAGGTAGAGACATGTTAACTTAGGCTCAAAAATGTAACAAGTACAAATTTAGTAAATATCTTGGTAGCGTTTTAGGTACACACAGTCACCAAAAGCTTCATGTCAAGTCAAATGTTTTGAGGTCTTGGGCTGGTTATTAACATTCACGAATAAAAATTATAGCACGCAAGGTCATTTTCATTTGATGATGTGCAGCCTTGGTAAACAAATGATTGAATGCAGGACCGTATTTGCTGAGGTTAAATTCTAGGGAAATTACTCAGCTATATACAGCAGGGCTAATACCATATCCATGGAAAATTTGAATATCCATAGTCTAAGCAAGCCATACTGGCAGCAAAGGGCTGGAGGACATTAGAAATGTAACTAACCAAAAAACAGGCTACATTATATCTAGTATCTGGCCTTCATAAATCATAGTATAGAGTATAGGAGCTGGGAAGTGATGTTGCGACTATTTAAGGTGTTGGTGAGGCCAGGTTTGGAGTATTGTGTTCAGTTCTGGTCTCCAAATTATAGGAAGGATATAGATCAGGTGGAGAGGGTGCAGAGAAGATTTACAAGGATGTTGCCTGGCTTACAGCATCTAGAGTACAGAGAAAGATTAAGGAGACTGGGACTTTATTCATTGGAACGTAGATGGTTGAGAGGGGATTTGATAGAGATATTTAAAATTATGAAGGGAATAGATAGACTAGACGTAAATAGACTCTTTCCCCTGAGGGCAGGGGATGTTGGAATAAGGGGGAATAAGTTAAGGGTTAGTGGGTAAAACTTTAGGAGAAATATTAGAGGATGCTTCTTCACTCAGAAAGTGGTGGCAGAATGGAATGCTCTTCCAAAAGAGATAGTTGTGGCAGGGTCCATTCAGTCATTTAAGAGAAGTTTGGATGTGTACATGGAGGTGAGCGGCTTGAAGGGAAATGGGCGGAGAGCGGGGGGGGGAAGCTAGTGGAGTTGTTCAAGTGAACCGGTGTGGACTCGAAGGTCCAACATGGCCTGTTTCTGCGCTGTAAATGGTTATATGGAGTCTTTTTGGGAAGAGTAATATGATGAGATTTAATTCCAGGATTTTAACACTAAAGGTGACAAACTACATAAATTGCTATGGAAGATGAGGCAGATGGGGGAATCATGGTTAAAATAGCAGTTAGCACAACGCTGTTTCAGCACCAGGAATTGGGACTGGGGTTCAAATCCCGCGGTCTCTGTAAGGTTTGTACATTCTCCCCACGTCTGAGTGTGTTTCCTCTAACCTTTCCAATCGTACTGGGGTGTAGGTCAATAGGGTGTAATTGGGCAGTGTGGGAATCTTGGGCCGAAAGGGCCTGTTACCGTGCTGTATGTCTAAATGTAAAAAAAATTAGGTTATGTTAAATAAGCCATGGCTAACTTCGAGGAATACATAACTGCAACAAAAATAAAGATCTCAGAGGTACCAGAAGGCAACAGATAACGAAGTCCAACCATGTCTATTATGTTAAAGGTGGTACACTGAATCAAAAGAAAAGGCCTATTATGTTAAAGGTGGTACACTGAATCAAAAGAAAAGGCTTATCAAAAAGGACCTCAACACTGAGAAAATCTTAATGTTCAAAGTATCTTTATGACGGGAGAGTAGAATTTGTAAGTAATCCAGCAAGAAGCAAATATTAACATGAGGTTCCTATTCAGATTGGGTCAGAAGAAATATTGAGGATCAAGGTAATTTTTCCTGCTTTCACAGAAAATTTTTAAAAAACATTGCAAGAGAAAATAAATAACTAAAAGAAATTGGCATACTAAAATACTGAACCAATTAACAGGACAAAGTAAATATCTCCCCCCCCCCGTCCCGAAAGGGCTAAATTTCCAATCATTCTAGAATGATCTCCAGATTGAAATAAAACAGATGCGATCTTCCTATGTTGGAAAGGAATGAGTCAGCCCATCAGTAGTAGTAGGATCTAGAATAAATGGTGACTGAACTCAAGACAGATTTACAGACTTTTAGATACTTCAAGAACCAGGGAACATTTAGTTGAGGTTAAGAAGCAGCCTTGATCTTATTGGACAGCAAAGTGACCACAAGAGTCAAAAAATGAAACACAAAAGTCTGCAGATTACAGTAAAAACCCAAACCAAACGCTGGAGGAACTGAGCTGGTTTCACAGCTTTCATAGGAGGTAAAGATATATGGCTGATGTTTCGGGCCTGAACCTTTCAAGGCATGAGTAAAAAAATAGGCGTGTTTGTGTTAAAAAGGCCGGGAAAGTTGGTGGGGGGGGGGTGCACACACCACCTGCAGTGATTTGTTTTCTCCTTGTACATTACGCCCTACCTGTGTGCTGTTGTATGTATGAGGCTGGCCCACCCACTACTGACTCATTTCCTATGTTTCTGCCCCTTATGACCTGGCCATAAAGGTCGACCTCCCATCCCCCTTCTGGCATTCCTGTACCTGGATCCGGGCCAGCTAAAGTCTCGTGTTTATTAAAGCCTATTATTCCCCAGCTCTCGACCGTGGTTATTGATAGAGCCTTAAGCCCTTTCATACAGTCAAAAAGCCCTTGGAAAGGCGGAGATTCTCCACCCTTACGTTGGGAGACGTACCTCCATGAATACGCTCTGGTTGGCTCCAAGGTGCCGACTGCAATCCCTCTTGGGGGAAGGGTCAGCGGTGGAGCACTGAACTCTGCTGCCCAGCATGAATGTAATGCCACTGCAAGCAGCTGGCTAGGGATGGGCTGAATACATGGCAATGACGCCATTAGCCCACGATCCATCTCACTCACCCCTTCTCCCTTCATGACCCCCTCATGGCAGGGGTCCAGCAGGGGCCATTAGGGTAGGGATGGCCAGAAAGTGCCATCAGGGCAAGAGCCAACAGGGCAAGGGTGGCAGGTGGGTGTGCCAGGGAAGGGGCAGCCAAGCCAGCAAGAGTCATCAGGACAGGGGCAGCCGGCAGGGACCATCAGGGGGCAGACAGTATGGGCTGTGACAGCCCTGCCAGACACTCTGGCAACTCACTGGGCCACTTCAGCACCAGCGGCTTAATACATGGCAGAGCAATGGCTGTCTTTCTTACCCATAATCCCTCATGCAGCTGGAACTGTTCTGGGAAACACAGAGTGGTTCCAGCTATGTGGGGGATTATGGGTATGGAAGATGGCCATTGTTCTGCCACATGTTTATGACGGGCAGTGCCACAACAGTCTCCCCACCAACAATGGCTCCAGACGACAGTCCAAGGGGCTGCTTCGCATTAAAGCAACTCTGGTGCAGCCTTTAGGGCTACTCCATGAACAGGTCGGTTTAAAATGTTTATCCGCCTCTGCAGCCCCGTAGCAAAGTCGAGACCCAGCTTGAAAACACCTAAAAGGTGTTGTGAATAAGAGGATAGGAGAGAGGGAAGGTGAGAATTAATTAGATGAGGTTTGGCTCTGAAAAAGGTGATAGGGAAAAGGAAAGAGAGAGAGACAGAGCTTTAGAGGAAAGGAGGCATGGTGGGGGGGGGGAGCTAACAGAAACTGGAGAAATCGGTGTTAATGACATTCGGTTGCACAAAGTCAATCTCGCCCTCCCCCAATCAATTCTCTCCTTCCTTCTCTCCTATCCTCCTCATATTTAAATGAACACCATTTGTCTGTTGTTGGTCTATTCCATTCTTCCCTTTTCCCAAGCCTTTTCAGTATAGATTCCCATCTCTTTCTTTCTCTCATACCTTGAAGGGGCCCAAGCCCGAGACATCAGTAAGATATCCAAACCTCCTATGGATGCTGTGAGCCAGCTGAGTTTCTCCGGCTTCTGTGTGTTTACAAGGGTCATGCTCTTGCTCCTTCTAGTTTTCATCTTTCATTAGGTTTCTAAAAATCCAAATGGTGATCTTTTATTACAACTTCAGCTGGATAAACATTAATATAATGGACACTGCAACCTCAGTATAATCAGAGAACTTATTACAAATGGTCCTTTAAGATGTTACACCAATGCAGCATGTACCTGTAACAAAAACAAAATGCTGAGTACATTCTCCCTTCTCCATTACGAAACATCTACATTTTGAGGAGTCTTACTCTATTCTAGATTGTTGACACCAAGTTCCACCAAGGAAGACATAACTAACCTTCGGGAAATTGTTGCGGATCGGATATCTAATGTGACGATCGGGGATCTAATGTGAGGGAGGGAATAAAGGAAGTAATTGTAAGTCGAGAGGTTGTATTAGTTAAATTGCAGAGATTAAAGGCAGATAAATCCCCAGGGCCGGATGATCTGCATCCAAGATGGCTGAAGGAAGTAGCCCAGGAAATAGTGGATGCATTAGTGATAATGTTTCAAACCTCCTTAGATACTGAATTAGTTCCTGAGGATTGGAGGGTGGCCAATGTAACCCCACTTTTTAAGAAGTGAGGGAGAGAGAAACTAGGAAACAACTGACCAGTTTGCCTGACATCAGTAGTAGGGAAGGTGCTAGAATCAGTTATTAAAGATGCAATCGCAGTACATTGTTATCATCGGATGGAGTCAACATGGTTTTGTGAAGGGAAAATCATGTCTGACTGATCTCATCGAGTTTTTTGAGGATGTAACCAGTAGAGTGGATGGAGGGTGGGGAGGGGTGGAAATCAGTGGATGGGGTATACCTGGACTTTAGTAAGGCATTTGATAAGGTTTTGCACAGAAGACTAGCGTACAAACTTGAAAAGCTGGTATAGGAGGTATGGTATTAAGGTGGATAGAGAATTGGTTGATGGACAGGAAGCAAAGAGTAGACATAAATGGGTTCTTTTCAGAATGGCAGCCAGTGATGAGTGGGGAACCGCAGGGCTCCGTGCTGGGGCCATAGTTGTTTACAATATATATCAATGACTTAGATGTGGGAATAGATAGCAATATTTCAAAATGTGCAGACATCACGAAGTTGGGTAGCGGGGTTGGCTGTGTTGAGGATGCTAGGAAGGTGCAGAGTGATTTGGACAAGTTAGGCGAGTGGGTCAAAATGTGGCAGATGCAATATAATGTGGAGAAATGCAAGATTATCCACTTTGGAGGTAAGAACAGGAGAGAGGACTATTATCAAAATGGTATCTGTTTAGAAAAGGGAAGATGCAGAGAGACTTGGGTGTTGCCGTGCATCAGTCATAGAATGTGGGCCTGCAGGTGCAGCAGGTGGTGAGGAAGGCAAATGCTATGTTGGCATTCATAGCAAGAGGATTCGAGTACAGGAGTACAGAGATCCTGCTGCAGCTGTACAGGGCCTAGGTGAGACCACATCTGGAGTACTGCGTGCAATTTTGGTTTCCTTATCTGAGGAAGGACATCTTCGCCATGGAGAGGATGAAGAGAAGGTTCACTAGACTGATACCAGGGATGGAAGGACTTGCATATGAAGAAAGGTTGGATAGACTAGGCTTGTATTCTCTGGAATTTAGAAGAGTGAGGGGAGATCTTATAGAAACATATAAAATTCTTAAGGGTTTAGACAGACTAGATGCAGGAAGGTTGTTCCAATGCTGGGAAAAACCAGAACCAGGGATCACAGATTAAGGATAAGGGGAAATTTTTTAGGACTGAGATAAGGAAGATTTTCTTCTCTCAGAGGGTGGTGGATCTGTAGAATTCTTTGCCACAAGACGTAGTTGAGGCCGGTTCCTTGTCAATATTTAAGTTAGATTTGGCCCTTGTGGCGAAGGGTGTCAGAGGGTATGGAGAGAAGGCAGGAACCGGGTACTGATCAGCCATGATCATATTGAATGGCAGTGTAGGCTTGAAGGGCCAAATGGCCTATTCCTGCACTTATTTTTCTATGTTTCACAGCTTTCCCAGATAAAAAATCAATTTAACACATGTTGGGGGAAGAAATTAGAACTCGGTATATGCGACTCTGAAAATTGTTCACTTGTCCCTCTCCCACTGCAGAGCCTGGTTCTCAAGCGACATTCAAGTGAAGGATACGTATCAGACAGATCCTCATCAAACGAAGCTCTTGATGATACACAAGACCAACGGAGAGTCAGCTCTGATAGCTGTGACGTGGCAGGCAAGTAACGTGACCTGCAGTTTGGGGCTTAGAACGTTAGCAACATCATGGGTGGTGTTCTCACTACTTTGCAATCCGCGGAAAGGGTGTCAGAGCGGATGTATGTGCACCTGGAATGGGATGCCTTACACTTAGCAAATGTTCTGGAGCCATCAGGTTTAGCCACCAAAATGAGAAGGAAACCATTCTATCCTGAAGAGTTGATCTCTAACATCAAAGAATGAGGGCATGATGGCAAAGAATGGGATTCAGATCAAGTTTATTGTTATCTGACTACATATATACAACAATGTTTCTCTGAACCATGGTCCATTCACTGTACATATCTCACGCACATCATATTAAAAAATTAACAAAACAAGCTAATACAATACAATTCAAGGTTAATAGAGACATTCAAGGCAACAGAGTATTGCCCTGGAGTCTACACCCAGTAGGAATAATCTGTTACCCATTCTTACAGACCTAGGCCTAATGATTCCACCGGCCTTCACCCTCCCAGCCACATCACCCTCCCACATTCCTTACTGATGCTCAGGTCTGTTTTAATTACAAGACGGGTGGAGGGCACCTAGCCCCGCCTCACAGGAGGTTCAGCAGGTTGATTCTGGAAATGAGGAGGTGTTCATTCATGAGGAGAGATTGTGTTACTTGGCACAAGATTCGCTGAGGTTTAGAAAGATGGCGGTTGGGGGGGAGGGAGAATCTTATAGAAACATAAAACTATGAAAGGAATAGATTAATACCACTACCAGGTGAGACTAGAATTAGGGAACAGAGCCTCAAGATGTCAGATCAATGAATTATCAGAATTCTCTCCTAGGGAAGCAGCAAATTCTGCACATTTCGCTATTACAAGCAGTAAGAGGTGACTCATTGAATGGTTTAAGACTGATAGATTTTTGTTTAGTGGGGTAATTAACGGTCTATGGGATATTGGGCTTCATTAGTCAGGAGATTGAGTGCGAGAGTCAAGAGGTCATATTGAAACTTTACAAATATTTGGTGAGACCCTACTTATTGGGGTCAGTCCTTGTCACCTCATTGGACGAAGGGTGTGGAAGATTTGGAGAGGGTGCCTGGATTGGGAAACAAGTCTTATGAGGTAAGGTTAGCAGAGCTGGGACTTCTCTTTGGAGCGCAGAAGGATGAGAGGAGACTTAATAGAAGTCTACAAGATTCTGAGAGGTGTAAGCCCTTTTTCCATTGGCATCCCAGTGAATTGGCCGTTCAGTGTCCCGGGATAGGACACTGTTTGTGCTGCTTCCACTGGGTCACCTTTAACTGGGACACTGACTGCTTTTCCACTGAACACACTCAACCCCGGGGATCCGAGAGTCTTCCTTCAAATGGAATGGATGGAAGTTTTCTTTTTCCACTGGTTTAATCAGCTGACACCTTGGATATGAGTTGGGGTTGAGGCCATCAATCCCTGGTGAGATTTAATGTCATTTGACACCAGCTTGAAATGATTGTTTTTCTTTTTCACTGTGCCCTTAATCGGTTAATTCCTGGGACAAGATGCCAGTGAAAAAGAAGCTAAAGATGAGGTGGATGGCCAGCACCTGTTTCCCAGGGCGGGAGTAGCAAACACCATAGGACGTCTGTATAAAGTGAAGGGAGAAAAGTTTAGTGGAGACTGTTTATTGATGTAATTACATATCACCACAGAGACGTCAGAGGTTTTTTTTACACAGAGAGTTGTGGGTGCCTGGAATGCCTTTCCAGGGTCAAAGCTGGGACAATCATGGCTAAGATACTAAAAGAATAGAGGGCGATGAGGTAGGGAGGGTTTAATTTTTTTCGTATGTATATATGGGCCAACACAACATGAAGGGCTGTAATGTAACAGTGGGGTTGAGGCACACCTTGACCGGCAGAGTTCCCTGTGGTCAGACCAATCCCATTATTCCCATTCCCTGATCCCAATGGTGCATTGATTATTCTCCTACCCCTTCTTCCTGTTGCAGGCCTGGTGGACGGAAGGCGAGCGGCCCTGGACGACACGGCCTCTCTGGATGGCCAGGACTCAGAGTGCGATGGCAGTGTCGAGCTGTCCCCGCGGGGCACCTTCAACCGGCAGCCTGGCAAATACCAGCGCTATGGCCAGGCCAAGACCCGCGCTGTCATCCCCAGGCCATTGGCCCTGCCCATCATCACGGCCCACATGCCAGCAGCAGCTGAGCCTCCCGAGGAGGCAGCAGACACAGAGAGGTCAGCATGGCCAAAGACCGGCAACTCCAGCCAGAGCTCGTCACCAGACAGCGGGACACTTCGGCGCGCAGCCGGCAAGCACAAGCGATTCGAGATGACGGTGGGGACAGCTCGGCTGGTGTCCAAGCTGCAGGAAAGGCAGCGGGCGGAGAGCAATGAACTGCCATCTATTGACGATGGCCAAACAATGAGGCCGCTGGGGGACCTTGAAACCGAGCACACCCAACACATGGCCACAGCCACGGCGTGGTCGCTGGGGGATCTCGAAACTGAGCACACCCAGCACGTGGCCATAGCCACGGTGCAGCTACCAGAGGACCTTCAAACAGAGCAGGCAGCCACAGCAAACGACAACGTCATCGCTGCACAGGGGAGCCTGGAAGCAGAGTGGGCGCAGCACATGACTGAGACAGAGCAGGAGCAGACGAGGGAAGGCGAGAGCCCGGGGGAGGAGCACGCCGAGCACGTGTGTGCCGACTTGAACAGCAACCAATCAAACAACGTGAGCAGCGAACAGGCACAGACGAGGGAACGGCGAGACGTAGAAAGGATGCTGCATATGCTGCATCACCGCCAGAGCCTGGCACGCAGGGAGGCCTATTTCGTGTGAGGAAACGGGGCAGTGACGAGGCCAAAGTGACCAATCAAGAGCGAGGATAAGACAAGGTGTTCAAGAGGGACAACATGGCACTCTTTGAACTGCTGACTGAGCTGAGTGCCTGTTCGTATGGTTAAATGGAACAATTCTATATTTTGCAAACTTTCTCTTCGAGCAAGGGACATAAATATTTTATCATAATAATTTTGAGCTTTTATGACCTTTTTTATATCGTGGATCATTATCATAAAGATTGCTAACCACATGTGGATTGTTATCCAATTAATTTGGGGTCAGGTTGGTAGGACCTCTATTCAACTTTGGCTTCAAATTGTCTGGGGCTGAACTCACTGGAATTTAGAAGAATGGGAGGGGATCTTATAGAAACAAACTTATGAAAGGCAAAGATAAGATAGAGGTAAGCAAGTTGTTTCCACTGGTGGGGGGAGTTTGTAACTAGGGGATACAGCCTCAAGATTCAGGGTAGTTAACTGTGTGTTTTTCTGGACTCCATACCTGAGGAAGGATGGTCTGAATTTAGAGGCCGTGCAGAGGAGGTTCACCAGGTTGATTCCAGAGATGAGAAGAGAGATTGAGTCGCCTGGGACTGTACTCATTGGAATTTAGAATGAGAGGGGATCTAAATGAGACATAAAATTATGAAAGGCATAGATAAGATAGAGGTAGGCAAGTTGTTTCCATTGGTGGGGGAGATCAGAAACCAGGTAGTAGATTAAGGACGGAGATGAGGAGGAACTGCTTTTCTGGTGAATCTGTGGAATTTGCTGCTCATTGAACCAGTGGAGGTGACCTCAGTAAATATATTTAAGACAAGGTTGAATAGATTTTTACATGGTCAGGGAATTAAGGTCAGCAAAGATGAGCCGATCATCAGATCAACCACGATCCTATGGAACAGCGGAGCAAGCTCGACGGGCTGGATGGCCGACACCTGCTTGTGTTCTGAACATGATGGATTAATTATTCCCAGCAGGCAGGCTAAAATGAAGGAAATTCATTTCTGCACAGCAAACTTCCATGAATAATAAGATGATTTTGTGATGGTGATGGAAGTGTATTGGTCAGGACACAGAGCAGAACCTACTCTGTTCCTCTAAAATATGGACATGGGGTCATTACAGAACGAAGTGTTGCAGCACTTAGCAACTCATGCACTTAAGGTTGCACATTTAGAATGTTGTACTTCACCACTCAAGCCCAAGGAGTTTTTAATTCAATGAGAGAGCTTCTAACAAAGCCTCCAGATGACTGTGCATTAAAATGCAACTCTTCCACTTGGGGAAGGAAGGATTCACTCCTCGCCTGCTCTATATTGGTTTTCTGCAGTTTTGTATTCAAACGGAATTATGGAAATCCATAGGGTGGGTGGTCTTCGGGCTCTCTGAAAGGGAAGGATGTCTTAGTGCAAAGGTAAAGATACATAACCAATGTTTTAGGCTTGAGCCCTTCAAAAAGATGGAGGCAAGTGCCTGAACAAAATGGTGGAGGGGGGAACAGTCCCACAGGCAGGAGGTAATAGGTGAATAAGGGAGTTGGCAAACAGGGGAAAGGAGATGGCTCTGAGATTGGAGTGGGAAGAGGGTGGAGAGCTGGAGGAGAGAAGACAGAGGGATGAGGAAGGAAGAGAAAATAGGGAGTGAGTTAGCAGAAATCTTCCAATTAATTTAATGAGCAACACCCAATATTCTTTCTGGGCACTCTCCAATCAGATGGTATTAACAATGACTTCTCTGGCTTCTGCCCACGATGAGGGTGGCATAGTTAGCACAACGCTGTTACAGCATCAGCGATCGTACAGGGTGCTGTCTGTAAGGAGTTTGTATATTCTCCCTGTGTCTGTAACAGTTTTCCCTGGGAGCTCCCACCCTTCAAAATATACCGGGGTTGTATGTCAATTGGATGTAATTGGATGGCACGGGCTCATGGGATGAAAGGGTCTGTTACCATCCTGTATGTCTATATATTGATCATAAATATTGATCACAGTGTCTGCAGACTTTCATGTTTTACTCTACTGAAAGGGAAGGACAATGTTGCTGCACGTTCAAGTTGATTCTCAGTATATTATGTTACATCATAGACCAGCAGCAATAGAAATTCATCGACAATGGTTTCTTAAAACAATACTTGTTATTAATAATATACAATCTTACTGAAAACTAAACTTATCCCCAACTATGCACAAATGTGTGTGTGTGTGTGTGTGTGTGTGTGTGGATTACCCAAACCATTATTGTTTAGGCACAATTCTAATAAGTCAATTCAAAGTTCAGTCTTAGAGGTCTTGTGTTGAAGCTCAGAATCCTTAAACTGATATTCAGATTTAATTATGAAGTAGGTGAGAGACCGAGTCATCAGACTTCTCAAAACTCACAAATTCTTGTAGATTGCTTTCAGAGAAATGTTCCTTCATACAAATAATTTGTCATTCCTTGCATAGGGGTTATGAAACCTGTGACTTCCTTGATGCTTCCATGAACCCAGGGAAGGGTTAAATGAAATGACCATTAGAATGTTACGATCCAATTACAGGACTGATCCGGTTTCCTTTATTGAGATGTGTGTCAATAGCCACAGTATCACTGCTCTCTTCTGTCAAGAAGAAGCAGCAGAAGTGATCATCTCACCAGAGAGTCACTTCAATTCTGTCTCTCTGGATGACTTTCTGATGAACTAAAATGCTTGTGTTTAAGTGTATTAATCACATGACTTGCTTGATAAATACTGGTTTTTGTTTTTCCAAAAGCCCGAGTCATCGGCAGATGGCCTTCTGTTTGATCTGATGTTTTCTTGAGTAAACATTCACTGTTTCAATTCAGAACAATAATGCTGGTTTACAGCTTTGAAATAGGTGTCAGGCTCTCTTGTCCAAAATGTTGTTATCTATGAATGTGTTTCCCTGTTCCAACCCCCCACAGTAACTTACTAAAATATAATTTATAAAATAAAATAAGCCTGCAACACCACCTTCCAAAGGAGAACAAAATTTTAAATGCCATCTACAATTCTTCTTTTAAATACAATATTGTAATGTTATATAATATAATATAGACAAATATAACATTTTTCAGCAATATTGCAAATCTAACATCTTGAAAGGCAATCAGCAATTACATTGTCCTTGCCTTTAATATGAGTTATCATTAAATCATATTCTTGCAAAATTAAACTCCAGTTTAACAATTGTCTATTTTTATTTTTCATTTCGCTCAAAAACATTAAAGGATTATGGTCAGTATAGACAAGTGTACAGTACAGATGCAAATATCAAAATACTGCATAGCCAATACAAGGGACAATAATTCTTTCTCAATAGTAGAATAATTATTTTGATGTTCATTGAATTTCTTAGATAAGGAAGATGGTCAATATCATCACAATCCGTCACTTGTAACTGCACAGCTCCTGCATCTTCATCACCAGTATCTACTGCTAAAGAAAATTAGAGTCAGGTGTCTGAAGCACAGGTTTGTGACATAAAATGACTTTCAGTTTGTCAAATGCTTCCTGACAAATGGTTGTCCAGATAAACTTTTCACCCTTCTTCAGATGGTTAGTCAAAGAACATTTTTACAGAACTTTCTGTAATATTCTACCATACCCAAAAACCTCCTAATAACGTTTTTACTTGTGGGAATGGGAAACTCAAAAATCATCTGAACTTTCACCTGGATAGGTGTCAATTTTCCTTGACCAACAACATAACCAAGATAACTCACAGTGGCATGGCAAAATTCACTTTTAGCTAACTTAACAGTAAGGGTTACTTTTGAAAGTTTGTGGAACAATTTCTGAAACTCAAACATATGTGCTTCTTCGGGTCATTCCCTGTAAGCAAATCATCAATATAAGCATCTGTATGCTTATGAATCACAGAATTAATAATCCTTTGGAATGTCCCTGGATCATTCTTCATTCCAAATGGTAAAACATTGTATTCATATAAACCCTTCCTCTGTCTGTTAAGGGAGCACACCAGTAACATTTTAATGTCCATTTTCGTAAGAAGTTTAGCTTTTCCAACCCTCTCCACATGATCATCCACCCTAGGATAAGAATCTGTCTTTGTTATCACATTAACTTTCCTCTAATCATTGCAAAATCTAACTGGCCCATCTGATTTAGGCACCAGGTCTCCAGGGGAGCTCTAATCTGAGGTAATCATTCTTTAACATATATTCAATCTCTTGATCGACCAGCTTGCACTTTTCAACATTCATTCGATATGGATGTTGATAGCTTTTGCATCTCCAACATCAACATCAGGAAACAGTTTCCTAAATTTTAAAGTAGCTGTTTCACTTGTTCCTTTTCCTGGGGCTGAAGATGAGCCAACATCTCTCATCCAAATTCTGCAAAATATTCAAATTGAACTGGGACAATGTTTTGTTTGAAGTGGCCCTTATAAGAGCTAGATTGTATTGTATCCTGGTCCCTAAACTCCTCAGTTTTATCCACAACCAAGCCCGCTTCTCACTAAAATCCAAATTCTCAAAATAAGGTTTTAACTTGTTGACATGGCAACTCTGCATTTTACATCTCTGATCAGGTGTTTTAACTATATAATTGACTTCATTCACCCTTGACTCTATCTCATGAGGGCCTGAAAATTTTCCCTAAGAATTTGTTGGGAAAAGAATTAACATTTTATCTCCTGGTTTAAAAGTTCTCACCCTAGCTTTTTAAAAAAATCATACCAGACTTTCATTTTACCTTGAGCCATTTTCAAATTCTCTTCAGCTATTTTACAAATTCTCTGCAATGATTAAACTTTGAAACATAATCTAAAATATTCAACTGCACACCCTTATTAACCCATTGTTCCTTCAACAACATTAGAGGTCCTATCTTTCTTTGGCTTGGCTTCGCGGACGAAGATTTATGGAGGGGGTAAAAAGTCCACGTCAGCTGCAGGCTCGTTTGTGGCTGACCAGTCCGATGCGGGACAGGCAGACACGATTGCAGCGGTTGCAAGGGAAAATTGGTTGGTTGGGTGTTGGGTTTTTCCTCCTTTGCCTTTTGTCAGTGAGGTGGGCTCTGCGGTCTTCTTCAAAGGAGGCTGCTGCCCGCCAAACTGTGAGGCGCCAAGATGCACGGTTTGAGGCGTTATCAGCCCACTGGCGGTGGTCAATGTGGCAGGCACCAAGAGATTTCTTTAGGCAGTCCTTGTACCTTTTCTTTGGTGCACCTCTGTCACGGTGGCCAGTGGAGAGCTCGCCATATAATACGATCTTGGGAAGGCGATGGTCCTCCATTCTGGAGACGTGACCCATCCAGCGCAGCTGGATCTTCAGCAGCGTGGACTCGATGCTGTCGACCTCTGCCATCTCGAGTACCTCGACGTTAGGGGTGTGTGCGCTCCAATGGATGTTGAGGATGGAGCGGAGACAACGCTGGTGGAAGCGTTCTAGGAGCCGTAGGTGGTAGCCGTAGCCGTAGGAGGTCCTATAATGTTCACTTTAAAGGATGAATAATTCTTGTACAGACTCCCTTACTACAAACAAAAGTAAATGGACCCCTCATCCCAGTCCTTCTCATTTTCACAATAGGTCCTCATCATGGTTTTGAGGGTCAAATGGAACTTCTCCAATGCCTCTTAAGATTCTGGGTGATATGCAGAAGATGTGATTTGTTTAGCTCCCAATTCTAAAAATATTTGCTGAAACAGTCCTGACGTGAAATTACTCCCCTGATCTGATTAGATCTCTTCAGGCAAACCAACCACAGCTGCACAGACTCCAGTCCAAACCATCAGCCACCTGAACTCCAGATCAGAACCTCCAACACAGTCAGGAAGCCTTAAGCACCCTCACCATTCCCTCGCATCCTGGTTCCAATACCTGTGCCCCTTCAGCCAGTCTCCAGCAGCCTGAAGCCTCGGTGAATCCTTTGACCGTACTCTCCAGCAGCCCTCAGCCAGTGTGGGTTTCTTGCCTTGAGTCTGTTCTTTTCTTTTAAAAATATCTTTATTGAGTTTAATGTAATAATCCAAATAATAAAGCAAAGCAAAATAACATATACCTTACATGAAATTAAAGTAAATGCACAATATGACAAAATTTAAATTCGATCCCTTATTATTAAATGTGATTATCTATTAAAATGATTATACATATTAGTCAGTTAAATACTATTATAACAAATCACATACCACTGTAGCGGCCCACTAACCTTGCGACCTGGTACACAAATTGGCAAACAAACGTGGCAACTGCACAGACCTTGCAGTGGCCAACGAGCTTCGACCCAGGTGACCACCTACATGGTGGAAAACTGAGCAACAGTGGGAATCCTGACCAATCCAAGGCCGGCGCTGCCATTACATCACTCTGTTATGGAGTCCAGAGGACTCTAAACCCCAGCAGCAATAGATATGCACCATGACAAATGGTTACTTAAACAAAAGTTGCTTTTAATTATCTTTGAAGATGAAAACAGAATCAAACTTTAACTTATTTCCATCAACTTATTTAACCTACTTAACCCCCCTCTAATTCTAAGCACACATGTGTATAATTATGTGTAGAAAAGTTCTTTGGTTCACAGTCCAATGACACTGGTTGTAGGCAATTCTTGTACTGTGCACAGAAGTTAGCATTAACAAAGTTCACCAGTCTTTGGTGTTTAACAGGCAAATGGTTACCACTCAGGTGGGTTCTTGCTGGTTTTCAGAGAGAGATTCCTTGGTTCCTGCAACTGATTCCTTTTTAATCAGTCATGCTGATGAAACATGCCCCCTTCAGGGTTCTCCAGATGATAACCTCTCTCTTTCAGATCCTCACAGAGTTCCTTTAGCCAGACTTCTCCTTTGATCAGGCAGTCTTCCTAAGTTTGCCAGCTTGTCCCTCTGAACTAAAGTCTCTGTCTCTCCTCTCTCTCCCTCCCTCTCTGAGAGTAAAGCCTCTGCCTGCAAAGATCACATGCTCTTCCAGACAAGCTGCTGCCGTATGTTGCTACTTTGTTGCCTTTTGCAAAATAGCACTCTGCAAAAATACTGAAATAAGTGTCCTTCCCTCCTCGGACTATGACTCCCAGAACACCAAAGCAGGCCCAGCACTCAGGGCAACAAACAGCATCACCATACAAATTTTCGGCAGTCGCACTGTCCCCCTCTGCTTTGGCAGCAACCAGTTCATGAGGACATTCACGATTGCAGTGGTGGTACAACCACTCCTGGGAGTAGACTTCCTGCTGATGGACCTTAAAGGGAGGTAATTGTGCATGCCCGGACTTTTCAAACCATGTCCCTGGGGGAAGTTGTTACCTCCTCCCCACCTTGACTCCAGTACGCTATGCGACAGCGCGTTCACGCGGATCCTAGTGGAGTTCCCTTCGATCGTGGCACCACAATTTTTCTGCCTTCAAGCTGTTTCACTCTATCCTCACTGAGTGTCTCCCGCTCCATGTCGGAATTTGGCGGAACACCGATTTGAGGTTTATGGTGAAGAAAAACCTGAACTGGCCGATCTATGCAGGGAAGAGGGTAGGCGACTAATACGATGAACCCGTTGGTCGTCTATCTAAAATCAATGATCATCTGGTGCTTCTCCCCACCTTCCCCCCAGGTGCTGCAACTGGGCTCTTTGATGCCCTCCCCCTGCTCTTAGTGGTGATTGATTTGCAGTCTGGGGTGAAGTTCTAAAACGTGTGGGGGGGGGGGTTGTGGAGGGACTCAGAGGGTGGCCAAACCATATATAACCATATAACATTAAAGCACAGAAAAGGCCATCATGGCCTTTCTTGTCCATGCCGAAACTCTCCTAGTCCCACTGACCTGCATTCTGCCCAGAACCCTCCTTCCCTTTTACATCCACATACCTATCCAAATTTTTCTTATAAGATAATATTGTCCCTGCCTCCACCGGAAGCTTGTTCCACACAGTCCCCGCTCTCTGAGTAAAGAAGCTTCCCCTTGTGCTGCACCTAAACATTTACCCCCAACTCTCAGCTTTTGTCCTCTTGTTTAAATCTCCCCTCTCCTCATTGGAAAAAGGCCACTCACATCTACTCTATCTCTCCCCCTCAACATATTAAAGCCCTCTAGCAAATCCACCCTCAACCTTCTACGCTCCACAGAATGGAAACTTGACTTGTTATATACTATTTGGATGGGGTGAAATTTCAGACCTCGGATGTGCAAAGGCACCTGGGCGTCCTCGTGCAGGGAAACCTAAAAGTTAATGACCAGGTGAAATTGGTAATGAAGAAAGCAAATGCTATGTTGGCCTTCACTTCAAGAGTAAAGAGGTGTTGATGAGACTCTATGGGGCACTGGTGAGTCCTCATTTAGAGTACTGTGGCAGTTTTGGGCCCCATATCTTAGAAAGATTGTGATGTTTTTGGAGAGGGTGCAGAAGAGACTTACTAGGAGGATTCCTGGAATGCAAAGGCTGATGTACGAGGAGTGTTTGACAGCTCTTGGGCTGTATTCATTTGAGTCTAGGAGAATGAGAGGGGATCTCATAGAGGCATTTGGTATTTTGAAAGGTTTAGATAGGGTGGATGCGGGTAAGATGTTTCCCTTGGTGGGTGAATTGAGGACAAGAAAATGAGAGGTTATCCATATAAAATGGAGATTAGGAAGAACTTCTTTAGCCAGAGGGTCGTGGATCTGTGGAACTCACTTCCGCATTACCAGAATGTTGCCTGGGTTTAAGCATCTGGAGTATGGGGAGAGATTGGACAGATTGGGTCTTTATTCTTTGGAGCGTAGAAGGTTGAGAGGGGATTTGATAGAAGTATTTAAGATTATGAAAGGGATAGACAGAGTGGATGTGGATAGGCTATTTCCGTTAAGAGGAGGAAAGATTAAAACAAGAGGACATGAGTTAAGAATTAAGGGGCAGAGGTTTAGAGGTAACATGAGGGGGAACTTCTTTACTCAGAGAGTGGTAGCTGTGTGGAATGATCTTCCGGGAGAAATAGTGGCGGCGGAGTCAATTGTATTATTTAAGAAAAGGTTGGACAGGTATATGGATGAGAGGAAGATGGAGGGTTATGGGCATTGTGCAGGGAGGTGGGATTAGAAAGGGGTGTTTGGTTCGGTGCGGACTAGAAGGGCCTAATGGCCTGTTTCCGTGCTGTAATTGTTATGTTATGTTATACAGCAGTGGAAGCCAGATCACAGGGAGTATTTAAACAAGAAATAGACAAGTATCTCTTTCATGAGGGCATCAAGGGCCGGAAATTGGTACTAGTGTAGAGTAGCTTAGTGTAGGTTTACGGAACAGACTCGATGGGCCTAGTGGCCTGGTTCTGTTCCTTTGACTTGTGGTCTTATGAACTTAGGTGCTGAGACCCAGGTGTCTTTCTGAAGAATCTCCTCTGAACACTCTCTTTTCTATTCACATCCTTCCTATAATTTGGTGACCACAATATTCCAAATTTGGCCTCACCAATGCCTTGCACAATTTTAAAAGGACCTCCCAACTCTTCTACTCTCTGCTCTGATTGATAAAGGCCAGTGATCCAAAGGCCGTGTTCACTGCTCTCTCCACCTGTGATTTGTGTGGCAATTTTCTCCACGATGCGCGTCGGATGGAGCGATCTCTTCAGGGCTTTATTCAGGTGGGTTTGTACATATCCGGATCTCTTGTCCATCTTTCTTCTTGGCAGCTGTTTTTCGGGTTCGTGTGGGTCCCACAGGTTATGAACCGGACCAAAGTTGAGGTAAAAAGCACACATTTATTTTGGGGATGCAAATGGGGCAACAGGGTCGAAATACTAAATAAACCTACACACACACAACATGGAAGGGGTAAATGTACCCCTGGGATAACGAGGGAGAAACAAACAGAAACTTAGGAAAATACAATCATCAGTTACGTGTTCCCACCCCTTGACCGATACAGACACGGTTCTTGCTACCTGACCTCGGGACTCACCCCAGCCCAGTATGAAAGGTGCTACTTACGAGCCATGAGGAGTCCAAAGAGGCAGAACAAAGGGGCACATGGTCCTTTTTAGTTCTGCAGGCAGTATTTGGGGGGGGGGGGGACAATCACTCGGGGCAGGCTGGGCCCCATTGGCTGCTCTGGTCAATGGCTCGAAGCTAAGTGCAGGGGCTCAGCAGGGGTCCACCAAGAGGATTCACCTGGGCCAATTGGGTGAAGGTCAGGCTGAGTTTGGGTGGACTGCCCGGACTGCAGCACCTGGTGATTTAGGTGGGCCAATCACAAGGGTCACCTTGATGGCTTAGGGTGAGTCTTTGACCTTGATTGACATGCAATGTGTTCTCCGAATAGGAATGCAGCAGCGCCACCAGGTGGCTCTAGCCTCTCCATTACAGTAAGCCACGATGCAGGACACCCATTCAGCTGACTCAGAGATTGGGGCGATCACACCCAGGTCTTGCATTCTGTCCAGCTTGGCCTTGACCTTGTCTTTGATATGGTGCGCTGGACAAACCACAGGTCTCAGTTCTGGGTCAAGCCGCAAGGAAAACGTTACTGGCAACTTCCCCAGCTCGTCTGCAAAAAGGTCGCCGTATTCTGAAAAAAATTCTCCAGGGCAAATCATCTTCGGAGAGGCTTATTTGGTGCACTCCTCTGTTAAATGAAACATCCCATGTTCATGCATGCACTCAGACCCAACAGAGGCGTGACATCTTCGTGGACATGGAGAACATTAGTACATGTATCTGTCCCTGTTCGAAGCACCACAGCCGCACCGTGCTGTTAGTTTTGATCCTGCTGCCTCCATACACCACTAGACTCATTGACCTGACGCATGGCTTAATCTGTTCCATTTTCCTCAGCTGATTTAATGTTTTCTGTGACATGATGTTGCACTTTGCTCCTGTGTCGACCCTCATTTCTGCCATCTTGCCATGGACTTTCATAGCCAGGGAGACTCCATTGGTTCCTCTGATTTGCATTTCCACTGAGTTCCTTGCCGTCTGCAGAGTCAGTCCATGGATCTGGGTTGCTTCCCCTTGCTCCGGATCCAGCTGGTCGATCGTCCTCCTAGATTTGGGCCTAGCATTGATTTGCCGCCTGGCTCTGCAGCATCTGTTGAAATGGTTCCATTTTCTACAGGTTCTACACTGTTCGCCTCCGCAGTTGCCACAACCGTGCCCTAGACAAGAGTGTGGCATGGCCTGGCTGGCTTTTCCCCCTGACCTTCAGCCATTGTCCATTCGCAGATCCCGCCTGGCCTATGTCCACACTAATGGCATGTTGCTGTGGAGGGGCTAGCTCCCTGCTATTCTCCTCCATGGTTTCGTAAGGCAAACAAGTCGAGGTGGCCTTTGCCAGTGTTAAGTCCTTGTCATGCATAAGTGCTTTCCTCATACTGTTGTCACAAATGCCACAAACTGTCCTGCCTTTAATTAATTCTTCAAAGAGCATTTCAAAGTTACAGGTCTTTGCCCTGATTTTCAAATTGTTGACGTAGGAGTTAATTGACTTGCTAGGCTTTTGGTCTCTATTGTTAAACTTGCATCTCTCCATCGTTACATTTCTCTGTGGGTTGCACATTTCACTGAATTTTCGTTTTAGACACTTGGGTTCCTCTCTTGACTCAACTGGGCTGGTAACAAGTTCCCCTTCATGCACTTCATCTGCGTACATGAATGACCTCTCCCTTTCAAGGGCTTCCAGGCCCGTAAAATTCAATAAAATATATGCTCTATGCAGGCAGGCTTGTCGCTGTGTGCTGCCACAATAAATATGTTGTAACCTTGCTCAAAAATACGCCAGCTCTCAGCTACATTACCCGCGAACACAAGTGGGTTGGGCCTTCTAAATCGATTCACCATTATGGCGACTGCTGCAACTCTGCAACGTGGTGTCAATTATTCACTTTTGATCGGTTGGAAGGCCTCAGGCTTGGAATGCTCGTGATCCCGCTTCTGACACCATGTTTGTTATTGTGTGCTGAATGACAAGATGATTACTGAGAATAACATTAAGCAAACTGTTTAATTAGTACACACAGGAAAGGGAGCTTCTTACGTGGCATACACTCCATGATAAAACCTGTCTTTTCACTGCTGCCCCTTCTCGGAGCTCACGCATGCGTGGAGCGTTGTTAAGAGTACAGAGACTGATGTCTACACTAATGTTGAACACAAGGTTGTTGTCATTACACCATTCAACGAGTTGATCCATCTCCCTCCTGTACGCTTCCTCATTGCCATTTGTGATTCTGCCGACAACTGTCGTGTCATCGGCAGACTTGTAGGTGGCATTGGAATTGTGCCTGGCCACAGAGACGAGTAGAGCAGTGGGCTAAGCACACATCCTTAAGGTGCACCTGTGTTGATGATCAGTGAAGAGATGTTGTTTCCAATTCATACTGACTGTGGGCTTCCAATGAGAATGTCAAGAATCCAGTTGCTGAGGGGTGGTACAGAGGGTTAGAGTTTGTACCTTCTTGACCAGCCCTGAGGGAATAATGATATTGAAGACCAAGCTGTCGTCTATGAAGAGCAGCCGGATGTATGAGTTGCAGTTTTCGAGCTGTTCCAGAGCTGAGTGGAGAGCCAAGGATATTGCATCTGCCGTGGAGTGATTGTGACAATATCTGTGTATCTGTCCAAATTCTTCTTAAATGTTAAATTTGAGTCCACATTCAGCACTTCAGCTGGAAGCTCGCTCCACACTCCCACCACTCTCTATGTGAAGTTCCTCCTCATGTTCCCCCTAAACTTTTCCCCTTTCACTCTTTGCCCATGTCCTCTGGTTTGTATCTCACTAACCCTCACTGGAAGAAAGCTTACCTAAATTTACTCTGTTGGTACCCCTCATCATTTTAAATACCTCTATCAAATCTTCACTCATTCTCTTATGCTTCAGGGAATAAAGTCGTAACTTGTTTAACCTTTCCCTGTAACTCACTATCTGAAGTCCAGGCAACATCCTAGTAAATCTTCTCTCCACTCTTTCTATCTTATTGACATCTTACCTGTAGTTCGGTGACTAAAACTGCACACAGTATTCCAAATTTGGCCTCACCAATATCTTATACAACTTTATCACAACATCCCAACTCTTATACTCGATACTTTGATTTATGAAGGCCAATATGCCAAAAGGTCTCTTTACAACCCTATCTATCTGGACATCACTTTCAGGGAATTATGTATCTGGGAATCCCTCAGTGCCCGACCACTTACCATGTATGACCTTCCCTGGTTTGTCCTTCCAAAATTCAACACCTCACACTTGTCTGCATTAAATTCCATCTACCATTTTTCAGCCCATTTTTACAGCTGGTCTAGATCCCTCTGCAAACATTGAAACCCTTCTTCACTGTCCACAATGCCTCCAATCTTAGTGTCGTCTGCAAACTTGCTGATCCAATTTCCCACATTGTCATCCAAATCATTGATACGGACGTCAGACAACAATGGTCCCAGCACCGATCCCTGAGGCCCACCACTAGTTGCAGTCTGAGAAGAAATCATTACTACCACTCTCTGGCTTCTCCCATTCAGCCATTGTTGAACCCAGTTCCTTACTTTACCATGAATACTGAGCGTCAGCACCTTCCTGACTAACCTCCCATGTGGGACCTTGTCAAAGGCCTTACTAAAGGTCATGTAGACAACATCCACAGCCTTTCTTGATAATCTCTTCAAAAAAACTAAACATGTCCGACCACTCAGGCAGTGAGGGAATCAAACCTGGTTCCAATTGCTGGTTCTGTATTAGCTGTAGTGTTAACCTTGCCATCCTAGAGCTGCTTTCTGCAGATAGAGGCTGCTTTTTTAAGTCACCGTCTCTTGTAGATGCCCTCGATGGAGTGAAGTCTGGTGCCTGAGATGTCACAGCCCGAGTTAACAACCCTCTGGAGTTTATTCTTGTCCTGAGAGTTGGTGCCTCTACATCAGGCAGTGATGCAGCGAGCCAGAATGCTCTCCCCGGTATAAGTTTTTTGAGAGTCTTCAGTGACATACCAAATTCATGAAATAAAGCCACAGGCTTCTTGGTGACTGCATTGATGTGGAGGCTCCAGGACAGATCCTCGGAGATATTGACACCTCTTGGTCCTCTCCACTACTAAGCCCTCGATGAGTCCAGACCTTCTAGGCTGAAGGACCGCCCCATTCCACCCTGCCCTAGAACTACCCTAGGACCACCAGGTTGGAATAAGCATGAACGTCTGCAGACACAAACGCTGGAGAAACTCAGCAGATCAGATGATGTCTACGAATAAAGATACAGAACTAACGCTGGTTCTGGATCTGGGCACTATGAAGGACACAGTTATTACGGTAATATAATTTATACCAAATGTACCAGCAAGTAATGGTCTCAGTGTCACTGTACTTACGTGAATGACAAGACCTCATCAACCAACCCTGGAGGTGAGCATGACCAGCGCGCATGCGCACTGCTGTGATGGACTTCCGCCCCACACTGTCGAAGTTGCTGACGTCATTCCGTTGCTGCCCCGCACTCGACCGTGCCCCGGAAGTTGGGGGTTCGCATCCGGGCAGCGGTGGGTGACCCTGAGGCTGCCGCAGCAATGGGGGCGCATCTGGCTCGGCGCTACCTGACCGATCCCGACGTGGAGCCGGAGCCCAGCTCCGTCCCCAGCTTCCCGGCCGACATGGGCCTCCCCAACCGGCGGCAGCGCGGTGAGCGGCAGCCCCCTCCTTCCCCAGCCGAGCTCGGGGCAGCGCTAGGACCAGCGGGGGGTGGGGGGTGTTGGAGAGGGGGTGAGAGAGAGTGTGGGGGGTTTGGGAGAGGGGGTGGAGGGTAGGGGGAGGGTATGGGGGGGGGTAAGGGGTGGGGAGAGGGAATAGAGAGAGGGTGGGGAAGCAGGTGGAGGGTGAGGGGGATGAGGAGGATAGAGGCGGTGTTGGGGAAGGATAGTGGGTTTTCTGCTTTAGGGTATTCATATCTATGATTATAGTAAATAAAAGCCTGGCTAATTCTGGTTGTTGCTAACCCAAGAGATCAGGCAGGGCCCAGTGTTACCTGGCACAATATAAACAGGACAAGGCTGTCACTGAGAATACAGGCTAAAGCAGATAAAACACAGAAACGGTCTTCAGCACAGACCCATCACCCAGCCATTTACACCAAACCTTCAATAATCTCCACATTCCCATTCACTAGGGACAATTTCCAGTGTTAGTTGACCCACTAGAATTAGAATTTATTGTTTTTGATATATTGTGTCAGCATTACAGTACAAACATTCATATAAAACACCTTACAAAATAAAAGTAGTGCAAGGAAAAGTCTAAGTGAGGGAGTCTCTGGTTCATTGATCATTCAGGAATCTAATGGCAGTGGGGATGAAGCTGTCCTTGTGCCATTGAGTGCTCATCTTCAGGCTCCTGTACCTTGGTAACTGTGAAGAGGCCATGGCCTGGGTGGTGGGGATCCTTGAAGCTGCTTTCTGAAGACACCGTCTCTTGTAGATGTCCCTCGATGGAGTGAAATCTGGTGCCTGTGATGTTGCAGGCTGAATTAACCCTGTTTTTTCTTGCCTTACCAGGCAGTGATGCAATGAGCCAGAATGCTCCCCAGTCCACCTATGGAAGTTTTCATGAGTCCTTGCTGACATACCAAATCTCCTAAACGTTTTCCTTGTTGACAAAGCAGTAATGGTGCCAGGATCAGCCAAGTCCCTTGTGATAAAGGTGCTGTGAGTGCCCCCTTTCCCACTCCTCAGATAGAACAAGACCCTGTAAACTTGCTGGTCAAAAGCTTTCCACCCAGCCTCCTCCCACTTGTTAAACCACATTGCTTTATTTGGCCTCCGAATTTGTGATTTAATGTGCGATCGATTCTGATTGATGCCTTGGAATGGTTTATGATGGATTGCTTTATTTAGTGTAAGAATGGCCAGTAGTGCCATCTGCATGGAATTTAATCAGTGACTGTGCATCTCACTCAGAAATGATTGCAACACAAGAAGAAATGAATGCTGCCCAACTGCCCCTGGACCAGCGGGATTACTGTGCCCACCACCTCATCAAGTTCCTGAAGTGCAAGAGGGACATGTGGCCTAACTTCCTGGCATGTCAACACGAGCGTCACGACTGGGACAAGTGCGAACACGAAGAGTAAGGCTTCACTTTTGTTGTTGTGTGACTGGTTCACTGAATAGAGTTTAATTCCCCCAACTCCGCTCACCCCACTCAACCTGGGTCGCTGTCCTGAATCGTTTTGGATATTTACGTGGCCTAATTAAATTTTCCAGCATTTTGTTTTGGTTAATGATCAGCCTTGAGCATCTGAAAAAGATTCTGGCTCCATACCCATTCCATGAGCCTTCTCTTGCTTACTAAGTAACAGGCAGTAAACAATACTGAGGAAACCCAGGTCAAACAGTGCGCTTTATGTAGCAGAAAACAAAATGTGGGCAGGCACCTGAATAAAATGGTGGTGGTGGGGGGTGGGTATAGGGAAGGAGCACAGTCCCATAGGTAGGAGGTAATAGGGAGAGGGGTAACGACTCTGTGAATGTAGTGGGAAGCGGGTGGGGCAAAGGCAGAGGGATGGGGGAGCAGAAACCAGAGAAGTCGATGTTAATGCCATTGGAGAGTACCTAGATGGAAATTGAGGTGTTATTCCTCCAGTTTACAGGTGGCCCTGGTTTGGCTGTGCACGAGGCCATGGATAGAATTTTGGAGCAGGGGTGGGGCGCAGAACTGAAATAATGGGTCTGTCACTGATGCGGCCAAAGCAAAGGTGCTCACCCAGTTTAGCCTTGCGCAATGGTTCTCAACTGTTTTTCCCTTCATATACCACCTCAAGTAATCCCTTACCATGAAAGCACCTCTGGCACAGGTGGTAGTGAATGGAAATAAAAGTTGAGAACCACAGGCCTGATGGTTAGCTCAACTTGGGCGGTGAAGCGGTTAGTGCAATGCTAATTCAGTGCCAGCAAACTGGGCTCAAATCCGTCGCTGTCTGCAAGGAGTTTGTACGTTCTCCTCATGACCTTCGTGGGTTTTCTAGTTGGTGACTTGGGGGGGGGGGGGCAGAAGGCTTGGTTTCTGTGCTGTATCTCTGAATTAAATTTAAGTGTAAACATTTTCTCCCAGTTACGTGATGCGGATGAAAGAGTACGAGAGAGAGAAGCGCCTGCTGAAGAGGAAGGCAATGATGGAAAGGAGGCAGGCCGCATAGCAAGCCCTCCTGGACCCAGTCTGAGTCGTCTGCCAACCGGCCGGACGTCCTGTCCGCAGGAGAGAAGGGCAAATCTTTTGTACATAATGCTCTCTCCCGAAATAAATAAAAATGTTGACTGGAGTCTCCCTTCAGCTCCCACTCAATACAATTATTACATTGTTGAAGTCAACAGATTTATTTGCAAAAAACACATTAGACACAATGGCTGGTTGTGATGTTTCATTACAAAAGACATTTTGGATGAACTTCAATAAAGAATTACAGCAAGAAAACAATAACAGACAACTGGTTTATTGTTTACAAAGAAACAGGTTAAGTTATTGCAGCATTTAAAGGAAAGTGTATTTTTAAATCTCCATCACAAAGAATAAGTCACTGAAATCTAAATGATTTAGTGATTAAATTTCCCCCCAATAACCCACAGATAGAATAATTAACTGAACACCTTTGAAGGACATTTAGCAGAGATCAGTAGTAATGGAAACCTTGCAGTGCAATGCCATCAAAACACAAAGACAGCAGCTGGTCACACCATTCATAGTAAGACTTAAATTATGAGAAGCAGCGATTCAAAGTGCAAGAACCAAAATCAAATTCTCACGTGGCCACACCATTAGTCTCACCCAGGATGCTGCCCGAGTTTTTTGTCCTCTGCTTCTCCCCACCCTCCCTTTGATAATCAATGTAATGGCAGCTTCTTAGCAGGGATGGGGTCTCTGACAAGATTCAGTGCTCGGACCGCCTTTGGTTGTGTCATTTTGTCTGAAGTTACTCCTCATTAATTTACCGGGGGGTGGGGGGGGGAGCCTAACAAAACCCAGGAGCATGAGACTGGCAATAAATTTTTATTCAAATTTAGACATACAGCACGGTAACAGTCCCTTTTGGCCCATGACCCTGTGCTGCCCCAATTGCACCTGATTGACCAACAACTCCCCCAACAGTATGTTTCAAAGGGTGGGAGGAAACTGGAACTCATGGGGAAAACCCATGCAGATATATGCAGACTCCTTACAGAGTGGTGGGATTCGAACCTCCGTCCCTATTGCTGGCACTAACTGCTATGCTAAACGTGCCACCCAATAAAGAGAACCATTCATACCTCTGTAGTTAAGATTGCTACAAAACCCTTGCAGCTCACCCACCTCTTCCACAGCACCTGAACGTGCTCCAGAGACAGTGCCACATCCCAACAGTCCCAGGCAGCAACAGCTCAGGTGCTTGCTGCACCATATTTAGTGATGTGAGCAGATCAGAAGGATCACAGAGGGAGGAGTCAACCCACAGCAGAATCAGGATAGAAACTGAAAGTTCTGTTCCCCTCCTGCACCTTCAGGAGCCAGTGAACGCAGCTCTGTGCAGTTCACATTGGGAGCCACAACTGCCAGGTTTGCGGTGGTTGAACGCATGTCCTCACAAATCTTGGTGCTGAAAGGGGAGTGATCCTTCACAAGGAAATTAGCGGTCTTCGTTCTTGTGCAGCTGTCAGCAGACAAGGCTCAACTGTCAAACTCCCCAATCTCTGACTGATGCAGGAGTTACTTCTGTCCAACCTACTGAAACAAGCTGCCAATTCTAACTCAAATCCTGGAAGTTCCAATATGGGATTTATCCAAAAGCCCAGCTCCAGGCCAAGTCAGCTCAGAACAGAGTGGGAAGAGATACAAGGTCATATGAGGGGAGATCTGCTCTTCCTGACTATGCCGAGGACAAACATTACATTTTATTCTTGGTTAAATTAAGACTGTGGTTGGTTATTGGAAACTTGGGAGAAACTCCATTAGGGTCTCAGGCCTCTACTGCGAGCACTGTGGAGGCTAAAACTCTCCCCAATCCTGTTCAAGCAAGCAGGACTAGATTGTTCAGGTGGTCAGGAGGGTTGTTCGGGAGACGTGTGGGGGGGGGGGGTCATGAGGTGGGTAGGGTCAAATTAGGGAGAAATGAGCTTCGACATTTACAATAAGAGACCACGTTCTGACTGTCCTGCCAGTAAAGGAACCGGGAACCCCAAAGATCTGCTGCTGAAAGCAGGAGGTCACGGAGATTCCAGCCGCAGCTCTTGCACTGAAGAACCGGAGTGGCCCAGGGTTCTCACCTTCACCCAGTTCAGGACCGCTCTGCAGAAGCTTGTGATTGAATTATTGCAGAAGGGGCAAGCAGATAAGAGAGATGGGAGGCAGGTTGGGGTCCACGAAGCCCCTTCCCACCTGTATTCTGAGTCCAGCGTCTACAAAAGGAACGGGATGATTGGCGTGCGCAGAGGTGGGTAATCTCGGAAGTCCTTGAGGTAGCTGCGGTGCTTGCTGTTTGCCCAGATCGCCATCTGGATGAACCCAACCAATGTGAACAAGGCAACTGGGAGAAAGAAAATCAAACCTTTTAGAAGCTCAATCAAGAGTCCCCAGCTCGATCCAGGTGTCCTGTCTGCCTGAAACCAGAACCTCCCAGAACACCAGAGTGAACAGGGGCCCTGACTCCATCCTCAACATCTACTTCCCTAATTCCATCAAATACCAGAACTAATCACACAATCTCATAGATGGGAGGGATATGGACTGAGTGCTGGTCAGTGGGACTAGACTGGGCATAGACTAGAAGGGCTGAAGGCCCTGTTCATGTGCTGTAATACTCTATGGTTCTAATGCTCAACAGTGAAAGATTTGAGCCCGAGACGGTGATGCCTGTGTATGGGACCAACCACGAAGGGATCCAGACTCTGGGTAAGCAGAGGACTGGTACAGAGCACTAGAAAATGGGGAGACCACGGTAGCAGACCAGTGAGGGGCTCTGAGGCTGAAGAACACATAGGTTGTGGGATGTTGGTGACTCGAGGCGAGGAGCCAACCTAGGACGCATCAAGGGACACACACCAGGCTGCGGACTGCTGGAGACTGGGTCAAGACAGGAATCGGAACCGGCATGTGAGAGGGCGCTGGAGGCTTCCCGATGCCTAATGATTTGAATAGAAGGCTGCAGGAGCTCTGCAGGCGAAGCCATGGACTCTGGGAAGGGGGGGGGTGGGGAGGACACTTTTGCTTTTCTTTCTCACTTTGGGGGGGAGGGGGGCAGGCAATTTCTGCTGATGGCGAATCTTTGTTTGCCTTATGGCAGACTAAAGGAAATTTTGTGTAATACATCTGTTTCATTACATGATAATAAAATAATCTTGAATCTTGGTGTACATCATTCCCACATTTACAGATCCTAGGTGGAGTTCCACCTTGTGTACATCCTGCCCTGGTCTAACCAACTTGTGAGCAGTCGGGACCCTGGATAGCGTTGTAGAATGGAGAGACCTAGGGGTACTGGTGCATAGGTCAATGAGAGGCAGCATAGATAGTAAGTCAGGAGTGCAGAGCAGGGATGGCATGATACAACTGTACAAGAGGTGGCGTGATCGCACAGCGTATTGTGTGCAGTTTTGTTACTGAGGAGCAATTCAAGCTGGAGAAGATGCAGAGATTTAGGAGAATGCTGCTTGCACATGGGGGCCTGAGCTAACCGAAGAGGTTGAGCAGGCTGGCGCTTTATTCCTTGGAGCACAAGAGGATGAGGAGAGATCTCACAGAGGAGATCAGAATAGTGAGATGAATAGATCATTTGAAAGCAGAGTCTTTTGCAGAGAGTAGGGGAATCAGTAACCAGAGGACACAGGATTAAGGTAGGTGGTGAAAGAATTATCAGGAAATTGAGGAGTGATTTTTTTTTTTAACCAGGGGATGGTGGGTGCATGGAACAGGCTGGCAGAGGAGGTGGTTGAGGCAGGGATGATTGCAAAGTTTTAGAAAAATTTGGACAATGCGACTGGTGTGGTTGGGACATTTTGGCTAGCTTGGGCTGAAGGGCCTTTTGCCATGCTATTTGATTCAATTAAGCTGGAAAAGGGCAGAGAAGATCCATATTAATGTTACCGGGACTGGTGGGGGGGGGGGTGCGGGGTTGAAACATATGAAGAGATGGGATAGGCTGGGACTTCTCTCCCAGGTGCGTGGGAAGCTGAGGGGTATTTTATAAAACCCAGAGTAGAATGTACAAGATAAAACTGATATAGTCATTTTCTCAAGTAGGGGAAATCGAACAGTAGACGGCACAGATTTAAGATAAAGATACTGATTGCTCCAGACCACTGGCCGTCAATGCCTGATTACACCAATTATTACAGCAGCAGGGACTGCTGGAGGCAATATGAGTTATGAATATCTCATCAGAGCATACGAAATAGGAGCAGAAGTCAGTCGTCCGGCCCGTCAAGTCTCTTCTGCCATTCAATGAGATCATGGCTGATCAGATGATGTGCTTATCTCCACCGACCTGCCTTTCCCCTTATCCCTACTCTGCAAGAATCTATCCATCCTTGACTTAATTCTATTTACTGAGGTCAATGGGAAGAAAATTCCATAGATTCACCACCCTCTAGGAAAAGCAGTTCCTCATCTCTGTCCTAAATCTATTCCCCTGAATCTTGAGGCTATGTCCCCTAGTTCTAGTCTCTCTACCAATGGGAACAACTTATCTACCTCTATTTTATACATTTCTATAAGATCACTTCTCAGTGTTTAAAATTCCAGTGAGTACAATCCCAGGTGCCTCAATCTCTCCTCAGGCCAACCCCCTCAGCTCTGGAATCAACCTGGTGAACCTCCTCTGCACCGCCTCCAAAGCCTTCCTCAAATAAGGAGACCAGAACAGCAGGCAGTTCTCTAGATGCGGCCTCACCAGGATCTTGTATAGGTGCAGCAGAACCTCCCTGCTCTTAAATTCTATCCCTCTGGGAATGAAGACCAACATTCAATGCGCCTTCTTGATAACCTGCTGCACCTACAAACCAACCTTTTGTTATTCTTACACAAGCTTTCCCAAGACTTTCTGCACAGCAGCGTGCTGCAATCACTTGCCATTTAAATAATAATCTGATCTTCCATTTTTCCTTCTAATGTGGCTAAAGCAAATAAAGATACACAAATCCCCTGGGCCTTACCTGATATTCCCTCGGACCTTGAGTGAGACTAATTTAGAAATTGCAGGGGCCTTGGCAGAAATATTCTGCCAGGGTAGCTCATGTTGTCCCGTTGTTTAAAAAAGTCTCCAAAAATAAACCAGGAAATTACAGGCCAGTGAGCCTGATGTCAGTAGTGGATAAATTATTGGAGGGTGTTCTGAGAGATCGGATATACAAGTATTTGGACAGCCAAGGGCTGATTAAGGATAGTCAGCAAGGCTTTATGCGTGACAGGTCGTGTTGAACAAATCTTGTAGTGTTTTTGAGGAGGTTACCTAGAAGGTAGATGAAGGAGAGGCTGTGGATGTTGTCCACATGGACTTTAGTAAGGCCTTTGACAAGTTCCTACATGGGAGGTTAATTCAGAAGGTTCAGACACTAGATATCCATGGAGAGATTGTAAACTGGATTTGTAATTGCTGAATGGACGAAGACGGAGAATGGTAGTAGATGATTGCTTCTCAGACTGGAAGCCTGTGATTCATGGGTGCTGGGATTATTGTTGCTTGTTGTCTATATAATGTGGAAAATTGGATCAGTAAGCTGGCTGATGACGCTAAGATTGGAGGCGTTGTGGAGAGCGAGAAAGGCTTTTAGAGCTTGCAGAGGGATCTGGACCAGATGGAAAAATTGGCCAGAAGGTGGCAGATGGAATTTAATGCAGACACGTGTGGGGGGTTGCATTTTGGAAGGACAAACCAAGAAAGGACATACACAGTAAATGGTCGGGTACTGAGGAGTGTGGAGGAATAATGGGATCTGGGAATACAGATACATAATTCCCTAAAAGTGGCATCACAGGGTTGTAAAGAAAGCTTTTGGCATCTTGGCCTTCATAAAATCAAAGTATTAACATCCCAGGAGTTGGGATGTTATGATGAGGCTTATTAAGACATTGGTGAGGCCAAATTTGGAAAATTGTGTGCAGTTCTGAAGGCCAAACTACAGGAAGGATATCAGTAAGATTGAAAGAGTGAAGCGATTTACCAGGAGTTGAGTTATAGGGAAAGATTTATTCCTTAGAGCGTAGATAGAAGAATGAGGAGAGATTTGATAGAGGTTTACAAAATTATGAGGGGTAGAGACAGAGTAAATGCGAGTAGACTCTATCCACTTAGATTAGGCAAGATCAATATGAGAGGAAATGGCTTTAAGGAAAGGTTTAGGAGGAACAGCTCTCACTCTGGTGTTTGTGTGGAATGAGCTGCCATCTGATGTGGTAAATGCTGACTCACTCTTAAGTTTTAAGACTAAATTGGATAGATACATGGATGGGAGAGGTGTGGAGAGTTATGGAATGGATGCAGGGCAGTGGGATTAGAGGAATGATGTTTCGGCACAGATTAGAAGGGCCGAATGGCCTGTTTTTTGTGTTGTAGTTTTCTTTGGATAACCTCACATTTACCAACATTGTACTCTATCTGCCATCTTTGCCTACTTCACTTAACTTAATTGTATCTCTCTACAGACTCTCTGTTTCCATTGCAAAATTTGTTTTTCCACTTCATTAAATGTCATCAGGTAACTTAGATACACTACTCTCTGCCCCCTCATTCATCCATATTGTAAACAGTTGTGGGCCCAGTACCAGCCTGGTAGCAGCACTCCGCTCACCACCAATTTCCAACCAGAACAACATCCCTTGTACCCAACCCTCTGCTTTCTATTGGTTAACCAATCCTCTATCCATGCTAATATATCACCCCCAATTTTATGCATCCTAATTTTGTGTAGCAGTTTTTTATGCACGACCTTATCAAACGCCTTCTGTAAATCCAGGCAAACAATGTCCATCTGCTCCCCTCGATCTACCATGCTCATTATAGTTTCAAAGAACTTCAGTAAGTCTGACACCCTATGCTGGCAGGCACACTGCGGTAATGACGCAGAAACACAACAGAACCTCTTGAACTCTCTCCCAAGGAAGTTGTAGAAACAGTCTCATTCAATTTAAGAATCAAAGAAATAGACTTTTGAATAATGAGGGAATTAAGGATCATTGGGAAAAGCCAGATCAGACCCGATCTTGTTGAACGATGGAGCAGGTCCAATGGATCAGATGGCCAACTCCTGATCCTATTTCTAGGGTCTTTTTGATTCCTTTAGAAATGGCTCTCAGTCCTGTGCATGAACCCCACAGAAGAAATTGTGAATTTCCTGCTGACGACCGTCCTCTGAACTAAAGTTACTAAAGCGGTTAGTTTGAGCAGTGAGGCCTCACCTGGAAGACACTGAGTCATTATTGTGAAACCGATCCAGGAGCCAACCTGCAGTCAAAGGGAAAGAAACACAGCAGTTACAACAAATGGGGGGGGGGGGGGGGGGGAGCTCCCTAAAACCCCTGCAGCACAGAGCAGCCACACACCTCACAGGTACATAGGTGACTTCCCCAGTGGTAGTTTGGTAGTTTCCAATGAGGGGGATACAGTTACAGAGTATAAAAAAAGGTGCAGAGAAATTTCTTCTCTGAAATACCACCCACCCCCCCCCCCCCCCAGGGAGTGAATCCCTGAAATTCCTCACCCCTAGGTAGTGATTCTCTGGTATTACACAACCACCTCTCCCCCCACCCCCGGCAGTGAATCTCTGGAATTCCCCACCTCCCTGAGAGTGAATCCCTGCAATTCCTCACCCCCAGAGAGTGAATCCTTGGAATTCCCCACCTTCCAGGGAGTGAATTCCTGGAATTCCCCACCTCCCAGGGAGTGAATCTCTGGAATTCCCCACCTCCCAGGGAGTGAATCTCTGGAATTCCCCCACCCAGAGGAGTGAATTCCCCCCACCCCTGGAGAGTGAATCTCTGGAATTCCCCACCCCTGCGGAGTGGATCTCCCATCATATTGAACCTTTGAGGGGCCTTGCCTGCTCCCAACTATTTCCCTGTGACCATGGTGGGGGGTGGGGGGGGGGAACGTTCTTGTCCATTAGCATGGACCAAAGGAAGGAGAAAGCCCAACAGGATTTGGGATTGATGGGATATGGATAGTATGGCCCTTGGTGGTTGCACAGAATTACATTATTGGCAGGGTAGGCCACTTGGGTAGATTTGATGCCTCTTCATGGAGCAATGCATCAATCCTTAACCTGTCCTATCGCCCACCAGCTCTACCTTCTGGACTCTCTCTCGCCCATGTGAAATCTAGGGCAAAGTGTCAGTGAAAAGATGCCAACCCAGAAAGCTTCTTGGTTTGGCATCGGATTTGACGTATAGCAGCAGTTCCCTTGGACTGGGAGGTGGGATAGCATATGCAACCTGGCCTGGCCTGGCTGAAAGCGCACCCATCTGTCTCTCTGACTCATTGCCTTCCCATGCCAGTCCATAAGACACGATGAATTCACTGCGCTGACTCACCTCGTACGTGTAGTTGGGGCATGACACCAGGAGGAAAAGCCAGGTGAAAGGGTTCTTTGTGGGGAAGGGAATCCTACGAGTCTTGGAGCCTGTGGGGAAGAGAGAGAAGAGGGAGATGTGACAATTCCCATCACGTTTGCCCTGGCATGGACCTCACCACCTCCATTCTGCTGACCCACCGAAGACAGTCCCACTAGGAGCCCCTGGACAGAAGGGCCCGGGGTAGCTCAGTTTCAGTCACTGCCCCGAGCAGAACCATTGGCCACAGGAATCATGCTTTGTTCCTTATTTACTCACCTCACACCCTCAGGCACTGCAGGTAATGTGACTCAGACAGGAGTGGGGTGAGGGGATGTTTCGCAGCATGAACTGCCCGAGTAACATGTAGTACAGACAGCAGGCAGTGGGTCCTATGGGTTGAGTGGGGAGGGGCTAAATAATGGCAGAGGGGCTAAATGACAGGGAACGGACTAAATAACAGGGAGGGGCTACATAATAGGGAAGGGGCTAAACAACAGGGAAGGAGCTAAACAACGGGAAGGGACTAAACATAATGGGGCAAAACAACAGGGAAGGGGCTAAACAACAGGGAGGGGGCTAAACAACAGGGAAGGGACTAAATAACAGGAAGGGGCTAAACAACTGGGAGAGGCTAAACAACAGGGAGGGGCTAAACAATAGGGGTGAGGAGTGATCATTCATCAACGTGCCAGTGGGTGTCTGGTGAGGCAGAGATATTGTCACACGTTGGGCAGGAACAGGTTCACTGACCAGATGGAGGTCACTGGAGGGCAGGGGCACAATTTGGAGGGTGAGGCAGAGGGGGGATGGATGGAGGGCGGGAGAGAAAGAGGAAGGCTTTAGACTTTTCCCTCTAGTTTACATCTCTGCTAGCTTCGGTGGAAAAAGCCTGCTGGCTCTATCTCTCACTGTCACCAGTGAAACCACGAAAATAAAAGCACAAGATGCTGGAATGGAAGCTGTAGGAAGTGGGTTGAAGGGATATGATGAAGGGTTTTTGACCTGAAATCTCAGCCTCCACAGATGCAGCCTGACCTACTGAGTGCTTATTGGTTTTATTTCCGATTTCCAGCCTCCGCACTCTTTTGAATTACAAGCTACGCCACCTCATTTAAGGCAGCACCGAGCCTGATCTTGTAGAAGAGGACTGGAAAAGACACCGGAAATTTTATTGAGGCCCAGGCCATCTGAACAGCCTGCTTCTCTTCTCTATGGAAGGAAGGTCAGGAATTAAAAAAATTTAATATTCAGACAGACAGCAATTTAAAAGGCCATTTTGGCCCACAAGCCCGTTTTGCCCAATTAACCTAACCCTAACCCCCATATGTTTTGAAGGGTGGAGGAAACAGGAGTCCTCAGGGAAACCCACGCAGACATGGGGAGAACTCTTTACTGACAGTGCGGGATGTGAACCCTGGTCCTGATCACTGGCACTGTAACTGCATTGCGCTAATCACTACTCTAACCATGCTGCCCCCTGAATGATCTCGTGGAACCACTCCCACCTGTGGGAGAACTCCAAGGGATGCTCTACCTACCAGTACCAAATCCGACAGGGAATTGTAGAACCTCAGGAATTAGTTGAGATAGAGGAAAGAGATGCATTTCAAGGGAATCTGCATTAATTGAAGGAGGGTGGGAGGAGGAGGACTAGTGATTTCGCAGGAATAGGAGAGGGTAGAGGCTCAATCACACCCCGCAACAAAACTCAATAGTTTCATGTCATTAATTCTCATTTTAATTAAACATACAGAAAGATAACAGGCTCTTCTGGCCCAGGACCCCACCCCACCCAAATAGCCCAAGTGGCCGATAAACCCCAGGGACAGATTAATGTAGTAGCGAGAGTAGCAAATGCTATGGGCCCTGTAATTTCAAGGGCCCCTACATACTATGAATTATGAGAAATATTTTTGTTTTCATCTTTGTGCAGCGGCTATGAGACACCACGCTGATATAACCCAATTAAAGGTGATAATTGACTAAGATTGCTAATCTTAAATTTAAGGTTAGCGATTTTAGCCAAATTATTACCTTTAAAAGGGGTTATTAACACAATGTGTTGAAATTTGTGCAGCGCCAGCGGCTATTAGAAACCACTCTGATATTCTGTATTAATAACTGTAATTAAAGGTGATAAGAGGTGCGTGATTCCCACACCCCGACCTGGAGCCACAGGTGCCTGGTTCCCAGATCCCAAACTAAGAGATCCACACGTACACAGCTCCCAGACCCCGACCTGGAACCACAGGCTCATGGCTCCCAGACCCCGAACTGAAAACACAGGCCCCTTTAAAATATGTACTACAGGCCTCGCAATACAATGTACAAACTCTCTCACAGACAGCGGCAGATTCGAACATGGGACACTAACGAAGTGAATGATAACAAATCAAAATGGTGCTTGTGTTTTGTTTTCAGGGATGTTGGTTGCTGAGATTAGAGCCAATGGACGGAGTTACTGGACTCCATCTCCCCTGCCCCGAACTACATCAATGCAGAACATCTGCAGGGGTTTACATGGTGGAGGGTCGAAAAGTAAAAGGGAGCATTGAGCAGCATTGAGGGAAAGTTTGCCACATGAATGAAGCAACCATGAAGTGGTGTGGGATGAGCTGGGATGGGCGGTGACAGGGACGTGAGAGGCGATTTGAGAGAGATTGAGGCATACGCAGGCAATGATGGAGGGGGGAGATTTGGCAATGCGTTCACCACACCTGTAAATCCTAATGCCAGGACAGAAGGGGTTGGAAAAGTCTTGGCAGCCGCTTTGGAGCACAGTCTCACCCAACTAGTTCCCTCAAGCTGAGATCAAGCTCCACCTCAGGTGAGCAGGTTAACCCATGACCTCATGGGCCTGTGACCCCTGCTGCATTCTGAATTGCAAAAGGTTGGTTTGCAAGTGCAGCAGGTTATCAAAAAGGCAAATGAAACGTTGGCCTTCATTGTTAGAGGGTCTGAATTTAGGTAAAAACACACAGAAATGTTGGAACTTACAGCGTCCATAGAAGGTAAAAGATTATATTACTGACATTTGGGCCTCAGCCCTTCCTCAAGGAATAAGCAAGGTGTCAGAATAAAGAGAATGAAGGCTGGCCAGGGGAGGAGTCCAGACCAACAAAAGATATTAATTGGATATAATAAGAGGATTAAGTTTAAGGAGATTATGCTGCAGCTGTACAAGGTACTGGTGAGGCCACATCGGGAGAACTGTGTGGAGTCCTGGTCTCCTTACTTGAGCAAAGATGGACTGGCTTTGGAGAGGGTGTAGAGGAGGTTCACCAGGTTGATTCCAGAGCTGAGGGGGTTGGCCTATGAGGAAAGATTGAGTAATTTGGGACTTTACTTGCTGGAATTTAGAAGAATGAGAAGGGATTTTATAGAAACAAATAAAATTATGAAAGGCGTAGATAAGATAGAGGTAGGTAAGCTGTTTCCATTGGTACAGGAGACCAGCACCAGGGGACATAGCCTGGTATGTAGATTTAGGATGGAGATGAGGAGGAACTGCTTTTCCCAGAGGGTGGTGAATCTGTGGAATTTGCTGCCCATTGAAGGAGTGGAGGCAACCTCAGTAAATATATTTGTTGGATAGATTTTTACATAGTAGGGGAATTAAGGGATGTGGGGAAAAGGCAGGCCGATGGAGATGAGCCTATCATCAGATCAGCCATGATCTCATTGAATGGCGGAGCAGGTTCGACGGGCCGACTAGAGCTGGTTACATCAAATTATGCTCCTATGTGATGTCCTCGAGGGACTGCTCACTATTTTAAAGGAGGTGCTAAATTATCCCAAACTATTCGTGCAGGAAACTCTGAGGCACAACGCTGGGCAGCAGCTGTTAGCAGCTCCTCGAGGGTTAATGGCAGAACCGGGGAATGCATTCTGCTAATGGGCTGTCAGCAGACACCTGTTCGAGAAGGATAAGCCATCCGTTTGAATAAGTTAAATACACCAGAAGCTCTGGCATCAGTCTTCGAAACACTCGAGCAGACCGGGGATTAATTATAAACAAATCATCTTTACTTAGAGCAGCAGCTGAAGTTACAAAAAGGGCACGGGTTAAAGTTCACATCAAATTCCGCACACGGATTTCAGCTCTGAATGATGACGTTTGTGGCCTCGTTCCATCGCTGGAAGAAGGAGGGAGGAACAGGCTGGTGAAGGAGACGTCTGCATTTCTTCCCTATCTATCTACTCCTCCGTTACCAGTCCCAGCGCTAACTTTCGCCAGAACAGGGGAACCCTTGCCTCTGTACAACATGGCTTTACACACAGTGGAAATAAAATGCTGGAGAAGCTCAGCAGATCAAACAGTGTATTACAAAGATAAAGATGCATAACCAGTGTTTTGGACTTGTGCCCCCTCATCAAGCCCGTGGGTTCCTGCCTACATTTTGCTCATGCCTTAATTAAGAACTCAAGCCCGAAAAGTCAGTTATGTATTTTTATGCACACTGTTGGACTTGCTGAGATCCTCCAGTATTGTGTGCTTATTTCATTCACGGTGTCTGCAGACGTTAGTGTTTTACTGCCATGTGCTGTTAAACCAAGGCCCCCGTAAATTAGAGCAGCAATTTTCTGTCTGGGCACTCTCCAATCGGATGACATTAACATTGAACTGCTAGCCCACTCCCCGTTCTCCCTCTCTTCCCCATCCCTCTGTCTCCTTTCCTCCAGCTTTCCATTCACAGAGCCATCCCCCTCCCCCCTGTTTGCTGGTGTGCCCTCTCTCCCTTATCCATCTATTACCTTCCACCTATGGGACTGTGCTCCCTCCCCTGCCCCTTCACCCCACCATTTTATTCAAGCCCCTGCCTACATTTTGTTCATACCTTGATGAAGGGCTCAAGCCTGAAACGTTTGCTGTAAAAAGGACCACTGTTTGACCTGCTGAGTTTCTCCAGCATTGTGTTTTTACTTCAATCACGGTGTCTGCAGACTTCTGTGTTTTACTCCTTTAAACACAATTGGGAGCCTTCCTACTGAGATGCAGGCTTGCTTAACCCTTACATCCTCAACTCCTTCCAGAGTCTTGTCCCCCTCGCCAGCTTCCTCCTGTTCCACAAACTGCCAAGATGTACCAAATCCCCCTATTCCAGATTTATAACCTTCATTCCAAGGGAGGTTCTGGAATTCCTTCCCTAAACCTGCAGCAGTTTTGTTCTGTTCTCCAAGCTCACCAATCATAAAACCTCCAGTTTACCTGATGTCAATTTTTGTTTCTTCTTTCAGGGATATTTTAAAAAGTCCATGGAGACGTGGGCTGAACTGAAACAGCGTTCAGGAGTTTTGACTTGACTGCCAACATGAAGAATGTTGTAACTAGAAGATGGGTCGACTCATTGATCAGTCAGTAGGTGTGACATCTCTGATCCTGACTGAGGCTGGTGTCTGTAACCTGGTGTCCACCCACACTTACTTACCCACACATCCTTACTGAGGCTGGTGTCCACTCACACTTACTTACGCACACATCCTTACTGAGGTCGGTGTCCACCCACACTTACTTACCCACACATCCTTACTGAGGCTGGTGTCCACCCACACATCCTTACTGAGGCTGGTGTCCACCCACACTTACTTACCCACACATCCTTAGTGAGGCTGGTGTCCACCCACACTTACTTACCCACACATCCTTACTGAGGCTGGTGTCCACCCACACTTACTTACCCACACATCCTTACTGAGGTCGGTGTCCACCCACACTTACTTACCCACACATCCTTACTGAGGCTGGTGTCCACCCACACATCCTTACTGAGGCTGGTGTCCACCCACACTTACTTACCCACACATCCTTACTGAGGTCGGTGTCCACCCACACTTACTTACCCACACATCCTTACTGAGGCTGGTGTCCACCCACACTTACTTACCCACACATCCTTACTGAGGCTGGTGTCCACTCACACTTATTTACCCACACATCCTTACTGAGGCTTGTGTCCACCTACACATCCTTACTGAGGCTGGTGTCCACCCACACTTACTTACCCACACATCCTTAGTGAGGCTGGTGTCCACTCACACTTATTTACCCACACATCCTTACTGAGGCTGGTGTCCACCCACACTTACTTACCCACACATCCTTACTGAGGCTGGTGTCCACCCACACTTATTTACCCACACATCCTTACTGAGGCTGGTGTCCACCCACACTTACTTACCCACACATCCTTACTGAGGTCGGTGTCCACCCACACTTACTTACCCACACATCCTTACTGAGGCTGGTGTCCACCCACACTTACTTACCCACACATCCTTACTGAGGCTGGTGTCCACTCACACTTATTTACCCACACATCCTTACTGAGGCTTGTGTCCACCTACACATCCTTACTGAGGCTGGTGTCCACCCACACTTACTTACCCACACATCCTTAGTGAGGCTGGTGTCCACTCACACTTATTTACCCACACATCCTTACTGAGGCTGGTGTCCACCCACACTTACTTACCCACACATCCTTACTGAGGCTGGTGTCCACCCACACTTATTTACCCACACATCCTTACTGAGGCTGGTGTCCACCCACACTTACTTACCCACACATCCTTACTGAGGTCGGTGTCCACCCACACTTACTTACCCACACATCCTTACTGAGGCTGGTGTCCACCCACACTTACTTACCCACACATCCTTACTGAGGTCGGTGTCCACCCACACTTACTTACCCACACATCCTTACTGAGGCTGGTGTCCACCCACACTTATTTACCCACACATCCTTACTGAGGCTGGTGTCCACCCACACTTACTTACCCACACATCCTTACTGAGGTCGGTGTCCACCCACACTTACTTACCCACACATCCTTACTGAGGCTTGTGTCCACCCACACTTCTGGTCCTGGAATCAATTCCTTCACTCACCCTCACAATTTGTGTCATGATCACACTTTCCAAAAGAGGTTTCTCAATCTCACAAACTTCTGTTTTCAGTTCCGCATTATTCTACCAAAAGGTAAATCATCTGGAGAAAGTCAGTAGGTCACTCAGCATCCATAGGAAGTGAAGGGGAACCAACATTTTGGGCCTGGTTTAACAGTTCGTGACATTTTCAGAGTTCCAGTATTTGAAGATGTTAAAAGTTTCAACTCTCCACCTATCCAACCTTCCATCTCATCCTTTTAAAATCCTTACCTTATTTTCTTACCTTTTCACTGTCTAATATTTCATCTTCTATCCTGGCAGATATCACACCTCTCCCTCTGCCTCTTAAAATCTCTCCCTGCTCCTAATAAACGGTGACTGATTAAAAAACATTAATTCTCCACAGATATTCCACGACCTGATGATTATTGATAACTTTTGTTTTTGATTCTTTTGCTGCCCACTCACTCAGGAAGACAGCCTATGTATTAAATGACCCATCCTACCCCGATCACAAAATTATGAAAAGCATAGATAAGATGGAGGCAGGTAAGTTGTTCCCATTGATGGGGGAGACTAGAACTAGGGGACATTCAGGGCAGGAGATTTAGGACAGAGGTGAAGAGGATCTGCTTTTCCCAGAGGGTGGTGAATCTGTGGAATTCACTGGCCTTTGAAGCAGTGGAGGTGACCTCAGTAAATATATTTGACAAAGTTGGATAGATTTTTACATTGTAGGGAGATGAGGGAAAATGGAGAGAAGATGATGCTATCATCAGATCAGCCCTGATCTCATTGAATGGCGGAGTAGGCAACGGTGACCGACTCCTGCTCCTATTTCTTATGATCTTCCCTTCCCATTGGACAGATGGTACTCAAACATGAAAATGCACCCCTCCAGATTCAAGGACGTTTCCCTTCAGTTGTTATCATACTCTTGAATCGACCTCCCTGGTAAATGATGACGCCATTGAACTATTTTAACCTTTTCTCTAATATACTGCACTTAGTCCCAGTAAAACTGCGCCCTGCACTTCAGCTTTGTTACTGTGCTAACTGCTTCACTTACGTACGAGTTAACCTCCATTGATGCAAGTTTTTCTCCATTACTTTAGTACATATGACAATAAACTTTGGTTCGAGCCACAGTCCTGGTCCCGGAATTGTAACTTGCCCAGTAATGAAAGTAGCTTTTGATATTTTATTTTTAAAATTGCTAAGGTATGATGATCAACTTGTTCCTAGTGACCTGGATAGAGTGGAGACAGCCTCACCTGCTGGCCGGAGATTCCTCAGTGCCACGTGGATGGAGAAGTTTCCAATTTGACAGAACTGCAGAAAGAGAGATGATCAGTGAGAAAGGTTCAGTGGAGGTGAACAACAACACAGCAGCAGCAGGTCACAACGGCTCAGAACAGAGAGGAGAGAAATCTCCACCAACACAGGGTGGCATGGTAGCGCAGTGGTTTAGTGCAATGCTGTTACAGTGGCCAGTGTCGGACTGGGGTTTGAAGTATGCACGTCCTCCCAGTATCTGCGTGGGTTTCCTCTGGGTACAACATAACATTCAAAACATATCAGGGGTTTAGGTCAATTGGGCAGCACGGATTTATGGACCAGAAGGGCCTGTTACTATAGTGTATGTCTAACTTTGAATTTAACACTGAATAATGTATGAGGGAACCTCGCCACCAACATTTCACAGGGCATGAGCACTGTGTAGACTAGTGTGGAAGAATGCCTTGCTTTCCATGCAATTAGCATGAGAAATCAACCCAGGAGTCGGCAACAAGGGTACCTGCTCTGGTATCTAACAAGGCCACAGCCAACTCCGTTACTCTGTCCTCAAGTCAGGCTTCCAAAAACGAATCAATCTCTAGTCTTGAAATATATTTAATAAGTAATCATTCAGAGTCTTCCACGTGACAGAATCAAGTACCCAGCTGCATTAATCCCATTGACCCAGACTTGGACCATACCCTTTGTGTCTTGACAACTCTAGTGCTGACCCAGACACGTGTTAAAGAGTAGTGAGAATTTCCTCTTCCATCATCCCCTCAGCAGCATGTTCCAGATCCCAACCTCTCTCTGAGTCAAAAGGTGTTTCTTTACCAAAACCTGTGCACTCTAGTTTTAGATTTCTCTGTGCTGGGTGAACGCCAACTATCTTCCCATTTCTGGTCCAAGGAAAGAAAACAGAGTTTGTCTCGTCTCTTCTCATCGAGTAAACTGGGTGAATCTCTTCCGCACTCTCGCCAATGTTAGCACATCTTTGCTATAGTCTGGTGCCTTGAATTGTACATGATGCCAGCAGACTGGCCAATTTTGTAAAAATGCTATCAAAACCCTACTCCTCTTGGATTTGATGCCTTGCTTAATAAAAGCAAGAGTCCCACATGCCTTCTTCACCTCCTGATCTACTTGCATTGTAATCGACAGTGAACCTTGGCTGTGTCCTTCAGTGTCACCTTGTTCCTCAACACCTCCTAGGGTCCTACGGTTATTAGTCCTCTTAAAGTACCACCCTTTATACTTTCTGGATTTAATTCCCTCTGCCGAGAATAGCAAGTCACGGATAGATCACAATTCCAAGGTGTTTTTATTGCTCTGAATGAGTAATGAATTTTTTTTCAATGTGCAATTGTTTACCAGGCAAACACTTCAATCTTTGTTTCTCATCTACCTCAGTTAATTCGGTTCTCCCTCCTCTGTATCTGGCTTATTTTCAAGCTCACCACTACAAGTCAACGGAACTCTCAATTTGCTAAAGCAAATGCAAATATAAATTTAGACACACAACACGGTTACAGGCCATTTTGGCCCACAAGCCTGGGCCGCCCAATTACCCCCAATTAACCAACAACCCCCCAATACGTTTCAAACGGTGGGAGGAAACCAGAGCCCCCAGGGAAAACCCTTGAAGACATGGGGAGAACGTACAAGCAGACAGAGTGGGAGTCGAATCCAGGTCCCAATCACTGGCATTGTAAGAACTTTGCACTAACTGCTACCATCCCGTAATATCATTTCACCTGGGATTATTAATCAATCCAGTCTATTGGAAGATAAAGTTTAAAATAAGGTTTATTTGTTGATTCCGAGATGAGGAACTGTTTTTAAACATACTCTACGAACTCCTCTTCCAAGATATTCTGCTAATCAGGTTGACCTTGCCAAGAATATCACTGGGGTCTCCAATTCCTCTACTGACAACATTCACCAGGACTGTTGCTTAAATAGGGCTCAAAGAATTATTCAGGACCCTTTCCATCCACCACACAGTATCTATGACCCACTGCTAACAAGGAGCATCAAAGCCAGGACTGGCAGGCTGGGAAATAGCTTCTTCTTACAGGCTGTGTGATTGATGAACAATATCACGTAACCTAGTATATTTATGCATTTATTTTAAATTATATCTTGTTTATATGTGATTATTGTGTATTATGTGTGCATCGTGGTCCTATTTCATCGGGTTGTAGATGTACAGTCAGATGATAATAAACTTGAAGTATGCTGGAACATTGAAACAGATCTCGATCGCTCTGCGGCCATTCTTCTCTCATGGTCAAGAGTTCAAAACTAATGGTTTCTAATTGTGCCATATGTTTGATTTTAAATTTAGACATACAGCCCAGTAACAGGGCCTTCTAGTCCATGAGCCCATGCCGCCCAATTACAACGAATTAACCTACACTCCCAGTATACTTTGAACAGTGAGAGGAAACCAGAGCAAGTGGAGGAAACCCACGCAGACATGGGGACAACATGCAATTTCCTTACAGATAGCACCGGATTTGAATCCTGGCGCTGGCTAACTGTTCCACCCTCTGCCTACCAAAGTTTACCAAACATTTTCTCTCAATATTTTGTGTATGAAACACCATTTCCTTGATGGTACTCTCTTTGTTAAACACAATTTTACCCGTGATAACTTTCTGCTCGCTGAACCACTTCATTGTTCTGTTGTTCCTGGCTCTCTACCGTACTTTTCAGAAGTGGCCGTAAAGTGGTTGTGGGAGTTCGGGGGGGGGGGGGGGGGGGCGGCTCATCTTTCTGAAGCATCCAAGGCTTTAGATGAGAGATATGCCTGGATTCATGTTTCTCTACTTTGCACAAGAAATATTTGGCAGTTGCACCACAGCACTGGATGTTGAAGCACTCCTCACCCACCCTTACACTTGGGGACCTTGTCTCCATAAACAAGCTGATGACACTCCAAATCCACGCTCTCAGAGGAATATCGGAGAGGCTTGGAGAAAGTCCCCTTTGTTTGTTCCTCTGCAACCAGTTGACCTAAAGTTACAGTACTGGGGAAAAAGCAGGCAGCAGTATGGTCAAGGGATAAATTCACCAGGGATGCTGTCAGTCATCTCTGAAAGGACAAATCAGTTAACTGTAAACGTGTTACAAACTTCATCCTAATTTTATTCAAGGAAGAGCTACACTGGAAATAATTATGAAATCCTGTAAAATTAGTTTCCCTTTACTTCCCAAGGACACTCCGTGACCTGCTGGGTTTCTCCAGCACATTTGTGAGCTGCTATATAAACCACATGTTTTTTGTTGCATTTTTAACCAAAATAACTCTATCGTAACCACTTGATAATACATTCTTGTTTCATATTTTGGGGGAAACTCACCAGAAATACGGCTAATGCTACTTTCATCTGTTTATCTCCATAAGCTGAAACAGAGGAACAAAAATCATCAGATAATCCAAAAACCAACTGCAGTTATCAAACCACCTCCCGACACACTCCCACCCTTTGACCACTATGTTATGGTTGTTCAACAACCGTCAGAAACCTTGGACAAAGCTTTTCAAGCAGCTGGAGGCCACAGAAAGTAGAAGTGAATCTTAAATACCAAATGGTAACTCAGCTGTTGGCAAGAGATACACAAAGTGAGGGACCTTTTGTTCTATGGATAGAAGTCACAGATTTTAAATTACCAGTCCAGAAACAGAGGCCAGACGAACAAACTGGAAAACCAAATATACATCCTTACTGGTAAGCAAACAGATGACCCATCTTGGCTTCATCCTGAGAACCCCACCATTATGGAAACCAGTCTTCAGTCAATTCAATTCACATCGTTTAATACCTTAAAATTCCGCTATCCAGAATTCAAGCAACCAGCAAAAAAAATTGCAGAAAACGGGTAAAAAATTCCAAATTTACTATTGGCACCCCCTAGCAGTTAGTTCGCCAATCACGCAACGTGCAATCTCAAACAACTGGAAAATTCACTTATTCGGCATCTACAAATCCCCATAGATCTGGGGTTTTACTGTATCACAAAACTACTGAGAGGATTGGATGCATCAAATACAAGGGAGCAGTGTGATTGTGTAGTGGCACGTGCTGGTGTGGCTGCGTTGTTGAAGATTCAGAGCAGAGAACTACCTGCACCTCTGTGGAAGGTTTCCCTGGCCCACAAAACGCAAATTTAAGTGGTTTATTATAATCTGATTGCACAAGCACAACCTGACTAAACAGTGTTCTCTGGTCCTTGGGGCAAAACATGCAGACATAACACACATGAAAACAATACACATGCAGGACAAGCATTCATGTATACAAATGTAAATATTGTTTTGTGAATATGAGAGTCTCGGAGGGTCAATGTGAGCACTTCCTTTGGTTCGTTCAGCGTTCTCACTGCCCGTGGGAAGAAGCTGTTCCCTCAGCCTGGTGGTGCTGGCTCTGATCCTCCTGTATCCCTTCCCCAATGGGCGTGTTGTGTGCGGGGTGGAAAGGGTCCTCAATTATTTGCACGCCTCTTCAGACAACGATCCCAGAAGATCACATTGATGGCAGGGGTTGGGGAGGAGATTCCATGGTTACAAGGTGGGCATGATGGGGAATTAAATATTCAAAGGTATTATGGAAAATATACCTATGTACTATTCATTATGCATTCATTAATCCATTCGTATGTATCAATTTACTCTGTACTTCAACTACACTGTTTATGGGAAATATTAATGTAATTAAGTAACAGCCACAGTATGTAGAAAAGTTGGCTGATTATGGTATGTGTAGAATTTGCTGACTTCATAGCCTGCTAACTTTAAAACACAAAGAGGGAAAAAATTTTCGTCCCCAAGGTTACACAAAATTTCTACCTTTAAAGCACATCCAGAGAGAAAACATCAAGGTCAGACATGGGAGTAACAGGAGATCAGATAGAAGTTCAACAAGACGAGGTAGGGGGAACCATAGTGGCGAGTGATTTATTCTGAAACAGGCTGGTTACAAGAAGATAAGTGTAGCACCAGAAGAAGTGATGACCGAGAAATGAACCCAGGATGAGCTAATTGGTATAAAACATCAAAGTCGAACATTGATAAGTAACTGAAAATCTGTGCAAAAAAAGGGCAGTGTCTCATTGCAACAGGCATTTCAGGGTCCAGGCTTCGATTTGTTTCAGCTTTTGTTTGCAAATGAAGGCTTAAACATTTCTGAAAAATTCTCCATTTCTTGACTAATTTTTGGATATCAAAAAACCACAACAGAATTAGGTAATACGAAAAGATAGGAAGGTAAAGGTGATGGGGTGGAGCTCTTAATTAAGGATGATATCAGGGCAATAGTGAGAGACAAAGGAGAAGAATGTTGAGTCCATCTGGGTAGAGATTAAGAATAGTAATGGGGAAAAAAAAATCATTGGTGGGAGTTGTCTATCGTCCACCAAATAACAATAGCAGAATGGCACAGACAATTAACCGAGAGACAATGGAGGCACGTAAGGCATGGCAGTTGTCGTAAGGGACTTTAACTTCCATGTTGATTGGGAAAAATAAAGTTGGTCGATGAGTCTGGAGGATGACTTCATAGAATGCATCTGTGATAGCTTATCTTGAGCAGCATGTTAAGGAACCAACAAGGGAGGATGCTATTTTAGATCTAATATTTGCAATGAGAGAGGTAAAATTAATGATCCAGTAGTTAGGGACCCTCTTGGAAAAAGCAATCATGGTATGTCTGAATTTCTCATACAGATGGAGGGTGCAACAGTTAGATCTAAAGCTAGTGTATTATGCTTGTACAGGGCACACTACAACAGGATGAGGAATTGGTCAGTGTGGACTGTGGGCACAGGCTCGTTGGCAGAACAGTTGAAAAACAATGGAAGACTTTCAAAGAGATATTTCAGTGCTCAACAAAAATATATTCCTGCGGCCCAGGACGACACAGGAAGTGCGGGCTGAAACACCCGTTTCCAAAGGCACTGGCAGAGCAATGAAACTGGCCAATCACCACTGGTGGATCGCTGGGCATCTGAGGTAAACAATTTTCCTCTCAAGCCACGCCACGGTGGTGACGCGACCGAGCTGACCATAAAAGGCAGAGCTGCCACTGAGTGTCAAATACACTCTTCTGGTGTGTGTGTGTGTGTGTGTGTCTTTCTTCTCCTGCGGATTCAAGCTACAGCTTTTGGACAATAACCAAGAGCTATAACTTAGCTGTAGCTGTAGCGACCTTGTTACAGTGGTAACCACTGATTGGTCCAAATGGTGCTTTGGACCCCAAGAAGGAAGAGCAACGAGAGATCAATGCCGTTGTGTTGAAGATGCCCAGCTCTGGATGTCGCAACTACGAGTGTGGATCCAGCAAGGTGAGATACATTTCGCCATTTGATGGACTCCACTGACAACACGCTTTACTACCACATGGTCAGTGTGCTCGATGAGGACTCTGCTCCCCGCATCATTGACTTCCTCCAGCTGCCCCCTGAACAAGGAAGGTATGTGGCCATCAAAGAGGTATTAACAAAAAGCGCGAGCTCGCTGCCCGACTGTTGCATGTTGACGGTTTGGGGGCAGGGCCCCATCCAGGTTGCCCTCAGCAAATGCACACTCCTCTGCGACACCATGACGGCAAAACCTCGTCCTGTCATTCCAGTTGCATGGAAGAGGCGGGTTTTTGACTTGGCTCACCCCGCCATCAGGACTACAGTCAAAATGATGGTGAACAGGTATGTCTGGCGCGGCCTCTGCAAAGAGGCAGAATTTGTACTCAGAGCCAGTCGTCCAAACTTCAGATTCATATCAAAGCTCCACAGACAATTGAGCCAGCACGTCACCACTTCAGCCACGTGCACATTGACATTGTGGGGCCTTGACCCGTCTCCAGAGGCGCACGTTACCTTCTCACAATGATTGACCGGATGACCAGGTGGCCAGAGGCTGTGCCACTATCAGGTTTCCACAGAAGCATCTGCACAGGCCTTACTCAACACTTGGGTAGCGCATTTCGTGGACCCCGAACACCTTACATTGGACAGGCGACCCAATTTATTTCCAGTGTGTGGACCGTCTTGGGTCGACAGGAAATAATCGTTGAAGCCACGACTGACAAAACATCGTGCGGGCTGAAACGCCTGTTTACATAGGCCCTGGCAGAGTGGTGAAACTGGTCAATCACTGCTGGTAGATCGCAGGGGGCCAACTGGGGCCCGGGCATCCGAGGTAACCAATCGGCAGTCAGTCCACTCAAGCCACGCCCTGGTGGTGATGCAGCAGAGCTGCCTATAAAAGGCAGAGCAGCCACTGAATAAATTCAGTGTCGAATACTCTCTACTGGTGTGTGCGTGTGTCTTTCTTCTCCTCCTACAGATTCGAGTTACAGCTTTAGGGCTATAACCGAGAGCTATAACCTAGCTGTAACGACCTTGCTACATTCCTGTTAAAAATAAGGGCAGCAGGGGGCATGGCAAGATGGTGTAGAGGACAGACGTGCGGTCCCACCCTTCCTCAGCTAGTTTTTTAAGCACCCATTTTTAAAGTTTATAAAAGTGATTAAAAGTGGTATTTTTACTTTTGGGAACATTAGTGGGTTATAATGGCTACGAATGTAAAATAAAAATGAAAATTCAACTGCAGAAGAAACTACCTTTTAAAAGTGCTGAAGAATTGAGGCCTACCTGTTCAATTAAAGCCACGGACCCGACTTTTGGAACCTCCAAGAACTCCTCCCCGGCTAAGTATGATGCCGGTGCCAAACCGCGCATCCGCTGGGGATACGCAGAATGGCGTCGGAAGTCACACCTGTGCAGTCCCTGGCCTTACCTGTCATGCACAGTGCTTCAAGGGTCCGGGACTTGTTGGACCGCGTGTGGGCTATGGGGGGCCTGAGCGGCAGCGTCCCGACGTGGTCGGGATGCTGTCGTCAGGTGTACAGACCCGCAGCTGCACCGGGAGGGGACCGACAATGCTGGAAGAACAAGACTTACCTTTACTGAGCAGCTTACAGGAACATTTGGAGGTGGAGAGCAGAGAAGGTAGACCTCAAAAAGTGAAACTGGAATCTGGAATGGAGTCTGTGTGTACAGTCCTGGAAGGGATTGCTTATCAAATGGACAATATGTTGAAACAAATGACTCAAGGATTTTTAGAAGTGACAACCAAAATGACTACTATGTCTGAAGATATGTCTGCAGTTAAGAGTGATGTTAATAAGTGTATTAAATCAGTGGATACAGTGCAAGAAATTTTTTTTAAAAATTGCAACAGCTTTTCTTGAATTCAAAAATCAAGTTGAACGTAACAGGGAAAGAATGGAAAAAATGGAAGATTCCTTTGTGGACTGGGGAATTCTGAAAAAAGACAATGAAAAAAATTGATTCATTGGAAAATCAAAGTCGGAGAAATAATGTGAAAATTGTGGGTCTCCCAGAAGATATTGGGATCCGATCCAATAAAATTTTTTAAGAACTGGATTTCCGAGGTATTGGGCAAGGAGTTTTTTTTCAGAAGGCCTAGAACTGAAATGGGCACATAGAGCGTTACGAAAGAAACTGTTACCGGGACAACTGCCACGGGCGGTTTTAATTCGTTGTTTGAAATACCAGGACAGAGAAATAATATTACGGTTGGCGTTGCAGAAGGCACGACAAAGTCAAACACCAATGACGGTCCAAAATAACCATTTGAGTCAGGAGATTATTAGGTGACGTCGGGAATTTAACTTGGCTAAAGAAATATTGTGGCGGAAGGGTTACAAATTTGCTTTTCATTACCTTGCAGTATTAAAAGTCTTCTATGGTAATTTTCAATCTCAATTTTTTGAAAATGACCATGATGCATTAACTTTTGCTAATTCACTACCAGATTTGCAAGGATATGGAAGATCTTTGCTACCGTTGCCTAAAAAGAAGGCAAATGGAAATGGAAATGGGAATGGGAAGAACGGGATAAAATGGGCAGAATGGAAAGAAAAAAGTTTTAACACAAAGTCTTATTGACATTGAAGATCCGGAACAATTATTAGGAATGGAGTCACTGGGTTGAATATAATTACAGTATTTGATTGTGTTGATGTGAATAATGTATTTCAGGCTGGGCGGGGGGGGGGGGGGGGGGCGGGTGGATAGCACTGAAATCTTTGATAGTCACCCACCACTAGTGGGGTTTACCACACCCAGTTTTTTAGGGCGTTACTACCTTTGGGTAATTTTTTTTTGTTGGGGATAATTAATATTCCTTTTTTTCACATTTTCTTTAAATATCTAGGGGAGGGATAGTGATTTAAGATAGTGATTTAAGTGATTTAATAGATATAAGGGGAGGGATATTTTGTAGTGAGAGATTAAATTGTTAGTTTGTAAGGATGTCTAATTTGAAATTTGCAACTTTTAATGTTCAGGGGTTAAATAATCTGATTAAGTGAAAGCGAGTTTTGGCTAATATTAAGAAAATGAAAACTGACATTGCCTTTTTACAAGAAACTCATTTGACTGAAAAAGAACATTTGAAATTGAAGAGAGATTGGGTTGGACATGGTTTTCTTCTTCATTTAATTCTAAGGCAAGAGGTGTAGCAATTTTAATTCATAAGAATTTGCCTTTTCAATTACAAAACATGGAAGGGAATGTTGGACGGGTCTTAAGGGTGATTTGTAAAGTTTTTGCAGAACCTTGGACTTTGCTCAATGTTTACGGACCTAATGTGGATGATGAGCGTTTTATTTTTGATGCTTTTTTGTTTTTGAATCAAGCTAATGAAAATATCATAGTTGGGGGAGATTTTAATTGTGTTTTGGATCCTTTACTGGATAGATCTCCAAGTATAAAGAAATCAAAGATGGCGACACAAATTGGGGCCTTGATGAAGGACTTAAATTTGGTGGATACTTGGAGAAGGGTCAATCCTACGGAAAAAGATTGATTCATTTTCCAGAATAGATTTTTTTTTAGTATAGGCACATTTACAAGGAAGAGTATTACAGGCGGAATATAAAATTAAGGTTATATCAGATCATTCTTTATTATTTTTCTCTTGCTTAAGTTCAGAAGTGGTACATTCATCTTATAGATGGAGATTTAATACAATGTTGTTGAAAAAACCAGAGTTTGTTACTTTTGTTAAGGAACAGATTATTTTGTTTTTGACTGAGAATGTTAATTCTGTAGATAGTTGTTTTGTATTATGGGATGCATTAAAAGGGCAGATTATTAGTTATACTACTAAAGTTAAGAATCGTGTGCCGTGGCCGAGCAAGCTGGGACGTGGCAGCGAGGTCCTTGGGTCGTAGGTTTTATATCGGAGTGGTCTTCTCCCATGCAGGTTTCTTACCCAGGCTGGAGGGGTCTGCCTCCCCTCCTAGGTCGGTCCATACTGCCCGGACCAGGGCCGAGGCTGCCGCAGCTCTCCCTGTGCCCGGACTGGGGCCGCCACCTCCAACTCTCTGCCTGGATCGGGGCCTCCGCCTGCCTCACTCAAGGTCGGGTCAGATACAGCAATGAGCTCTCTGAACCCTTCTCCATTAACAATGGCGTGAAGCAAGGCTGTGTTCTCGCACCAACCCTCTTTTCAATCTTCTTCAGCATGATGCTGAACCAAGCCATGAAAGACCCCAACAATGAAGACGCTGTTTACATCCGGTACCGCACGGATGGCAGTCTCTTCAATCTGAGGCGCCTGCAAGCTCACACCAAGACACAAGAGAAACTTGTCCGTGAACTATTCTTTGCAGACGATGCCGCTTTAGTTGCCCATTCAGAGCCAGCTCTTCAGCGCTTGATGTCCTGCTTTGCGGAAACTGCCAAAGTGTTTGGCCTGGAAGTCAGCCTGAAGAAAACTGAGGTCCTCCATCAGCCAGCTCCCCACCATGACTACCAGCCCCCCCACATCTCCATCGGGCACACAAAACTCAAAACGGTCAACCAGTTTACCTATCTCGGCTGCACCATTTCATCAGATGCAAGGATCGACAATGAGATAGACAACAGCCTCGCCAAGGCAAATAGCGCCTTTGGAAGACTACACAAAAGAGTCTGGAAAAACAACCAACTGAAAAACCTCACAAAGATAAGTGTATACAGAGCCGTTGTCATACCCACACTCCTGTTCGGCTCCGAATCATGGGTCCTCTACCGGCATCACCTACGGCTCCTAGAATGCTTCCACCAGCGTTATCTCCGCTCCATCCTCAACATCCATTGGAGCGCTTACATCCCTAACGTCGAAGTACTCGAGATGGCAGAGGTCGACAGCATCGAGTCCACGCTGCCACATTGGTGCCTGCCACATTGACCACCGCCAGTGGGCTGATAACGCCTCAAACTGTGCATCTTGGAGCCTCACAGTTTGGTGGGCAGCAACCTCCTTTGAAGAAGACCGCAGAGCCCACCTCACTGACAAAAGACAAAGGAGGAAAAACCCAACACCAAACCCCAACCAACCAATTTTCCCCTGCAGCCGCTGCAACCGTGTCTGCCTGTCCCGCATCGGACTTGTCAGCCACAAACGAGCCTGCAGCTGACGTGGACATTACCCCTCCATAAATCTTCGTCCGCGAAGCCAAGCCAAAGAAAGTTAAGAAACAGCATACAGCAGAGAGTTTGGAACTGGAGAAGCAAATTGTTGAATTGGAGAAGGAATTTCAGAAAGATGTGACAGAAGATTAAAAAAAGTGGCTTTGGCTAATTTGAAATTACATTATAATAGATTGCAAACTTATCAATTTGAGCGTTTAATTAACCAATCTAAGCAACGTTATTGAGTTGGATGAGAGGACAACAGACTCGCCAAGGCAAATAGCGCCTTTGGAAGACTACTCAAAAGAGTCTGGAAAAGCAACCCACTGAAAAACCTGTCTGTTAAAGATGGAACAGGTTTCATGGACTATTAATGTTGTTAAAAAGAATTCAACAGTTACTTATAAACCTCAGGAAATCAATGACCAGTTTTATACATTTTATAAAATATTGTATACTTCTGAGGGGAAACAGGATAGTGGTTCTATTGAATCTTATTTATCTAAATTAACGTTACCAGCATTAGAAGAGGAGGATATTATGGAATTGGAAGCTCCGTTTACAGAATTTGAGATTAAGGAAGATGCCAAATGGGAAGTCACCAGGGGACGACAGATTTTCTGTGGAATTTTATAAAATTTTTTATGAAGATTTATCCTCTGTATTTGAGGAGGTATTACAACAAGTAACTGAAGAGCACGAGTTGCCGGAATCTTGTTCTAGTGCTTTAATTACTGTAATTCCGAAAAAAGATAGAGACTTGTTGAAAGTGTCTTCATATAGACCTATTTCTTTTCTGAATGTAGATTATAAAATCATAGCAAAAGTGTTAGCAAATCGACTTGTCAAGTATTTACCTAAATTTATACATATTGATCAAACAGGTTTTATTAAGAATAGAAATACTTCAGATAATATTCTTCGATTAATTACTTTGGTCAATACATATTGACAGCAGCCCAACCATCCTTGCGCTTGATGCCGAAAAAGCTTTTGACAGGGTTGAATGGGATTTTTTATTTAAGGTGTTGGAAAAGTTTAAATTTGGCCCTTTTTTAGAAACATAGAAACATAGAAGATAGGAGCAGGAGTAGGTCATTTGACCCTTCGAGCCTGCTCCGCCATTCAACGAGATCATGGCTGATCTTAAAGTTCAGTACCCCGTCCCCGCCTTCTTTATTGGTTGGGTTAAAGCTTTATATCTGAACCCGATTACCAGGGTGGTAACAAATGGTCAAGTTTCATTACCAGTTAAATTGACATGTTTTCACTAGTGGGTGAGACCAGAACTAGGGGCACAGCCTCAAGATTCAAGGGAATATTTAAGACGGAGATAAAGAAAAACTGTTTTTCCTAGAGAATCGTGAGTCTGTGGAATTCTCTACCCAGGGAAGCGGTTGAGGCGACTTTATTAAACATTTTTAAGGTTCAGTTAGATGGATTTTTACATAAAAAAGGAATTGAGGGATTTGGGGAAAAGGCAGGTCAGTGGAGTTAAGTCAATGATCAGTTCGGCCATGATATTGAATGGCGGAGCAGGCTCGTCAGGCCAGATGGCCAACTCCTGCTCCTATTTACTATTTCTGCCACTCTTGTGGTCCTCTGGATTGACCTCTGATCTATTTCTCTGCAGCTACCATATCACACTGTGATGCAGCCGGCCAGGACGCTCTCGATAGAACCTCTGTAGAAGGCTGACAGGATGTTGCCCACTTCAGTCTTCTCAGGAAGTGCAGTCGCTGTTGCGCCTTCCTGACAAGTGAGGAGATGTTGTGTGTCCACGATAGGTCACTAGTTAAGTGAACTCGAAGCAACTTGGTGCTTTACACTCTCTCCATTACAGAGTTAAATTCAGATTATTTGAACAACTTGAGAAAGCAAAAGGATCATTGAACAGCATTTGTCCATGGTGTTTGAAGGCATAGGCTCCAATTTTACATGAAGAATTGAGGGATTTCACACAAATGGATCAGCACCGGAGGGTTGGATCTGGAAAGAGCTTAGGATCATGAACTCGCAGACAAGTCTGGGCTGGAGAAATTATCCCCAAAGTTTTCTCTACACATGTGACAAGACCAAGTGTAACAGGGAAGCTGTAATCACTGCCAATGTTCCAGGGCAGTGCAGAACCCAACCCACCGTTTGCTCATGTAACCAGTGGTGTGACTTACCGGGCACTGTGTAGAGCGGGTGGTTGATGTGATATGCCAGCCAGGCAGCAAAGCCCCAGTAGTAGGTACAATTCTGAAAGAGGAGGAAAAAAAAGTAAAACTACACAATAAGAATGTGGGATTAGTTAAAGCAGAAAGGGTGAAGTCGTGAATCAAGCCAACCCACTCATTAATATGACAGAATGCCTAGGATAACAGATGGACCAATCAGTCTGAAATGCAGCAAAGTGTCTGAGGTGCATACCCCAGCCAGGCGCACAGGTGGACTCTGTTCAACATGGAGTGCGACCACTCACACAGACTCTCACCACCCTTTAGGAGGCACGTCACATTTACTGTAGACTTTTTATTTGAACAATGTAGAAGGCCCTTCCACCCCTCAAAACCCTTGCCACCCAATTAACCTACAAACTCCATACGTTTTGGAAGGTGGAAATCCCCACACAGGTAACAGATAGAATGTACAACAGTGGCAGAATCAAACCTGGGTCACTGGCTCAGTAATAGGGTCGCACTAACTGTTACGCTAACCTTCCTACTGGAGCCTTGGTTGGACTTTAAGCTCAATGTCTCCAGTTTGTGTGTTGATAAACCAGGGCACAGCCTCACGGTAATCACTGGCCTGATCACCTGTAACTAATTAATCCATTCACCAACAGATGCACTTGCTAGTAATGTGGTAGAGCCTCGGCAAGGGCATTTATTGCTCATTCCTCTGATCCACAAAATGTTGGAGGTGGATGCTTTCCTTGAACTGTTCTAAACATTGATTTGAAAGTTCAAAGTTCAGATTTATTGTCAGAGTACATACATGACATCATATACAACCCTGAGATTCTTTTTCCTGAAGGCCAGGCAGAATTACCTGGTGGTGCAAAAGACTGTAATCAAGATATGTAAATATACATGTAAATAAAGAAATGTAAACTGTGCAATATAGAGAGAAAAAAAATCAATAAATTGGAAAAATAAGTCTGTAATGGCCTGCGCAAGGAGACAGACCGGCCCACAAAATGGCCGATGAACGCAGCGACTGTGCACACCTGGGAGTGACATGGCTGTCATGCCAGGTGACCTCCCGAATGCCGGCCAATCCCAGGACAGCTCTCCGATGATTCGGGGCCCTGACGTCAACACCTGGGGCCCATTTAAGCACGACAGCCAGAGCAATAAATCAGTCTCATTTTCCAAGGCTTTGGTGTGCGTGTCATTCTTCTCCACGCTTACATAGCATGAACACTACATTGGTGACCCCGACAGGTCCAAATGGCAGTTAGACCCAAAGATGATGGACCAGTGACCATCCCTGTGGACTCTGGTTTTGGGTGTCTCAACCACACGAACAGGCCGAGGCTCAGTTCCAGCTTCGACACAGCCACTGACAACACCCGCTACTTCTATGCCATAAATGCCCTCGATCAGGACACAGTGGCAAGGGTCATAGACATCCTTTGGCAGCCTCCAGGACAAGGCAAATACACAGCCCTCAAAGAGCTGTTAACCTGCACTTTTGGACTCTCCCGGTGCGAGCGTGCCACCTGATTGCTGCATATGGATTGACTGGAGGAACGGACCTCGTCCGCCCTAATGAGCGAAATGCTCGCTCTAACCAAGGGCCACAAACCTTGCCTGCCCTTTGAGAAGATCTTTCTGGACAAATGCTTGAGGATAATCAACTCTTGCTCACGCTTGAGGACTTCAACGACACTCGAAAGCTCGCGGCCAGGGCGGACAAGCTCTGCAGAGTGAAGGACACCAGCGCCATCATAGATCACATCAGCAAGCCCCACAAACAGCCGCCTGCGAGATCAAGAGGAAAGTTAATACCCCAGGACAGCAATGCTAGTACCACCAGCGATGGGGTGCGGAGGCCCATTAATGCCACCCACCTTGCGGGTTTCTGGGAAACGCCTTGGCCAACCATCATTGATGGTTACAGCGGTTGGCCCATGATAGCCTCCTCTGTATCTGAGGCTTCTTGCCGGCTGGCGTTGTCTGACCGACACTGGCACCGAGATAAGCGTCCTACCCCCTGCAGGCCTCGACACCCACACTGGCAAGTGGGACCCAGCACTAAGCGCAGCCAACAGCTCCTCCTTTTGGACCCCGCACCATTCCCCTCCATTTTAGCAACAGCAGCTTTACATGGACCTTCACCCTCGCGGCAGGTGGCACAACTGCTCCTGGGGTCTGACTTCTTTCAGGCTCACTGCTTGCTTGTTGACCCCAAGGGACGACACTTGGTGCACACCAAGACCTTTCAGACTCTGCCTCTGGGGAAGACAAGCTAGCCGCCCCCACCACCCCCCTCCGAAACGCTCTCAGACAATGAATTCGCCCGCATCCTGGCGGAGTTCCCCTCGATAGTGGTGCCACAGTTCTCTGCAGCCGAGCCAAAGCACGGGGTAATGAACCACATTTTGACCAGGGGAGTCCCCCGCTCCACGCCTGGGCATGCTGACTCTCTCCTGAAAAGCTCTGCCTCGCCAAGGAGCAGTTTAAGAAAATGGAGGAGCTGAGGATTGTGTGGCCTCTCCCCTCCACATGGTACCCAAATCAACAGGGGGGGTTGGAGACCAAACAGTGACAACCGCTGCCTCAAGGAGCCCATTACTCCCAACTGATATCCCATGCCCCACATCCAAGACTTTGCCGCCAACGTGCATGGGGCTCATCCAGGGTCACCTCCAAATCCCAGTTCACCCCAAGGACGTTCCCAAGACTGCAATCATAAACCACTTTGGCTGGTTTGAATTTCTCCACATGCCTTTCGGTCTAAAGAACTAGGCATAAACATTTCAGTGGATGATGGTCACAGTGAGCCGGGAGCTCCCATTTGCGTTCATCTAGTTGGACGATATCCTCTACATCATCCGCAAAGACCTCGCCGCCCACCTGAGACAACTGTGCACCCAGTTGAGTGAGTTGAGGCTGACAATCAACTCCCCAAATTGCCAATTCAGCTTGGACACCATCGTCTTCCTGGGCACAGGATAAATAGGCACGGGGAAACATCTGTCCCCGAGAGGTTGAAGTGGTCCGGCATTTCCCTAAGCCATGCACAATAAAAGGGCTACAGGAATTCAATGGTTTGATAAACTTTTACCACAGGTTCATACTGGCAGTGACAGCATCATGCACCTCCTCTTCGTGCTGATGGCGGGCAAGTCTAAAGACATTACTTGGGACGATGAATCTTCGAGGGCATTCCAGAACGCCAAAGACAATGCTGGCCAATGCCACCTCATGGCCCACCCCAGACAGGAGGCACCTACCACCCTGATAGTCAACGCTTCCAGCACAGTGGTAGGGGAACAGCTCATCGAGGGCCAGTGGGAACCCTTGGCCTTTTTCAGCAGACACCTCCACGCCCCCAGAGCTCAAATACAGTGCTTTCGATCAAGAGCTATTGGTGCTGTACCTGGTGGTAAGCTACTTCTATTACTCTTTTAGAAGGCCGGCAATTCAAGGCCTTCACCGATCACAAGCCGTTGACCTTCGCCTTGCATGAGGTATCAGACCCATGGTCGGTCCGACACACAGAGACACTCGTCCTACGTGTCTGAATTTACCACGGACATTCAGCACATCGAGGGGTAAAGCAATATGATCACGCCCCACAATCGAGTTAGTACACGCCCTGTCCCAGGGTGTCGGCCCTCGCCAAAATGCAGCAGCAGGACCCTGATATCACTAGCCTCTGGGTAGGGGACATCCCCATTGGCCCAGTTAACCTGACACTGCTGTACGACATCTCTCCTGGTAGCCCCCGCTCCATCGTTCTGACTGCATGGAGGTGCTAGGTTTTCGACACCATCCACAGCCTGGCAAACCCTGCAATCCAGGCCACGGTCAAAATGGTAGCTAGCAGGTTTGTCTGGCACAGCCTACATAAACAGGACAACCAGTGGGCCAAAACCTACATGAACTGTCAGTCCTCCAAAGTGCAGGTTCACACGAGAGCGCTCACACAGACTTCTGAACCGGCGCGGTGCAGATTTAGCCATGTACACATCGACATTGTGGGGTCGTTACCAGTTTCCTATGGGGCAAGATACCTTTTTATCATAGTTGACCATTCCATGAGGTGGCCAGAGGTGGTCACACTAGTTGGTAACACAGAAACCTGTGCCTCATTGACACATGGGTGTCCAGATTCGGGATCCGAGAGCACCTAACCTCTCGGAGGCATAATTCACTTCTGGGGTCTGGCGCTGGCTAACTTCCTGGGTACACAGGTCCACCACACCATGGTGTACCACCCTCAGGCCAATGGGCTAGTGGAGTGCTTTCACAGGCATCTTAAGGCAGTCCTGATGGCCAGATCAACTGGGTGGACGAACTGCCTTGGGTCCTGTTGGGGATTTTTACCATGCCAAAGGAGGACTTCAAAGCCTCGGTGGTGGAGATGGTCTACAGTGCGCCCTTGATCATTCCCAGACAGTTCCTGGCCCCTAATAAATGCCCAGAAGACCCCGCAGCAACCCTTGAGAACTTGTGGCAAAATCTGGGGTTCCTGGTCCCCCACCCCACCATGGCTAGCCCAAGCATAACACCCCCATGGATTTAAAGACTTGTCAATATGTATTTGTGAAAAGGGGTGCACACCAGCTGACCCTACAATGACCTTACGAGGGGCCCTACAGATTCATCAGGGACAACGGCTCCACCTTCGTCCTCGCCGTTGGCAGTGAGGAGGAGATTTACTGTCAACCGCCTGAAACTGACACATCTGTAATGACCTGGTCTCCACTCCTCCCTCACGATGCAGGGGCAGACCCCCCCAAGGCTCTGGACAATGGTCCAATTGCCAGATCTTGGGGGTGGGGGGAAGGTCGTGTAGCAGCCTGTGCATGGAGACTCAGACTGGCCCACAAAATAGCCGATGAACACACAGACCTGGGGTGACACTGGCCGTCATCCCACATGACGGGAAGATGGGGAACTCTGGTGGGAACGCTGGCCAATCCCAGGCTGGCACTCCAATGACACAGTGCCCTGATATCAGCACCAGGTGCCCATATAAGCTCGACAGCCAGAGCAATAAACCAGTCTCGTTTTCCAAGACTTCGGTGTGCGTATCGTTCTTCTCCATGCTCGCGTAGCACAAATGCATCAAATCCTTAAATGAGTCCCTGATTAAGTTCGTTAAAGAGTCTTATGGTAGAGGGATAGCAGCTGTTCCTGAAACTGGTGGTGCGAGTCTTGTGGCACTGATACCTCTTTCCTGATGGCAGCAGCAGGAACAGAGCTTGTGCTGGGTGGTGTGAACCCTTGATGATTGCTGGGAAGTGTTTTATCTGTGAAGTTCTTGACCGTGTCCACTACCTTTTGCAGGGCTTTCTACTCAGGAGTATTGGTGTCCCAGTACCAGACTGTGATGCAGCTGGTCAGCTCACTTTCCACCACACCTTTGTAGAAATTCACCAGGGTTTCTGGTGTCATACCGAACCTCCACAAACTCCTGAGGAAGTAGAGGCGCTGACCTGCATTCTTCACAATGAGTGTTGGGTCCAGGCAAGATTCTTTGAGAAGGTGCTCCCACAACGATAAGGGTAAGGGTATTAAGCGAATGATGACGAAGACAAAAGTGTGCTGGAGTAACCCAGCAGGTCAGTATCTGCACAGTTTGTTCACTTTTCTTTCTGCCTGACCTACCGATTTTCTCCACCATTTCTGCATACTGCCCTAGACCGCAGGATAGGAGTCTTCTCGTCTTCCTCCAGAGCAATGCTGACGATTGCCGAGGTTTGAACAGAAGGCCGCTGGTCACGGTGCTCCCACATACCTGCTACTGTGGCTTTTCCAGACGTTATCAAAATAACCTATGTCACGTCCAGAGAGGAGGACATTCAGGGCCATGATACAACATCGGTGGAGAGTGGCTATCAATCACAACACATGCTCTTCCTGAAATCATAGAAGTTCCAAGATTGTTGCAGTTATATGACTCAAGTGAGAATTACTCCAGCGCCTTTAGGGTGGAGAGGCATTCAGGAGCCCAGGAGTGGACTATGTCCTGCTCCTGTTAATTTTGTAGCTCGTTTGTTAAAGCTGAGTGCCGACTCCTGTGACAGTCACAGTCAAGGAGCTGGTCAGGATGGAAAGCAGGTGGCCATGGGAGATTTATTTCATTCACAATGGGCATTAACCAACAGAGGGGAAAGTGGAACAAAAACAAGCCACTCAGTAGGTTCTTCTGCTCTTTGTCACTGTGCTTTGAGAAGATCTGTACGTGAGAACTTCAGAGTAAGGGCAGACATTTCAGTCCACGAGTCCATGTCATCCAATTTACCCCAAATTAACCTACGCGTTTTGAACAGTGGAAGGAAACTGGAGCCCTTGGGGAGCAGACACGGGGAGAATGTTCAAACTCTTTACAGACAGCACGGGATTCAAACCCCGATCTCAATCACTGGCACTGTATGTATTGTCAGGTATGTACTCAGACAACAAATTGGAACTTTGAACGTAGTTAATAGCCTGCCCAAACTGACACATATAATCTACTAAAACACATATCTGCATTAATCTGATTGCAATACATCTAAAACTATTAGAGCTGCCTAATGTTACAGTCACTTGGATAAACACATATCACCTCCCATCATCCGGTTTAAAACTGAACTGCCTCAGGAGCAGATTGAATGCTTGTGTTTATTCTAACCAGCTGCTTACATCACACACATAATTTGGCAATAATGTGATATCATCTGGAAGATGGACTAAAGGGGGTCAGATCAAATTCAGTGCAGATCAACATATTTGAACTGTACTTAACATTCCAGTTCCAGAGAAATGCAGGACATGTTAATTTTGTCAGGGGGAATGTCCCTGCCTACCCCCCAAAACCTGTGATCTTCCTGGAACCGCCATTTCCAACTGCTGTGGCCTCAACCCAGTTTTCAGTTCTTTCCTCTAAATTACGAGGATTGGTTGTAAATGAACCCCAGCTCAGTAGATGAACAAGTGACCTAATTGAAGATTTAAGCAGATTAAAATATTTGATCCAACTGAGCTGGGAGGGGAGCTGGATGTGGAAGGGGAGAAGAATGAAAAAAGGGCAGGTGGAAGCAAAATGGGCTAAGTAGGAGAAGAGCATTCGGAGGGTGAAGAGAATAATTCCCCTGGCTAGTTCCAAACTAGTGGGCCACGATCCCCCTTCCTTAAAGAAGAACTCAGGCCTGAAATGTCAACAGTACATCTTTACCTCCTACAGATGCTGCGAGACCAGCTGAGCTTCTCCAGCATTTCTGTGTGATTTAACAGCGCCTGCAGGCTTTAGTGTTTCACTCAATTACGATTGGCAGCCTAGCACTCATCTAGTGCTAGCAGTAACAGCACCATCCTTGCCATCAGTTTAATTTACCACACAGAGGAAAAGCTCCCAAATGGGCAAACCTCAAACAAGCATAAAGATACAGGCCCCTCTTACCTTAAAGATGTTTCGAAATGGCATCGTACCGTGGGAGAAGCGGTGAACAAACAATGTCTCCAGCAGTCTCTTGATGTAGTGGAAGGAATGGCAAACGCAAGCCAGGCTGTGGGAAGGAGTGCCAGAGAAGGGTTCTCTTCAATGGATGCCCACCACATTGGAATGCAATTTGGCAGAAAACTACTAAGCATCTTGGAGCAATTTATCAAAAACAACAAGCAAAACATTTGGATACTGTCAGCCATCAATAGTGCTGGAGAAACTCATGCAGCGTCCATGGAAGGTAGATGATTCAATCCTCATACCTAAAGGGGCTCAGGCCTGAAATGTTGACTGCCTTTTGCTTCCTATGGATGCTGTGTGACCTGCTGAGATTCTCCAGTGCTCTGCATCCTGCACTAAGACCCCAGACTTTCTGTTTCCCCCTTCAATAAAGAACATTTAAATACAACCCACATTCTAGCCCATTCTCTCCTTAATGTCACAAAACCAACTCAGAATCCAATTAATCCTTTATCACCACAAAAAGAAACCTAATTTTTAGTTTAATTGTCTTATTGTTACCCATCCCAAGTCATGTAAAAAGAAAAATCAAATCTCTTTTGGTTCATTTTTCTTCCTGTTTTAAGATCCCCAATAGACCCCACTGCCTCAGGACATGCAAATACCTTTTGAAACTAAAAAAAGAGCTGAAAATCTGGGTGTCAATAAGCCTGATGTAAACCTGCTGCACTGTTGTAAAGCATCCAACTAGTTCATTTAGGGAAGGCAGTGGCCCAGTCTATATACGAAACCAGTCCCAAAGCAACAGGCTAACTCTTAACCCATTCTATGAAATAGCGAGGAAGGTCAACTGATTCTCAAGGGCATCGAGAATGAGCAGTAAACACTAGCCTTGCCTGCAAAGTACACTTAACGACCAACATTCGGCAGAATACTGAAGGGCTGATACTGTTGGTGATCCCACCTTCTAGAACACAAATTATACCAAATTTTTTCATTCAGGCAGAAGGAGAATTGGCAGGAGAGTCAGGAATTCTCCCAGTGTTCCCTCAGCTAATTGTCTTCCACTGCTAGCCAGTGACCATAGCCGAAACCACAGGTCCACAAGCTCCCCCACCTATACTTGTCTGGGTTCACGCAAGGGGAAAACTAATGGAAAGGTGCATGAACTCAGCTCTCAGGAGAAAAAAAAACATGATAAAAAGTAAAAAACACACACACGAATATTATAAAGTAAAAACATGCAGTACAACTGTGAATATTTATTGTTAATTTTTTTCTTTCAAATTACAGTATCTGGTACCTATGGGGAATGGTAGATGCTGGATAAGTTTTTATCCAGTTGTTTAAGACTTAATGCCTAACTAATAGACCTGCATTAAGAATAAACAGTTTAAAAGACAAAAATACTAGACTGTACTTACACTGAACAAACTTCACTTGCCTGAATATATAAACCTTAAATCGTTTTACTTCATTTTCAGTCTCTTTCTTTGAAAACATTTAACTGTCATTGCATCTGCAGGTTCCAACACCTCCACGGAGCCACCCAAAAGATGAACTATATTGTAATTAAACCCCCACCCCCACAAGTTCACAGATAAAGCATCTGACCTGGGCGACCCTGACTAAGCAGGAAAAGGAGACTCTTTAAGAGAGTCACCCCAACAGCGAGCAGCATCAACCAGCTCTTCATCCTGGGCGAAGCCATTTTATTCAAACAGCTGCGAAGTGCAAAGCACGACTCACTGGCTGAATATTTACTCCCATTTTCACCAAAAGTTTATGTGTTACTTCAGAGAACATTTAAATTTACATTTTTTTAAAACTATTATTTTATTCTTATTTATTTTAATTTTTGAATTATATTTTCCTCCATTTTTTTAAATTGGTTGCTTGAATTCTGGATACCAGAGCTTTTACTGTATTTGTGGCAGCCCGCAACTAAGAGATCAGGCCGGCACAAAACGTGGTAATAAACAGCAGCACAACTCACTAACGCAACCCCCAGCGTAGCGAACCTAAATTGACGCTGGCCAGGCTGCCCAGCTAACAGAGCAACACCAGGATGGGGAAGAAGGGATTTCATATGCAAGAATGTTCCCGAATTCCGTTTTTGTTATTCATGCGGCTGATGTCAGCCAATCAACCAAACAGCGGGAACTCCAACTGTATAAAAGGAGTATTTCCAGCCTAGTCTCCTTTTCCTGCTTAGTCAAGGTCACCCAGGTCAGATGCTTTATCTGTGAACTTGTGGGGGTGGGGGTTTAATTACAATATTGTTCATCTTTCGGGCGGCTCCGTGGAGGTGTTGGAACCTGCAGATGCAATGACAGTTAAATGTTTTCAAAGAAAGAGACTGAAAATGAAGTAAAATGATTTAAGGTTTATATATTCATGAAAGCCAGAGCTTAACCTCCCACACTGCGAGTGTGTGTGGGAGACGGCTACAATTGGTGACCCTCAACAGTTTAGAAGAAATCTAAACCCAGCGATGGATACCGAAGCAGCTATCAGCACAGTCGGCCTGAAGCTCCCAACCTTCTGGACAGTTCGACCAGGCGTGTGGTTCAACCAGGCGGAGGCTCAGTTCCAGATTTAGGGCATCACATCTGAGACCACACGGTACTACCATGTGGATCCAGAGACTGCAGACAGAGTGGCCAACTTCATCCACAGGCTACCATTAGAAGGTACTTACACTGCCTTCAAAGAGCTATTGACTGAGACCTTTGGACTCTTGTGGCGAGAGAGAGAGAGAGAGAGAGAGAGAGAGAGAGAGAGGCACAGCTGCTCCACCTGAATGGGCTGGGGGAACAGATCCCCATCAGCACTTATGAACGAGATGCTGCCCTCCCGGGAGACCACAAACCCGGCATCATGTTCGAGCAGGCATTCTCGGAGCAGCTGCTGAGGATATCCAACTGCTCCTGGCTGATGCGGATTTCAGTGATCCCCCCAGAAAGTCACAGCATGGGTAGATATTCTGTGGAAGCAGAAACAAAAGTACTCGGCTCCTGTGGGGCTCGTTGCAACCAGACCAAGGCAGGACTGGGAAAGCAGCAACAGGCATGAGGCAGGGATGAGTCCAAGGAGAGATGGTGCTTCTACCCCCAAAGATGGGGCACCACAGCCTGCCGATGCCACTCGCCCTGCGAGTTTCAGGGAAACAACAAGGCCAGCTGTCGCTGATGGCCATGGCAGTAGGCCATCGAGGGAGCCTCCTGTATGCATGGGACTGCCTGTCCGGAAGACGTTTCTTGGTGGATACAGGAGCAGAGGTCAGTGTGATGCCTCCGACAGGGTTGGACACTAGATGCAGGCAAGCGAGGGCTGCCAACAATAGCAGCACATGGATCTATGGCACTCGTAGAGCAGACCTGCAGTTTGGAAGCAGTCACTTTTCATGGGGAGTTCACACTGGCCGCAGTGGAACAGCCACTCCTTGGAGCAGACTTCCTGCGGGCCCACAGCCTCCTAGAAGACTTCATGGGCAAGAGACTCGTACACGTGGAGACGTTCCAAACCTTCACACTGAGGGGTGCCGGGTTCCCAGCACTGCACCTGGACTCCATCCACAGCTCGGACAATGAGTTCTCCAAGGTGTTGGCTGAGTTCCCAGCAATCCTTTCCCCTCAGTTCATGATGGAGGTGCCCCGACATGGCATCAGGCATCACATCCTTACCAAGGGTCCACCTCTCCATGTAAGGGCGAGACGACTTCCTCCAGAGAAGCTCCGATTGGTCCAGGAGGAGTTTCGCAAGCTCAAGGAGTTAGGCATCGTTCGGCAGACAGCCCATGGGGTTCTCCCCTGCACATGGTGTCTAAAGCATCTGAGGGCTGGAGACCATGCAGCGAGTACTGCCGGCTCAATGCGGCAACCACTCCAGATCGTTACCCCATGCTGCATATCCAGAATGCTGCAAACCTGCATGGAGCGACAATCTTCTCCAAAGTGGACCTGGTGCGAGGGTACCACCAAATCGTGGTGCACCCTAACGACCAAGATGGCTATCATCACTCCATTCAGGCTGTTCAAGATCCTGAGGATGCCATTTAGGCTCAAGAACACAGTACAGACCTTCCAGCGAATGATGGATATGGTGGGCCGAGACCTGGACAGCACCTTTGTCTACTTAGTTGACATCCTGGTGGTGACCAGAACCCTCAGGAACATCTACACCTCCGAAGACTCTATAGTCACCTACCTGAGTTCGGCCTTACTATGAACCTGGCCAAATGCTAGTTCGGACTGAGCACGAATGACTTCCTAGGCCACAGGATTACCAAAGACGGGACCACGCCACTACCCAGCAAGGTGGAGGCCATTCGCAACTTCCCGAGGCCCAGTACGACCAAAGGACTACAGGAGTTCGTGGGGATGGTCAACTTTTATCTCAGATTCATCCCTGCAGCTGCTTGAGTGATACGCCCACTTTTCACCCTGATGAACCGGCAAGGCGAAGGACTTGACCTGGGATGACTCCGCACAAGTGTTCGTGGTAGAAAAGGAAGCCCTGGCCCACCCCAGGCCAGACCCACCTGCAGCCCTCATGGTCAATGCCTCAGGAACAGCGATTGGTGGAGTTCTGGAGCAGCAGATAGATGAAAGTTGGCATCTGCTAGCTTTCTTCAGCAAGCACCTGAGGCCCCCGGGACTAAAGTACAGTGCTTTCGACATAAAGCTATTGGCTCTGTACTTAGCCATCTGCCATCTGCCTCGAGGGAAGGGCTTTCACGGACCTTAAGTCACTGACGTTCGTCCTGGCCAAGATCTCTGATCCCTGGTCGACCCCCCCGGTGGAGACACTTGTCTTACATCTCGGAGTACATCACCGATGTGAGGCACATCTCAGGAAAAGACAAAGTGGTCGCGGACGCCTTGTCAAGATAGAGCATCCACTCTCTGGCCAGCAGACTGAACCATGGCACTAGCAGAGGCACAGCAGCAAGACAACGAGATCCCAGTCGGCACAAGTAGCACTACCCTCCTGTGCAGTGTGACCACCGGGCAGGTTCGACCCATCATCCCAATGGCTTGGAGGTGACGAGTTTTCAACTCCATCCATGGACTGGGACATCCATCGATCAGGACTACAGGCCAGTTGGTGGCCAGCAAGTAAGCATGTCATGGGTTGCCGAAACAAGTCAGTGGGTGAGTCAAGACTTACAGCAGCACACCAAGGACCCCCCACAGCCTTTCAAGCCAACGGAATGAAGGTTTGACCACATTCACTTGGACATAGTGGGGCTCTTACTAGTTTCACAGGGTTTCTACTACCTGTTCATGGTGGTCAACCGCTTCACCCGGTGGCCAGATGCAATCCCCCTGGCCGACACATCTACCAGGACTACGCTAAGGCACTCCTCTCATCCTGGGTAGCAAGGTTCAATCTACCATGCCACATAACCTCTGACAGAGGAGCACAATTCACCCCCAGCCTGTGGACCGATGATGCCAACCAGTGGGGCATTCAGCTACACCACACGACAGCATACACCCACAGTCCAATGGGATGGTGAAGCACTTCCACAGGCACCTCGAGGCCACCCCAGCTGAGTGGACGAGCTGCTATAGGCACAGCTGGGCATTCATACAGCACCAAAAGAAGATCTCTGCACATCCTTCACCAAGTTCGTCTATGGAGCCCCACACTTGGTCCCCGGGGATTTCGTCCTACCGGTCCGAGGTCAACAGGAGGATAAAACCACTTTCCTGGACATGCTGCATGAAAAGGTCGGTAACCTGGCTCTGACCCCACTTTCCAGACACGGGCAAGCCAAGTTCAATATCTCCAAAGACCTCAAAGACTGTTCGTGCGCAAAGGGCCACACCACCTACCACTACAGAAGCCCTACAAAGGCTCCTTCCGAGTCATCTGGAACAACGGAGCCACCTTCGAACTGGACATTGGAGGCAAACCAGGTTTTCACCACAGACAGGCTCAAGCCAACACAACCCATGGAGATGCCAGCACCTCAACGCAGAAGCAGACCACCAAAGTCATTGGGGACTGCATCCGCAGACACTATGAACTGTAGCACCGGTTCTGGGAAGGGGGGGTGGGTCATGTGGCTGCCTGTCACTGCGGAGAACAGGCCGACATGACATGCGGTAATAAACAACGGCATAACTCACTAACGCAACCCCCAGCATCGCGAAACAGCGCAGTTGGAAGCTGGGGCAGTACAAGAGAAGGAGCCCTAAAATGGCGCTGGCCAGGCTGCCCAGTAACAGAGCAACACCAGGCTGGGGAAGAAGGGGATTGATATGCAAGAATGTTCCCGCGGGAGGGAATCCTGTTTATGTTTTTCATGCGGTTGATGTCAGCCAATCAACCAAATGGTAGGAACTCCAATTGTATAAAAGGAGCCTTTCCAGCCTCAATAAAGGCAGAGCTTAACCTCCCACACTGCGAGTGTGTGTGTTTCCTCGTAGCAGACGACTACTTATCATTGCTTTTCTCTTCTTATGTGTTGTTACACCTTGTGTGTTTTATATACGTGGGAAGCTGCAGCAAGTAAGACTCTCATTGCACATGTATACTGTACTTTAGGGTACGACAACAGCCTAGTTGTTGATTGCTTAGCTAATCCTGAGAATAACGCACAGACATCAAAGGCAAGGTCAGTATCTACTGCTCATCCTCATCGCTTTCGGGGAGCCAAGAGTGAACCTCCTACAATTGGTGCAGCCCCTGTGGGTCTTCACTACCCTGTAATTGAAAATGTTTAACTTACTGCACCACCGAATGAGGACTGGAGGTGAAAGCATACTTGGGCCCATAAATAAACGGCAGCCGGAAGTAGAAGAGCAGGTAAATTAGTAGCGGACCAGCGTACTCAGTGAGAAACACCTAGAGTCAAAAGATACAGCACATCAAACGTTGGGCTTTCACTCTCAGTCTTTGAGCCAGATCATTTAGTTTGCCATTTCATTTACGGTTAAGTCTTTTAATTCAACATGAAGCTTTCAAATGAGAGAGGGAGAGCAAGATTCTTTATAACATTTCTCTGATTCTACGGCAGCTTGGTTGGCTAATGCAACTCGTGCCTCCGAAAGCTTGAGGTTCAATTCCCACTCCAGGAATGCACTGGCCAGACACCTCAGCAAGAGACTGGTAAAGTTGGGATGGAGGCTGTAAACAGGATGGGAAATGCTCCAATTCAGACTATATTAATTATATAAGATTGGTAGGTGCCGGATAAGAGAATTTGTTGGTTGCTTGAGATTGCATGTTGCATGATTGGCAAACAGACAGGTAGAAGGTGGCAATTTCAAACTCTCATATTTTTTACTGCAATTTTTTTTTCCAGTTGCTTAATTTCCGGATAATGGGAATTTTACTGTATATAGCACTAAAACAACATCTATGATGCAAGAATTGATGTTGTGATGAACTTACCGTGACCCACCCAATTTGTGCACCAAGGTCCTTGAAGTAAAGTGTGGCTGTGGTACCAACAGGGAGATTCTGCAAGATTTCTTCGTCCCTCAGTGACTTCCCTTCTGCAACAATAAGCAAGAGACACATCTCAAATTGCACCAACCCAAACTGATCCCTCTCAGTTCCTCAGCAAAGTTCGGGGAAGAGACCAATAATCAACTTCAACAAGCAGGTGACTTAAACCTCACACCTGACAAAGGGCTCAGGCCCAAAACAATGACCGCCTTTTATTTCCATGAACGCTGCTCTACTGCCAGGTTCCTCCAATACTTTTGGGTACTGAACTAGCCCCCAACATCTGCAGATTTTTTGTTTACCCCTTGATGGGTCCTCTCTCTGCTATGTGGCATTAATCAAGTCTTGAAAACTAACATTTAAAGCAAATCATCATCTTCAGAAAGTTAATGAAATGAGCCCAAGCTTAAAATTTACATTAAACCAGGAGCACTGCTATAATGTTGGACAATGGGTTCTTGATCCAGCCTGATTCCACTAAAGCACTTCGATTAAGTTCAGTCCTGGGAGTAGTGGGAGGGATGCTGGTGGAACAAAATCCTCCTCTGCCTTGAAAACACTTGTAAAGAGAGAAACTTTAGTCCACAAACTGCCCATCCCTTCTGCTGCAGCCTACTCCACAAGGGGAGTATTGAAGTTCTTTGGCTTGGCTTCGCGGACGAAGATTTATGGAGGAGTAATGTCCACGTCAGCTGCAGGCTCGTTTGTGGCTGACAAGTCCGATGCGGGACAGGCAGACACGGTTGCAGGGGAAAATTGGTTGGTTGGGGTTGGGTGTTGGGTTTTTCCTCCTTTGCCTTTTGTCAGTGATGTGGGCTCTGCGGTCTTCTTCAAAGGAGGTTGCTGCCCGCTGAACTGTGAGGCGCCAAGATGCACGGTTTGAGGCGTTATCAGCCCACTGGCGGTGGTCAATGTGGCAGGCACCAAGAGATTTCTTTAGGCAGTCCTTGTACCTCTTCTTTGGTGCACCTCTGTCACAGTGGCCAGTGGAGAGCTCGCCATATAACACGATCTTGGGAAGGCGATGGTCCTCCATTCTGGAGACGTGACCCATCCAGCGCAGCTGGATCTTCAGCAGCGTGGACTCGATGCTGTCGACCTCTGCCATCTCGAGTACTTCGACGTTAGGGATGAAAGCGCTCCAATGGATGTTGAGGATGGAGCGGAGACAACGCTGGTGGAAGTGTTCTAGGAGCTGTAGGTGATGCCGGTAGAGGACCCATGATTCGGAGCCGAACAGGAGTGTGGGTATGACAACGGCTCTGTATACGCTTATCTTTGTGAGGTTTTTCAGTTGGTTGTTTTTCCAGACTCTTTTGTGTAGTCTTCCAAAGGCGCTATTTGCCTTGGCGAGTCTGTTGTCTATCTCATTGTCGATCCTTGCATCTGATGAAATGGTGCAGCCGAGATTGGTAAACTGGTTGATCGTTTTGAGTTTTGTATGCAATGAACAACATATTTCAAGTAAGTGGCTTAATCCAGGTCTCATGAAAGCATTAAATCCAGGCTGCTTCAAGTGACACAATTCCTGGCAATGTTTGAATAGTCTACCAATCGTGTCTCGAGAGTACTTCCACACATACAATTGTAATAGTTCAATACTTGGTTTATTTTACTGGATATATGATCTTGCATGATACAATAAAAGCCCAAAAATCCAGATGCTAGAAATCCAGACCTCTCAGAATTTGGACTCTCAAACGTTTGAAATTTAGCGGGTTTTTGTATGTGTGTGGAAGCGCCACAGATGCACAGCGGCAACAAAAGACCACGCTTAATACAGGTCATCATTGCAAAGAAATTCCTTTCTATTCTGTGTTTTTCTTTTACAATGTTCATCTTTAAACATAATTTTAAACTCTTTTTTGTAGTGAAAAAATGTTATGTTAATATTTTTGCTATGTTTACTTTATTCTTTAAAATTATTTGTTTTGAGAAATGAAGCGCGCTGTATTTGCTAATGAATAAACGATCAGCATTTACCTGTTCATCTCTTCTTTATTCCTCCTTAAACTTGAATTATAAAAGCACTGCCCGAGAATCCCGAAAATCTGGGCTAACCCAATCCACGAGCAGTTTGGATTTTAGGACTTTACTGTATTATGCTGGGAGTTTCAAGGAGTACACCTCTTCAACAACTGACCTGGTTGCATCAATATTAATTTAGGAAGGGTGTGCTTTATGGAGCTTCCAATGCCAAATCCTAGGATTCTAAAGGAGTCACCACCACAAGGTCAGGTGCAGCAGTGGGATCCAATAGGCCATCACAAGGCGATAGGTATGCATTCATACCTTGTGATTCACCAGGGAGATTTGTTTTGGATGCTAGAAATCTTGGACATAGCAAGGCATGGTGTATGCTCTTGATACCATTGGAGTGGGCAACAAGATGGGTAATGTGTTCCCAAGCCCAGAAGTTGGATTATAAACTTACTTGGATCCAGCCTGATGGATTGTCTGGCCGGGTACCACTGGGCATCTGAAACAGAAGCAAAAATGATCTCATTTATACACACTTACATATCAGACTACGAATTCAAATCTTACTGGAAAATCATTACAATCTCTGCTAATCATGCATCACAGAACAGGCCCATTGGCCCAACTCCTCCATGCTGACCAAGTTGGAATTCTGGCTGAATCCCTGGGAAAGAAACTGAGCATTTACTTTATCCACACCACTCATGATTTTATAAACATCTACAGCCTCCTACCCTCGAGGAAATAAAGAACCAACCTATAATTCAATCTTTCCCATCCCAGCAATATCCTGGTGAATCTCCTCTCCACCCTTCCATCCTGAACCGCACTTTGTTCTCCAAGTGTGGTCTTACCAATGTCTTGGATAGTTATATACCTGCCCAATAAAGGTAAGTGTGGCAAACACCTTCTTTGCTAGTAAAAACTGGAGAAAAGCAAGTGGAAAAGCGATGTCTAAGAGAAAGGGGGGGACGGAAGAAGAGCTAGAAGGGGGAAGGGAAGGTAGGATGGGGAAGGGGGGGAGGGGAGAGAGGAGAGCAGGTTAGCAAAAACTGGAAAAGGTAATGTCAACTGGCTGGAGAGTGCCCAGGCAGAAAATCAGGTGTTGTTCCTTCAATTTACGGGTGTGGGACAGTACATAAGGGAAATAGATACCTTCTTCACTACCCTGTCCACCTGAGTCACACCTTTCATAGAACTGTGCGCTGTACCCATGGCTCCCTCGGGTCTATACCACTCTCCAGGGTCCTCCTACTCACTTGCTAATTGACCGTGCAGGTCCTCCTTTGGTTTGACTTACCAAAGTGCAACTCTTCACACTTGTCTGAGGCAAATTCCATTTGTCACTCCTTGGCCCACCTTCCCAACTGATCTCAAAGTAAAACATGAAAGTCTGCAAACATTGTGGTTAATGGAACAACACAATGCTGGAGAAACTCAGCAGGTCACACAGTGCACTTTATCGAGCAAAGATAAAGATATATAATCAACATTTTGGGCTTAAACATTGTGTTTTTACTTTTCTGTAAACCAATATCCTTCCTCAAAAACCCATAAAAATCATTACTGTCAGTTAAAACACTCTCACAATTTTGCTCTAACATTAATCCAACAATTGTTGGTTAGGAATTGTAAGCATTCTGTAATTTTGGGCAGAAACGTAACAATCTCTGAAGTACACTTAATGTTGAACAGCTTTCCAATCAAATGAACCCTTGGTATCCGCCACCTATGGGGATTGGTAGATGCCGGATGAGTGAATTTTCCAGTTGCTTGAGATTACATTGCATGTGTGTGATTGACGAATTAACGGTGAGGTGCCCTAATTTTAAACTTCCCTTTTTTTTTTAAACCTATTTATTTTCCTTTTTTTGCCGTTTGCTTGAATTCTGTAAAACAGGGTTGTACTGTATTACTCAGGTCCTCAAAGTGACTGGATTTCACGAGAATGGAAATATTCCCTGTCCCATTCCCTTGTTGACATGTCTGTCCATTATCTCATGCACTGCCAGACTGTGACCACCTACAAATTGGAAGAACAACCTCAAAATCAGAATCAGAATTTACTGCCCTGAGCAAGTCATGAAATTTGTTTTTTTGCGACAGTATCATTGTGCAAACATTTATATTATGAACCATAACTATTAAAAAATAACAATAATACTGCACGAAAAGTACTTTGGTACATTGATCATTCAGAATCCGATTGCAGTGGGTAAAAGATGTCCTTGTGCCATTGAGTACTTCTCCTTAGGCTTCTGTACCTTTTCCCTGATGGTAGCAGAGTGAAGAGGCCTGGGGTGGTGGGGGTCTTTGAGAATAGAGGCTGCTTTTTCAAGACACTGCCTCACGTAGATGACCTCGATGGAGTGATGTCGCAGGCCAAATTAACAACCCTCTGGAGTCTTTTCTTGTCCTGAGAGTTGGTACCTCCATACCAGACAGTGGAGCAACTAGCCAGAATGCTCTCCACGGTACACCTGTAGAAGTTTTTGCGAGCCTTTGGAGACAGACTGAATCTCCTCAGACACCTCAGAAAGTGTAGCCACTGGTGAGCCTTTTTCTTGATTGCATCGATATGGAGGCTCCAGGACAGATCCTCGGAGATGTTGACACCCAGGAATTTGAAGTTCTTAACCCTTTCCACTACTGACCCCTCGATGAGGACTGGGTCGTGTTCCTCTGACTCCCTCCTGAATTCTACAATTATGTCCTTGGTTTTGCTGATGTTGAGAGCAAGGTTTGTTGTCGTGACATCATTCAACAAGCTGATCGATCTCCCTCCTGTACGTTTCGTCATTGCCGTATGTGATTCTGCCAATAACTGTGGTGTCGTCGGCAAACTTGTAGATAGCACTGGAATTGTGCCTGGCCACACAGACGTGGGTGTATAACGAGTAGAGCAGTGGCTTAAGCAAGTATCCTTGGGGTGCACCTGTGTTGATAATCAGTGAGGAGGAGATGTTGCTTCCAATTCGTACTGACTGTGGTCTTTCAATGAGAAAGTCAAGGATCCAGATGCAGGGGTGGGTACAGATGCCCAGTGTTTGTAGCTTTTCGATCAGCACTGAGGGAATAATGGTATTCAAGGCTGAGCCGTAATCGATGAAGAGCAGCCATATGTACGAGTTGCTGTTTCCGAGGTGAGTGGAAAGCCAGCGATATTGCATCTACTGTGGAGCGATTGTGATGATAGGCAAATTGCAGTGGGTCCAGATCTTTACTTAGGTACATGTTAATTCTGGCCACGACCAGCCTCTCGAAGCATTTCCTCACATTAGGTGTTAGTGGTACTGGTGGTAGTCGTTGAGGCAGCTCACACTACTCTTGGGATGATTGATGCCCTTTTAAAGCTGGTGGTAACCTCTGACTGCAGCAATGAGAGATTGAAAATGTCCACGAACACTCCAGTTGATGCAGATTTTCAGTACCAGCCAGGTAAGTCGACAGGGCCTGACGCCTTGTGAGAGTTCAGCCTCTTGATGTTCTAACATTTTCCTCAGAGACACATATCACAGGGTCCTCAGCCTTTGCAGGAATTCTAGTAGCCACTGTTTGGTTCATCTTCCATCTGGGGACCCTCCAACCAGATGGAATTATCATCGAATTCACCGTTTTCCGTTACACCCCCCCCCCCACCCCACCAATCGCCTTCCTCCAGTTCTGTCTGCCTGTTTCCTTTTCCTTCTGTCTCATTTCACAGAGCCAAAATCAATTTTCACCTCACCCCTTATCATATCCAATTAACCCTTGGCCTGCATTCGTTCCCCAGCCAGCTTTGTCTTTATTCTGACACTTCCCTGTTCTATGCTTCTTTACAAATTCCATGAGGAAGGGCTCTAGCTCTTTACCTCCCGTGGACGTGGCGAAACTGGCTACGAGTTCCTCCAGCATTTCTGAATGTTTTTACCACAATCAGAGCGCCTGCAGACTTTAGTATTTCACTTCAATGGGAATATAATAAACTTTAATATTTTAGTTAATAGTGTCATTCAACATATCTAATAGTAATAATGGCTTGGAGTATTTTGTTACTACAACCCAGAAAATAGGCCACTCGGCCCTTCTAGTGTGGGCTGACCATCATTCCGCTCGTCCCATTGACCTGCTCCCATTCCATAACCCTCCAGGTCTCTCCCATCCATGTATTTATCCAATTTATTCTTAAAATTTAACATTGAGCCCACACTCACCACATCAGATGGCAGCTCCTTCCACACTCCCTTCACTCTCTGGGTACAGAACTTTCCTCTAATGTTCACCCTAAACCTCTCCTCTTGCATCTTAAAACTATGACCTCTCATATTTATCTCCTCCAATCGGTGTAAAAAGCCTACTCGTATCCACTCTGTCTATAATCTCATAATCTTGAAACTCTATCTCATTCTTTTTCACTCCAAGGAATAAAGTCCTAACCTGTTTAATCTTTCCCTGGAACTCAGCTCCTGAAGCAACATCCTAGTAAATCTTCTCTGCACTCTTTCAATCTTATTGATATCCTTCCTGTAGTTAGGCCCCCAGAACTGCTCACAATATTCCAAATTTGGCCTCACCAATGCCTTAAACAACTTCAACATAACATCCCAACTCCTATAGTCAATATTTTTATTTATAAAGGCTAAGATGCCAAAAGCTTTCTTTACAACCCTGATCACCTGTGACACCACCTTCAGGGAACAGTATAAACAATTCTTTGCTCTTCTGCACTCCTCAGTGCTCTACCAGTTACTGTGCATGTCCTACCTTAATTTGCCCTTCCAAAATGCAACAGCTCACACTTGTCCGCATTAAAGTCCATCGGCCGTTTTCTAGCTCATTCTCCCTTTTGGTCCAGATCCCTCTACAAGCTTTGAAAATCTTCCTCGCTGTCCACAATGCCTTCAATCTTAGTGTCATCACATTATTTCCAACATTATCATCCAGATCAT